>NC_090447.1:1374847260-1375157523 GCF_031143425.1 Pleurodeles waltl | reverse complement strand
GACTTTGGGTTGGCGGGCGCCCTGGGCGACCACCCCATCTGGGACCAGACTCACCTCTGGGAGGTCATTGCCCAGGATACAATCTAGGGGGAGGTCAGCACTGACTACCACCCTAATCCAGTCAAGGATACCCTCCCTCTCTAGGGGCACTATGGCTACAGGTTTGGAGGTGACCTCCCCTGTGGCTATCCTGACTTTCTTTGTCTTTCCTGGGACATACATGTCTGGGGTCACTAACCGGTCACTCACTATAGTGTGACTGGCACAGGTGTCTCTCAGGCCAGTGGTAGGGATCCCATTCACTTGAATGTGGTGGAAGTGCCTACTCCCACCCTCAGGGATCACCAGCTTACCATCTGGTCCTGTCTCCCAGCACAATGCTAGGAGGACTTCATCATCTGAGGAATCCTCCTCTATGGCTACACTGGACAGCCCAGTGCTAACCACCTTCCTTGGACAGGCTGCATCTCCTCTGAAGTGACCTGTCTGCTGACAGTCAAAGCAAGCCCTACTGTCCAAGAGTTTTTTTAACCCTGGGTCTCCCTGTCTCTGCTTGTCAGAGTGGGAGTGGGATTTACTCTCCTCCTTCTTAGGGTTCTGGGGTACAGAGGGAGTCTCTGTGGTGGGCTTACCACCTCCCTCCTTAGGTTTTTGGGGACCTGTCCCCCCCTTCTTGGAGTCTCCCCCCTGGGACTTGACAACCACCCTGGTTCTCAACCACTCATCAGCTGCCTCCCCTAGCTCTCTAGGGTTGGTCTGCTTAGAGTCCACTAGATGCTGGCGTAACCTTTCTTGGATACAATTGGTCAAGATGTGCTCTCTCATGATCAAATTGTATAACCCCTCATAAGTATTTACTTTGTTGCCAATAATCCAGCCCTCTAGTGCCTTTAGTGAAATGTCCACAAAGTCAACCCAAGACTGGGTACTGACCTTCTGGGTGTCCCTGAACTTCATTCTATATTGCTCTGGGGTCAGACCAAACTTCTTGGCTAAGCACCTCTTCATACTAGGGTATGAATCTGCCTCCTCCCCCCTTAAGGTCAGAAGCCTATCCCTCCCTGAGTTGGGGACCAACTCCCACAAAAGGGAACCCCAGTATTGAGGCCTAACCCTTCTCATTTGGAGTGCCCTCTCAAAGGCCCCCAGCCACTTATCTATGTCATCCCCCTCTACATAAGCAGGAACTGCCCCCTTGGGTAATCTGGGGCAAACTCCCCCACCCATGGACACCTCAGCTTCTTTATCGCTGCTTCCATCTCTTTTCTCTTTGTATGCCCACTTTTTCTTTTCTAGGGCCAGCTTGTCTGCTTCCAAAGCTATGTATGCTAGCTGGGCCTCCAGCTCTCTTTCTCTGATGGATGGGTTCTCTCCTCCTGAAGGGACCCCCTTCCTACCACTAGCTTTGGGCCTGCCCCTAGTGACTGTATCTACTGAGGACTGTTCTTCCTCGTCCTCACTTAGGGTCAGATGCCTTCCCTCCCCTGAGTGGTTAGAGCTTGCATCCTCCCTTCTTTCTCCCTCCTCTGGAGCTTCTTCTGACTCTACCTCTTGGGCCTCAGCCCATGCTGTCAGGGATGTGATCAGGATTTGCTTCCTGAGATCAGTGGTTGCAGGCAACCCTCTTTCAATACACAACCCCCTAAGCTGGACTACTGTCAGTGTGGGTAGGCTAGCCAGATCAAGCTCCATGGTTCCCTAGTTTTGTGTCAACAAAAACTTTTTGCAAAAATTGGAAACAAGAATTTTAGAAAAATTAAAAAAATTCAATAATTGAAATTAATCCAAATTAAAAATTAAAAACAGTTTTTGCACTAGGACAATTTAAAGGATTTTTAATTTGTTTTACCTAAAACTGTAACGTGATATTGAACACAAGTACAGGATCCCGTCGCTGCTTCCAATTATGTTGGAAAATGGGTTATTGGTAGGGCAGGTAGGTACCTACACCTAGCAACAAGCCACTAACCTCCACATAGGTACAGTTAGGTCTCAGTAAATTAATCCCAGCTCAACCCTTGGTAGCTTGGCATCGAGCGTCAAGGCTTAACTTAGGAGACAAAGGCCCTCATTCTGACCTTGGCGGTCTTTTCGCAAGACCGCCGAGTTACCGCCGCGGTAAAGACCGCCGACCGCGGCGGTATGCCGCTGCGCGTATTCCGACCGCTGGGAGCGTTCCGCCGGAATACCGCCAGCAGCCACACTGGCGGTCGGCGGGAAAGTGGAGACTGGTCAACCTCCACCGCCACGCCAGCAGAACACCGCCCCCAGAATTACGACCCACATTTCTGTGTGGCGGTCTTCTGTTGGCGGTCTTCTGTTGGCGGTCTTCTGTTGGCGGTCACGTCCCTATGGCTCCCGTCGCCTCCCGGAGGACCAACGCACAAGGTAAGTTGATCGTCCGTGAGGGGAGGGGGTGGGGGGGTGTTGTGTGATGTGTGCGTGCATGGGGGTGTGCGTGTGAGTGTGTAGAGGGGGTGTGTGAGTGCGTGCATGCGGGCGGGGAGTGCTGCTGTGCCTATGGGCAATGTGTGTAGTTCGGCGGGTGCGCATGTCGGCATGTATGTTTGCGGGTATGTGTCCCCGTTGTGTATGTGTGTGTGTAGGGGGTGTGTATATGTGCATGTTGGGGGTGTGTGCATGTCGGGGTGCGTGTATGTGCATGTCGGGGTGGGGGTGGGGAGGGGGTTCGTACCACCTCTGGGGGGTGGCAGGGGGGTGGAGGGTGTGGGGGGAGGACTCTGGGGGGCAGGGGGGGGTGGGGGAGACCCCTATCAGTGCCAGGGAAGGAATTCCCTGGCCCCGATAGTGCCTACCGCCATGGTTCGCATGGCGGTTCCCGAACGCCAGAAACCGCGGCGGTAAGCAGGGTCATGATACCGTTGGCGGTCTTGGGTCGACCGCCGGACCGGAGTGCGCAGACTCCAGCCCGTCGGTCATGACCGCCGTGGCTGTCGGAGTGGGGAAGTGGCGGTTGGTCGCGGCGGTGACCGCCGCGGTCAGAATGCCATTTTTAATCTGCCGGTCTGTTCGCGGTCCGACCGCCGCCTCTCCGCCGACCGCCAAGGTCAGAATGAGGGCCAAAGTGTAAAGCATTCAAATATCACAAAACAGTAATTAAATAAAACACAGGAAACAGTTTAAAAATCCAAAACCAATTTATAAAAATAGTTTATATTTTTATCTTTAAAATGACACAAAAACGATTAAAATCGGTTCAGGGGAACCGGAGATATGAATTTTTAAAGAATTATTACTTTTCTAGCGCTTAGAAACAAAAAGCGCCAATGGGGTCATCTGGTTGCACCTCGACCGGGGTAAAGTCAAACTTTCAGGCCGACCGCAATGGAGCCCTGCTCGGCTACAGGTCGCGGGAGGCCTCGGTTAAAAAGTTACCTTCTGACTTAGTCTTTATTTTGAAGTTTTTCTTCACCGGGACGAACCTGCCAGTTGAATCCGACCTCCTGGAGCCCTTGTCCGGATACGCGATGTGGGTTTCCTCGGTGGAGACTTTTACCTTCGGACTTAGTCGTTTTTTCGAGATGAAAATCCTTCGACCGGGGTAAACCTGGATCTTTATCCGACGTCCATGGAGCCCTTCTCGGATACGATGGCTGGGAGGTCCCGGTCAACTTTTTACGTTCGGACTTAGTCTCTTTTTTGGATGTTTTTCTTTACCGGGACGAACCACGAAGTCAGGCCGGGTCGCGGTTGAGGCAAGCCGGCTAGAATTTCCGCGGCGGGTCGGTCCCTCTCTAGAGCTTTTTTCCAAAAATTCTCAAATCTTTTCCAAACTTCTGGGGCTTCACCCAGATGTTCTTTTAAGGTTCTTTTGGGGTCCACAGCTCACCCCAAGGGTCCAGAAGTTCTGTGATGGTCCTTGGGGGGTGCGGACTTCAACTCCCAGAATGCACCTGGCGCAAACTCCTTTTTGGCCACTGGACAGTGGTCAGCTGGTCGCTTTCTTCAGGAGTTGGTGCAGGGGACTCTGGTTTAGCAATTTTTCACCTGTAGCAAACAGGGAGTCCCTCCTTGAACCAGTTGAAGCCAGGCAAAGTCCTTCTTGTGGTGAAGCCCAAGTGTGCAGCTGGTGCAGTCCTTCTGAGTGCAGGGTCCAGGTGCAGGCCAGGGGTCCAGCAGGGCAGTCCTTCTTCTTCTTTAGTTCCTTTCTTGTTGAATTCTGGAGGGGATCTGAGGCGTGGGTGCAGGTCTGCCAGTTTTATCCTTGCTCCTGGGTGAAAAGCAGGGGGGCCCTGGTTCTCCAATCAGGGACAGGGTCGTCCCCCTGTGATGACCACTTCCTGGGAAGTGTGGCAAAAATCCATCCCAGAAGGCAACAGTCTCTAAAAATCCAACATGGATGAATCTGATTTTTGGAGGTTACATCTGGCTGAGCCCACCCACTGGTGTGGCTAAAAATCATAAACACACCCCTCTCCTTCCCTCTCCTAATCTAATCAAGGGGGCACCTAGCTGTCTGGGGTTGCAGGATGTGGGGGTGTTGCTGGGTGCTGCAAATGTCCTTCTCTGCCTTTGAAGACCAGTTTGGCAGCCCTCCCCCTTCCTGCCTCACCATCTGCTGAGGGGAGATTCTCTCCCCCAAGCACATTCCTTTGTGTGAAGCCTGGCCACTTCACACCTCATCAAGGCAGCCTGGCAGAAGCTGCTGCAGGCTGGCCAATCAGAGCACAGCAGCAAAAACAATGCAGAGCTGAAATTGGCAACTTTTTAGGTAAAGTCTAAACTTTTTACCTGAACTTGTTATATTAAATCCAACAACTGGAAGTTGTAGGATTTATTACAACAATTAATTTGATACCAAATTCTTGGTATGCAACATTTAAGGAGACTTTAAAATTTAAAATAAAGTCTGCCCATTCTAGCCTATGAAGGCCATTTACTTCCATGAGGGAAAAACGAATTTGGCTGTTTTTACCTCACCAGGGCTTATAAATCTATTTTTATAAAGTCCCTGCTTATAGTTACATGGCACCCAGCCCTAGGGGCACATAGGGCACACCTTAGGGGTGACTTATATGTAAAAATAAGGTAGTTTAAGACTTTGGAAGTACCTTTAATTCCAAAGTCGAATTTGCATATAACTTTAATTTAAAAGCAGCCAGCAAGGCAGGCTTGCTTTTAAAATGACACTGGGCACCTCAGCAATGCACCTAGGTGTGCACCACCTATGCTGTGGTCCCTAAACCTACATGCCCTACCATATACTAGGGACTTATAGGTAGGTTAACTTAGCCAATTATAATTAGCCTAATTTGCATATCCATTTTACACAGAGCACAGGCCCTGGGACTGGTTAGCAGTACCCAGGGCACCATCAAAGTCAGGAAAACACCAGCAAAAAGAGGAAAATGGGGGCAAAATGTTATGGGGCCTCTGCAATCAGCCCTGTTTTCTCACAATGCATCTTAAAAAATGTGTCTGTTTTTTAAGGTGGGGCAAGAGTTGTGCTGATTGCAGTTGTGAAACATATTGAAATAATGCAAAGTAGGCATTCCCTGTGAAATCTGATGGAACAACAATGCAGTGGAATTTATGGGTGTAGCACTGAGTCACATATCATGGGTTAGTGCAACACAAAGCTAGAAATACATCAGAATTGCTGTGCATCAGTAAACCAGGTATAGGAACTGACACAGTGACTGTGATATAAAAACATCAACATCACAAAACACTTTAGCAAGCTCAACTACACCCTGGAGGTCACTATACTGCCCTCGGAGTATCTAGGAAACCACCACCATGTATACAGCAAAGGAGGAGGGAGAGTGTTTCCCAACAGTGCATAGCCCTCATTGACCTCAAGGAGGAGGAGGTCATACAGTTCTACAGACTCAAGAGAAAGACCATCATGGAAATGCTAGAGAAGGTTGCTCCAAGTCTCCAGCCTCCAACTGCAAGGCCCAATAACATCCCACTACATGTCACAATGATGGCAGAAACTGCAGGCACCCCTACTCCATCAATGTACAGTCATAAATGTGCTATCAAAATATACAGGACGTGCACATGATGTGTTTATCACCCACCACAGTACCATCCATGAGCGGTTTCAGAATGGCAGATACGGGAATGGCCTACTCATTGGTAAGGAAAGCAGAAATATACATCATACTAACTTAGAAGTTGTAAAATATGACATAATAGCCATCTCTGTGTGTGTGTGTATGGATCTTGTGCACATTATAGGAATATCTTACTTTAACATGTCGATACTGATGTCCCATTGTGTCATTCCTAACTAATCTTGCAATGGAAGTAGCAAAAATTCAACAGTGATAAGTACTGGGTCATCGCATGCTGTTTAATTGGACAGATCTACTGTTTATCAAATCAACACACAAATCATGTGGTTCACAATTAAATTCAATATGAGTAGAAAAATGCATACTAGCTAAATGTGAGATATTTATATGTTCATTGGTGTATCAAGTCTGGATAATTAGTGAAAGTGTCACTAAAATAACATGTGTTGAACAAATCATGTGTTTCTAAGTAAATGCGTCACATATGGCAGCAAATGTGTAGGTTGACCAAAGTGTATGGAGTATAAATAGAAGAAGAAGTTGTAAATTCCATGTATGTTATGCACCTTAAGTGTAGCTTCAGATCATGTGTAAATGTCAACTCTAGGTACATATGTGATACCAAAAGTTCAAAGTACACCTGCGTTTCAGCCATCCAAAAATTATAGGTCCAAACATAAACATAGATAATAACCCATATTGACATACTTCATCAGTGTGATAGATGACCAATTTAGTGGATCAAGTTGCCTATATTTCCCTCATCTCAGTCCATCAAGGTAAAACTGACACAGTCAATGAATATGCTGTGAAATATGTCATAAACTAGGAAATAACAAATAAAGAAATGCAAGCAAGGTAAGGCATCACAGTGTACTCAGGATCCTACTCAGAACACTCTCTTGCTATATCAATGATGTCATAATCAAGGCAAATTAGTACTGAATCATCTACAATGTAAACTTACTTACGTATGTGTGAAAACCGATAGTGTTGCTTATACCTCTGTAATATAATTCTACCTTTATCAACGTCATGTTGTCCTATATGGAAAAGGCTGAAATTGGCATACCTATGTGTCATTGTAAGTTTAGCAAGGCAACTTGCCATTCAAAAAGCATTAGCTGATGTTTGGAAAAACACAATGTTATTATAAATGTAACATGTTGGAAATTGCTTACATTTACTAAACAAACAGTCATGCTAAATTACATAAACAAGTCAAAGACTTTGCAAATATTATGTAGGTAATCAAGGACATCATATGTGACAAAAGGACAAATGTATGTTTGAGTGTCAAAGAAGTTGGCACTGTCACTAGCTATATAGGTGTAATTGTGTGTAAATTTGTTACTTTGCAGACATATTGAGTGTAAACAACATAGAGCTGATAAGAACATTCAAAAGTACTTATCCTAGTAATCTACTGTCTAAACCTGGAAGTCAATATGTAGATGTGTTCTATGTTTCACAACATGGACAATATGTGAAATGGCACGTAGATGTTGAACATACATGTGTAAAACAATGGTCATCAGTACATAACACATATGTTAAAAGTGAAAAAAATGTGTCTGAGTTTGCCTGCATATATAACACAAGTTATGTGTAAATAACAATGTACAAAAGCATTGAAAGTTGGTATGTTCCACTTTTCACATGACCAAGGATATAGGTGGCAGCCATGGCTCATGAGCTCATTTAACTATCCACAGACAGATGCTGAAAAAATTTAACCCTGCTCTGACAAAGTCAAGTAATGTCATTGAAATGTAAAATCATCTTTGTGTGTGCATTATTGCATAATATCTGCTTAAAAACAAAGGTGCTGTGGGACCATGACCATAAATTCAACAGGCACTAGGAGAGATGCAGACCATGATGCAGACATACAGCACACAATGGCAGGCCAGCTGAGGCGACACCAAATGGTGGCAATTGTTTTTAAATAATGAATACCAAATGATGGTAATACCGACAGAAAATATGTCAACCTATCATCCAATAAATATGTTTTTGAAACTCATCCATTGTGTTATGTATGTATGAATGTCTGGATACATTTCTAGTCACTCATATCTTCTCAACTGGATATAGGCCTCAACATCTATACATCATGATTTCTGAGCAATAAACAAAAATGGGACCATTTCTCCAACTACGAAAAAATAAGTGGAGCAAGGTAATGTTATGAAGTGCACTATATGAAAGTGACAGGGCAGGATTGCTACATATCCAGACAGATAGGTATCATTCCTGTCCTCCCTCTCTTAAGCAGTGCAGTACAGCTCAGCAAGCTGTCTTGCTGTGGTCTGCTGCATCAAAATGTGTGTCATGTGCCACTCAGTGTTGTATCACAAATCCACCAAAAAGACAATCTCATAATTGTAGTGTGTACACACATATGGACTAGTATGCAGGATAACAGCACTTGTCTGGATCAAATGTTGCAGCAGATACCATCAGAGATCGTAGGTGACAGCTGTCATAGGCAAAGGCCCAGGCTCATGTGTAAATGTCAAAATGTCATTTGTAAAGAATCAATCCATGCATTTTTGGGGATCAAATAAACAGAACACATGTAATACCTTTCCACTGCTGATTGATGTTAAGACTACATTTGCCCACTCTTAACACAATACACATTTACCATGTTTTGCAGAGCAATGCACAGAAGCTCAAAGGTCCATAACAAATGAGAAAAAAACTGTAGAAGTACCAATGAGTAGCATTTTTTAGAAACGTACGGCAAGGGAGAAATTTGCCAATCCTCACATCACGTCAGGGAGAAAGAGATGGGTAATGCATGAAGCGTGTAGGTCAAAAAGCAACCACAAATAGTTGTGGACATACACATTTTCATTTAGTATGGTGCAATGGTATTTTAGGGGAGGGTATTTAACCTACATGGTATGATTTGTGTACCGCTGGCCTGGATCACTAATGCTGGCATGTTCACATAGGGTTACAGGAAATATGTGTGTGTGCCCTGACAGAGGTCTGTGTAATGGAGTTCATACTGGTTGGACCAGAAGAGCCACCCAAATTCTATCCTTATGGTTGATGTAAGCAACTGCCTTCATCAAGAGTGAAACTGAGCAAATGTGGGGTTGCAGCATAATGTGTAGTGATCAGAAGAAGTGAACATGACCATTTAACTCTGGTTCACTGAAGTGAGGCCTACTCACTTAGTCACCTCTTCTAAAGTCATGCTGCAGTGTGTTTCATGATGCAAGTGTGCCTGCATTGGCACTATGCTGCCAAAACGGCACCAACGCAGAGACAAAGTCATTCACCTTCCCAGCATAAGACTGAAATGGAAGTGTGCGTATGATAAAATCATGTGCAGAATCCATGTGCCTATGCAAGAATTACACAATTCCAATGAGTGCCAAAGTGCCTGTAGTGTTACATATAATGAAGGACCTTGGTTTCATTTGTTGGTAAGCTCTTGGCTGATTGGGGATAACACGAGGATCGGAGAAATACCACTAGATTAAGGCCCTCATTATGACCCTGGCAGTCGGAGGAGAAGTGGCGGTATTACCGCCAACAGGCTGGCGGGAAAAAAAATGGAATTATGACCATGTTGGTTACCGCCATGGTCATCCGCCACTTCTCTGTTCCAACCGCCAGGGCGGAGTCGACCGCTGGGCTGGAGACTTGGGTCTCCAGCCTGGTGGCCATCACAAGACCGCCGGCGGTATCATGACCCGGATGACCGCCATGGATTTCATGGGGTTGGGAACCGCCATGAACTCCATGGTGGTAAGCACTATCAGTGCCAGGGAATGCCTTCCCTGGCACTGATAGGGGTCTCCCCCATCCTCCACCCCCACCCCGAGTCCTCCCCCCACAACCCCCACCCCCTGCCACCCCCCAAAGGTGGCAGGACCCCCCTCCCCACCCCTACCCCCAACATTGCTACACAGATACACACCGTACATGCATGCATACACCACCAACACACATACCCGCACACATACCAACAAACATCCCTACAGACACACACAGAGTCATACACGCACACCCACATACAGACATACACGCACACATCCATACAGACATACATACAGACAGACACGCACACATTTCTGAACACACTATACCCCCGCATGCATTCACGCACTCACACACCCCCTCTACATACTCACACGCACACCTCCATGCACGCACACAACACACAACACCCCCCTCCCTTAACGGACGATCAACTTATCTGGTCTCTTGATCCTCCGGGAGGGGACGGGATCCATGGGGGCTGCTCTGCCGTCAGCACCCCGTCACCAGAACACTGCATTCGGTGGGCGGTGTTCTTATGACGGGGCGGTGGAGGTGGAGCAACCTCCACTTCCTCGCCGACCGCCAGTATAGCTGCTGGCGGCTCTCCATCCGAAAAAGGACAGAAGGCTGCCAGCAGTCATAATTCGCAGAGCGGAAAACTGCCTGCACTGGCAGTCTTCAGCACGGCGGTCCCTCAGCGGTCTTTCAAAAAGACCACCGAGGTTGTAATGACCACCTAAGTTTGATAGTCAAGCAAAGCTGCAAGGGACAAACCAACAACCCTGCTCCATCGTCCGTTGGCATATTTATGAGCCCTGCTTCATCACTCTTTCACTACACAAAATGGTGCAAGAGTGATGCAGCCAAAAATTCAATTTATAAAGCCACAGACTTGTGTGGCCAGAGTGGCCTCATAAATCAGTAAAGCAACGCAGGCCAAATAACTGCATAGCGTTACTCTGCCCAAAAGAGGCATTTCCTGGGTGTTGCGTGGGTGTTCCTAGGCAACATCCATGGATTTTGATGTATTCCAAGATTTACCAGAAGTGGTAGACCTGTGAATGTGCTGAAAGACCTACACCTCGCCAGGTGAGGAATAACGAGGAGAAATATCTTTATTTCACCTCATTACTGGTAGAATTTTTTTTTTTCTTCTTGTTACTTCCTCTTTCCATATGTGCTGAATTCTCCAGCACACATAGGGCCTGATTTACAAAGGTAAACTGATACTTTTTTCTTAGACTTTTGCTCTAAGTTTAGTCCAAAAGTCTAAGTTTACTCTTTTTTGGTATTCACAGATGTAAGTTGTGAGTAGAATCTATACGTTAGCAATCGGGGTTGCGATTCAGCCCCAAGTGAGGAGATTCTGCCCAGAGTGCAGACATAAAGATACTACTCATAACTTACCTTTGTGAATACCGAAAAGTTTAAACTTAGACTGTTGCTCTAAACTTAGACCAAAAGTCTAAGTTTACCTTTGAGAATCGGGCCTCTGGAAAGAGGGTATGCCCCAGGCAATTGTTTTTGAGCAGGAAGGTGCCCATGGTGCAAGGGTGCCTGCTTTTGCATTAGGCTGCCAAAACTACATCAGCTCAGGGACAAAGGTAGGAAGGCACCATATTTGGTTAAATAAGGTGCATTCTTGCCTTTACCCTGTGACACATGGCCATAAATATGGTGCCTGGACTCTGCCATCTGTCGGTCTGCCTGCCAAGTGCTGCCACCCCAGTCTTGGACCAATGGAAATGAGCTTAAGGTGTTTGCTCCAGCAGAAGCCATGCTTCATCTGTAGATCTGCGCAAAGCCCCTGTTGCACAGGTTGGTTGAAGTCAATCAATGCACATGAGAACAAGACACCTTTAGACACGAGCAATACATTTTTATAGACAAAGTAATTCACATCACCCCTTTGGATTCCCTCGTCATGAAGTCTCTGTCAACCCCAGCACATAGGTATGTGGTCAGGCAGGCTCTGCAGACCGGTGGGGTAACCCTCAGCCGACAGCCAAACACACAAGCTTAGATCAGATCCTACAGATAGGCAGCAACACTACAATGGTCCCTGGAGTTTGGCCCCAATAAAGCACAAAGGGCCAGGGGGATGTATGCATTCCTAAAACACCTTAAGCCAATCAGGACACAGTACACACAGCACATGCAGTGACTGCGCACCCCCTCATGCTGGACATCTGGTCACATGCTTGCTGGCCCACATAGTGTCCACTTCATATCAAGGTATACCTGCATTTCCTACCTAGAAATTGCATCTGCAATTGTTCGCATATTTCACCAGGAAAGAATGTTTTATGTGTTTATTTCTCCCAGAGAGATGTATAAAACATGGGTCATTTCAATATTTTCTGAGAGGCAATCCTCAGACCCCGGTGCTGTAGCTTCTCTCCCGGCCATAATGTTTAATTAAACAAACCAATTCCTGTTTTGCCAGGTGCCTCTTGTCTTTTGTTTGTTAAGGTAAAATCATCTTTGAGCAACAGGAACCAGCACATTTCCCCTGTTGTGCTGGTCAGACTCCACGCAACAACGCTGTTTTGGATTACTATTTGTCTTTGTAATGTCGTGTGTTTGTCATTTTTGTTTTTTTATATTAAGACTAGTTAGTTATTTAAGTGTTGTTATTTTTGGGAGGTCTATTCTGTTAAAGAAGGATAGGGTCATATCTGGGAAGGGTAGGGGAATATTATTCAGAAGGATAGGCCAGTGGATTTATTTGTCAGGTAATAGACTACCTGCCACATATGGTGGCATCTGAAGGTCGGGTGAGCCAAGGGTACCCACCCAAGGATAGATGAGACTGATAAGAGAGGGTGCAATAGCTCCTGTTTCAGGTGTGTGGGGAGGATTGCACAGTATCCCAGCTGAAGCATTGTTGGGCAGCTATGGTTGCCCTTCAGGCCAATCTGGAAGAGCTGCAGGGTATGGAGGTTGGAGTCCCCATAGATATATAGTTATGTACCATTTACATGTGTTAATGTTGCTATGTTAGTTAAACATAAATTTAACATCAAAGGGGCTGATTTAATAATGGGTTGCACTGATTTTGCAACATGAAACATGCTTGAAGCACAACATAACCCTTAAGGTGCAATTGCAATTTATTAAGCAACACCAGGCCACTTTGTGTGCCTTGGAATGGCCTGATAAATCAAATGAAATGCAATGCAGGGCAAATTGCTGTGTAGATGTACCCTGCCCCGGGGGCTCTTCCTTGGGCTGTGCGTGGGCGTTCCCATTCAACACACATGAATTTTGTCACATTCCCAGATTTGGCATACGTGATAGAACAGGGAATGTGCCAAAAATGCTACGTCTTCTCAGATGATGGGCAACAAGGACATTTATGTTCCTTTCCTATTTTATTTCTCTTTCTACATGTGCTGCATTCTGCAGCACATGAAGAAAAAGGAAAATGGTTCAGACAATTGTTTTGTGCAGGAATGTGACCCTTCCTGCACAAAACAAATCAGCTTACAATGCAGGCACCCTTGCACCATGCTGCAAGTGTGTCTGTGTTACTGCAAGGCAGCATTTTGTGAACCAGTGCAGCAAAAAGCTAGAAATGATCTGTGCAAAGTTAGATAGTATGCATCCCTGACATTTCCATGTCACACAGTGCTGAACAGAAAGATGACTTGCTTACCAATGGAGCATGACTTCTTGTTAACTGTGCCTCAAAATGTATCTGCTATGTGTGTATGCCATGTGACCCACATGTCAAGATAGAATGACAAGTAGCAGCAGTGTCAAAGGGTCAGACTAAGCAGAACACCTGTGGTACATTTTGTCATGTATTATACTGAGCTAGAATTCATGTGGCCAAGTAATAGTAAGCATTCCTTTCCACAATTGATGTACACTATTTATCAAGAACACACCCTAATGAATGTATTTGCATGTGAATGTAATGGGATACAGGATGTATTGTTGTTTTTGACCCCTCAGTTGATGCTAACACTGCACACTATGTTAGTCAAACTGTCCCTCCTGCTAAATTCACATCACATATCACCATCTATACTGCACTTGGTATGAGGTTTGTCTTTGTGGCAGGGCTAGTATGTATGTACCAAGTGACACATGTATCACCAGTATGCACAGCACAACACAACAAGTTACCTTGCTGTGCTGACCCAAAGTAAATGGGCAGAAATACAGTGTATTTAAACTATATGGAGCATTTCTGCCCTATCTCAGTGCAAGTCAAGTTTTGTCTGCCTGTTGCCAATGATTTCATCCTTGCATCATGGTGTAAGGGGGCTTGAGATGTTGCTGGGTATCAGTAGTTAAAACACCACATACCTGAAGCATGATTCAGGCATATGATTCTAGATATCTCTAACCTTTTACCTCCAGCCAGGTCAGCCCTGCAAGGTGACTAGCTGTATTACATATTCATACAATGAACACATATGTGTGTTAAGAGTGTTGAAATTTGGAAATATACTGGGATGCCATAGTGTTTATTTTTGAATTTGAACTGTGTGTAGTTGCACTATTTACAATGCATTGTCTAAATCATTGCCTTGTAAGTGGAAAATTGTCTTTCACCCAGGGAGAAGTGGACAGCTTCTGGGGTCCTAATGTGACAAGTAAGTGTAATTAGTATGTGGTTGTAGCTCTGTGATGTCTGTGTGTGATCCATGTTAGTTGTAAAAGTGTGATATGTATGCTGAGGTATTCATCACCTGCAAAGAAATTACAGTCAGTGTGCCAACACAAGAGAACGTGTCCACAGAATCATATGGAATTTACAAGGAGTCATGTTTGTGTTAGTGTAGGGGCAAGTAAGCAAGGCCACTGGATTAGTGCATTTATATATCTGTGGAATGTTTACATGTTTATAGTTTTGATGTATTTAGTACATGACCGGCCATTTGATTCTTCATCTGCAGATATTGAACACAAACACATTTTGATCTACCTGAAATGGTACAAAAGTGATACAAAATATATCAACAGGTATTTCTCCAAAGTGGTATGACCTTAGCAAAGCTGGTCTGGTCTTGTTTCTGTTGCCTATTGCTATATTTGAGTATGAAACTGGTACTAATGTGGTTCAAACAATACCCAGACAATGTTACCAAGTTTAAACGTGAAGGAATAATGAAAACAAATATTACAAAATCTGTGTCATTCTGCCACAAATTTTTCAATATCTTGCAGCATACAATTCTCAAACCTGCTGCATACCTTTGACCTCTGTTGCAACATATTTCCAGTGTGACTTAATGTATATGTAGGTAAAGATTCCTGCCAATCTATACTTGAAATATGGGGGACTCATACCTGTTCCTGTGTGTTAAAGTTTAAGGAAAATTGTATAAACATGGAGGACAGTGTCAGCAGGTTAGCAATCACATTCTAATCATTTTACTACTGATAGATAATGGGAATGTGACAGTGACATCCCATACTTTTTCCACATCATGATTTATACCCATGAATGTACAAAAATGATTTCTCAACAGCAGTAAGGGTGTGAGTAAATGTTATGAAGTATGGATAATTCTTATTTTTGAATATTTACGTGAGTTATGACTATTGTGCTCCTACCCCAGGAGTGACTGAGCTTCCCTCAGAGAAGTACATGTCATAACTATGTGAAATGGAGGGACAGACGAACAAGTGCACTGATTCCCTGATGGCCACAGGGATGTAGGGCTGATACTTTTTTGATCCATGGTGTTGTAGAAATCATTACCTCTCTGCCAGGCTGTCTCGCACTGTGAATGTAGAAGTCACAACATTGGGTGACACAGATATCTGGATCTGTCTGACGCACTTATTTAAGCACATGCACATGTGCCCAAAAAGGCAGACGCCTGACCTACTATTTTGGACAGTTGGAAGTGACCTAAGTCTGCTGGAGGACGCCCTCATGGCGGTCACAACCGCCATTCAACTTGTCATAGGTTAACATTCCTGCCTATGGAGGAATGGGGCCAAAGACGATGACCGCTGGTGGTGACGGTCCTGTACGTGGTGGTCCTGACCTCCATTTTCTGCAGTCTTGCTCACTTGACTCCTGACACTGTAGATAGCAAGACATCCACTATTTAACCTGCTGTGTACTTCCTCTGGGAGCCATCATGCCATTTCCTGCAGGTGATAGGGACATTGCCTTCACACAGGAAGCACTGGAGAAGCTGGTGGAGGAGGTCCTACCCCTGTATGAACAGCTATATGGGGCACCAGAGGGACAAGTGAGTTAAATGTGCCAGCAATGTGTGCTTGGTGGTGTGTGTGAGATGGTGAGTCACCCATGTGAACATGCATGTGGTATAACATACAGGCACGTGTGCTGAGAGGATGAGTATGTGTGCTAACTTGCTGTTACAATTGTGTAGGGTCAACTCCTGTTGGTATGGGGTATGTGTAAACAACTTTCTTCTTTTTTCTGTGTCATTCATGCAGGTGAACGCCCAACAGAAGAAGGGGATCTGGCGTGCCTAAACAGCAAGTACGGACCCTGGGGGTTCACAGCTGGCAGAGCACCCATAGTCGCAAGTGGTGGGAGGACCTGGAATGCTGGGCCTGGAAGACAGAAGAAGCTCAGCTGGGGATGTCCTCCCAATGAAGGAGGGGTACCCATTGGACCCTGACCCCCGTAATGGCCTGCATTTTGACGGTGGCCTATCCTGAGGTGGATGTGCGTTTGAGGGCAGCACAGCAGCCACAAGGGGGTAGGTACTGACCTTTTCCTGGTACTTGGCTCTGGTTGTATGGTGGTGGCTGTCTCACTGTAGCTTCTGTGACAATGTAGTAGGTGACAAATGTTTGTAGGCTAGTGGGAATCAGTTAGAACCACCCTGCCAGTGTATGAGATGTGCATCTGGCATCATGTTTAGCTATGTGTAGGTTTTGGATTCCTGTTTCAGGACATCATTCTGACAGCATGTGGAGATGCTCAAAGGTCAATGCCACATATGTTTCCCATCCTGCCATTCTTAAGGATGTGAGCTGGTCTTTCACCATACCCATGGACTCAAACCTGGTCCATCCTACTGCATATGAGTGTTAGTGGCTCTATGGTGTGTGACCAGTCCCATATGTGCTGATCACCTGTTATATCAACTGGGTGGCTGACTTATTTGATACAGAGTCCAAGGATTAACAGTACTGGTACAGGCACAGCCTCCACGTGAGGCTGCCATCTCATTTACACCACAGATATGGCCTGTGTAGGACAGTACTTATCTGTGTTTCTTGTTGTACCCCCTTTGTCCATTCATCTCCATTCTATGGGGTATGTGAAGGTTGTAACGAAAGGACATACCTCTTTGGGTGTGTGATATGTGTATTTAGACTCATCATGCTGTTCCATGTGATTTACGTGTGCTAATTTCATCTCTGTCCCAATTGGTTGGTTCTAGAGGAGGTAAGTGCCTTGGTAGTGCTAGCCTTTAACAATATGCTATTCCAATGCTATGTGTGGCAAACCCTTACCAATTCCTTAGCAAACTTGGTCAAATGCTGCCTACATCCTGTCTCAATGGTTACTTGGGGGCACAACATATGAAGTGGGACAATCTTTGCTACCTTTGGCCTAGCTGAGATGTTCAGTTGGTTGAGGATTAGGTATTGCATGACTTACGTGATAATGAAATAATGGTTTTGTTTTTCCACTACTTCTAAATCAAGTATTTGCTGTAATGGCAATTGTTGTTTATGCACTGGCAGTCGTGTAGGTCCATGTGTACATCATGTGTACATGTCATTTCCTTGTGTAATTTGTGTAGTCTGGAGTTAGGTACAAGTAATCACATGTCAAGTATGATGTTAGTTATGTTGGTTTACTCATGTTGTCTAGTCCTAGAACTGTAACTGCATGTTAGGTTGAATGGTGGGTAGCCTATGATGTCAATTGTGGCTGCCTGAAGTGTAGTTGTTGTGACACTGCACTCAGTGATTGCCAATGGATATATTGTGTGTGCTATGTAGGTCATTGTAGCTGCACATGCATTTATGCACTGATGTGGAGTATCAGTGTTTTGTGTCAGAAGATATTCCTCTGTGGATGTGTGAATGCCATGCCATGCCTGTACTCCAGGTATGTATACTACACATCAGTTGTTACCTGTATGGGAGGCCCACTTGTTCTGGATTCATCAGTTCAGGTACCCATGCTGCCATATATGTATAGGGGGGTCAGCCAGCCATGTGATATATATGGCAGCTGCTGTGTGGTCTGTGCATAGGGCAGTCTATGCTATCAAGGGACATTATTAATTGTGATGGACTGGTCAGGTGTTATTTCAGGACATGCATGATGTGTGGTAATCAGTCACCTTCTCTTCCAATAGGTGATAGGAGTATGGAGAGATATGATCTGGAATATGCTTGATATACCTATTTCTGCCAGGGAATGAATAGCATGCTGACATGGCTTTACAGGTGTTCTATTGGATTACTCCAGCTGTGCTAACTTATTAGAATCCAGATGTGACTGTGAGGGATGACATACAGCGGTGGATAGTTGTCACTTGTTGTGACATGATGTAGGATATGTCTAATGCCAACAGAGATAGCCTAGCCTGGAGAGGTTTACCTACAGTTGAGCATGTTTACATGTGTGTATGTAAGGAATATGATAACACTTTCTCCCCCTCCCTGTCTCTCCCTCCCTCTCTATTTGTGTGCATCAGCATCGGCAGGCAAAGGAGATGGGGCACAGGCAAGTGGGAATGCTGCAGGCCACAGTACTCGGAGTGCTGCTACCAGTGACAGTGAGGGACCCAGTGACACGGAGTGTGAGGGGAGTGCCATGGGGGAGACCCGATGTTCACAATTATCATCTTCGGAATCCTCCTCCAGTGGACACTCCCTAGCAGCGGTGGACCCATTTGGGACCACCCCAGCAACATCTATGTCTGCCACCCCCTTGCTACCACTGGCCCTCCCTATAGCTCCCCACCCAGTTGTCTGTGCCCACACACCCAGGAGGGTGGGCGTCGCCTTCTCTGCAGGCACCTCTGCCCCTGCCCCAGTGAGCCCTGCTGCCCTCAGTGAGGAGGCTATTTGCCTCCTAAGATCGATCTCTGTGGGTCAGTCGATGGTCGTGAATGTCATCCAGAGACTTGCAACTCAAGTCCAACAGACCAATGCGTTCCTGGAGGGCATGTACTGGCTGGCCTTCAGAGATTCTTTCAGGCTCTGGCCTCCGCACTTATGGCAGCCAGTCACCCTTTGACTTCCATTCCCCCTCCATTTTCCTCTTCCAAATCTCACTCCACTCTTCCCCATCCCAGCCAGAGCATGCAGATAGATAAGCAGGTATCTACCGCAATAAGCAAGGGTTCCACAGATAAACACAAACACCACAATACCCATCACTGGCATGTACACAAACAACACCCACCTGCAGACACACCAACACCCACTACCTGCACAGACTCCCCCTCCACCCTCACCTTCACAGACACTACACCGGACACACCTGCAGACACCACACCAATATTCACCAATAAAACCACAACTTCTATCCTACCCACAGTCAGCACAATAGCAGACCCACAGACATCCAACCCAGTCACCACATCTGCAGATACCACAGACACAGCCACATGCACCCCAACAGACAGTCACCCATCCAGTATGGCAACTTCCAGCTCCTATAACCCCCTTCTCCAAAGACACATAAACACCCACACTCACCCACCCAACAGACACCCAGCACAAACAACCATTCCTCACATATACATGCACCCAAAACATCCACCAAGACACCGCCTACAAGCACGACCTCTCCCTCCACTCCCAAACCCTTTTGCCATGACCGTCCCTGTGTGTCTAAGAAGTTTTTCCTCTTGGAGTTCCCCTTTTCCCTACTCCTCTCCCCCCCATGTGACCTCCAAGAAATCAGTTTCCCTCAACAAGTCCAACTCTAGCACCTCCAAGTCTTTTCCTGCACCCTGCTACAACCCATGCTCCTCTCCTGCTAAGAGGTTGACCCCTCCAAAGTGTTCCATGCCCTCCCCTAAGTCACATCCAAAGCCCCTCACCCAAGCACAAGCCAAAAGACCCCCCTCCCAAACCTAAGCCCAAACCTGCCTGCCCCCTTCATGCCCCTACCCGTGGAGGTAATTTAGCAGTCAGGAGATAAATAGGGGCACTCTGATATGCCATCTATGCATTGTGCACTATCTTGCTTTGACTGGCCTAAGGGATATTTTGTATTGTAAATAGTTCATAATGTATTAATATTTATGTTTTTATATACATACATCTGGGAAGACCAGTTTTTTTATCCAACGTTACACATTTGCCCTGTCCTTCATTCCTCATGCCTGTTATGGTCTTGCCTGCTCTCTTTTGTGCGTGAGTGTATTTTGTGTGTGGTGGTTATGCTACCAGTTGTGTCAGGGCTACTTGTGTGTGTACGCTCTGCATTTGCCCTGCTGTGATAGCTGGGTATGGTGTGTTGGGCATGTATGTGTTTGAGACATTCATATATGTTGATATTGTGTTTATTGATAGTGTTGGCATTTGTTAAATGGAGTGTGGTGTGCCCTTGTGTAGTTGTACTGTGTGCATGAAGGTGTGTGATGATTGGTATATCAGGACTGTTGTATAGTGTGTTTGCGTAGTGTGATTTGCCTCATTGTATGGCTGGCTGATTATGTGTATTGGTACAATTGTATTGTTACCTTGTGTTGTTTGCCTGTATTTTCAGGTGGGGTTGTTTGTTGTGAAATGTTGATGGTGAGTATGAGTTTTTGAGGATGTTGTGAAGTTGTGTACTATGTTGGTGTTATGTGTTGTTGAGGTGTGTCTGCGGCTTGATGTGTGTTTTGGTAGTGGGTGTTGGCCTTGGTGTGGTGTGTGAATGTGGCTGTGTGTGAATGTGCGTGTTTGTGTTACAGTATGTGTAGGTGTCAACATCGCCACTTGTACTGAATGTATATGTTGTGTGTGCATCGCAACCTTGGCATTATTTGACAGTGACAGGTAAGTGTGTGTACTCATGGTTGCTGTCATCGTCGTTGTCACTGGTTCTTGAGTCGTTGGGTGAGCAACAGGAAGACGTCTAGATCAGGTTACATGATGGCTCCAAATAGGTATGGCTTCCTAAAGGCGAGTGACTCCATTTATACTGTTGATTTTTGCCAGGGTTTCCATGGTGGTGCGACAGCGGCGGAAACATTGGCGGTGTGCAACTTTGTAATCTATCTGGGGGAAACATGGTCTCTGCCGGCCTGCAAGTGCCTTTCGCCGTCTGCGGTGGCCGGGCTGCACTGGCGGTGCTGATGGTGAGTTTGCTGTATTCTGTTGGGAATACAGCCATGGTCATAATTTGGCGGTCTTCTCTGCCAGCCTGTTGGAGGTACAACCGCTACCGCCAACATGGCAGTCATGGAACCGCCAGACTCGTAATGAGCCCCCATAGTGTTTGTTAGGGCTCAGTATAGGTGTAGGTTTCATGTAGGTAAGCAATAGGTAATTAGTATTTGTGTAGGTAGTAGTTTTAAGTGTGTTATAATGGTAGTATTTTTAGTGGGTGGGAGGTTAATGTTTTGCATGTATAAAAAAGAAAAATACTAAATATATATATTTATATATATATATATATATATATATATGCGCTTAGGGTTATATGCATAGTTAGGAAATGTTTAGGATGTAGTTTATGTTTGTATTGTACCAAGCTATGTGCATTAAGAGGGGTGGGGGCTAATGTTTAATTTGTCAAGTGTGTATAGTGCTTAAAAAGATTAAGCTAAGTTAAGATAGTATAGGCTTGTGTTAGGGTTAGTGTAGGCTGGGTATGTTAATAGTTAAAAAAAAATTTATATTAGATTTGTTTTTTATTCTCTAGTTGGTTATCATTTTATTAGTAAGAGTTGGTACCATTGTGTTAGGCTAGTTGGGTACATAATGTACCAATTGATCTGAGCTCTGTTAGATAAATGTAGCTTTGTCAGAGACCTATGGATAACTTTAAGTCTTCCTCAGATATGAATTTTGTAGGAAACCATTTCCATACTTAAAACACAATAACTGTGAATCACAAATTGGTCTAACCCAGCACAACATAAGTATTCACCTACAAAAGCATCATTTGTGAAGGTGTGTGGGTAGGTATGAGTTGAATTGATATTTTTCATAAACAATGCTGTATATTACTTATGTTAAAATCCTTACACCATTGTGCACGGAGCTTTGCTTTGTTTGAATTTGTAATGTGCAGGAAGTAAGGTATACCTGGACAACATCCATCATATTTTAGAATGTCTCCTTGCTTTGTATTCCAAATCATGCAGCTCATTTATAATTTGGCATTACAAATGTCTACCATTTACCCCCCACCTGCAGAGGTGTAGCATTTATATAGGCTTGGTGATGTCCCACCAATGGGAAAAGTATATGTTCAAAGGTTTTGATGTGTGGATGTACTCACACTAAACACATGGGAGGCCTATCTGTGGCAGAGTATCAGCATACATTAATTTTAAGCATGTGTTGAGTTAGTCTACATGTATCAGTATACACAGGTGAGGCACGGTTCACTTGTATGTCTTGGGCACAGTCATTTACAGCATTGGCTTGCCCTTGCACATCGTTCTTTGGCACAAGTACAATGCTAAGCCATATCAACTATGGGCATAGCTATCTGGCTAGCATAGCGTCAACAATCAAGACATTGGTGTTGCTTAGTGTGATTTGGGAGACCAGGTATGTTTACATATTTTGAAGTAATGTAGTACTTTTGACATTTCATATGTGACTTCTTCATTAAAGGAAAAAATTAAAGTACAGTAAGCCGATCAGCTCATTTGCTTTTATTTTCTTCAATGCTCAGTGGCATATTTCAGCCCCCTGAGCACCGATTTCAGCAGGAGAGGTACTGTAGATGGGAATTTCTCCCCTTTCCAAGGTACCTTTTTCTAGTGGATACTTGCTTTGGGATCACCTCAGGAGGGCCATCACCAAGCAGATATAGCCAGTTATGCCTTTGAGTTAGGGGAGAATTTCAAAGAAGGGACTCCACTAAGCCAACAGGGAAAGAGAAGTAACCCCTTATGCAAGGGCTTTTGCTCCCCCGATGTTGGCAGATGGGGCAATAGCTCCTAATCAGCATCCCGGGGTGCAAAGCCCACTAGCCACCAGGGACCTTTTTTAAATTAGTAAAGGGTGGGGGCTGCCACATTTATAAAAGCGAAATATCAGGGTGGTATGTTTCACATATTTTGTTACACACAATGACCTGCAAACCTCCAACTTTGCCTGAAATCACGCATTTTCCCTATATTCCTGAGATGAAAATTTCTAGAATCCACAGGAATCCACTAAATTCATATCACCCAGCATTGCCCTGTATGTACTGATAAATCTCTGCCCCACTTGTGGATGCTCAAATCAGAGTAATGCTAAAAATTCATAAAACAAAACTGCCCTTTTGGACCTGCATTGGTTCTCCTCAATTTCGACTAATTTTTGGCATTCTCTGTCATGGGTACTTGTCCCACCTACTCAAGTGAGATATAGGTGGTAATTTCGACCTCGGTGGTCTTTTCTCCAGCCTGCCGAGGCCGGGGGAGACAGAATACCGCCATTGCCGGCGGTATTCATGCCTCCCTATTCCTACATTTCCGCTGGGCCAGCGGACGGTAACAGCGTTACCGTCCACTGGCCCAGCAGAAATGGCACATCAACATTGCCGCCGGCTCGTAATAGAGCCGGCGGCAATGTTGATGTGCAGTGGGTGCAGTAACACCCGTCGCGCATTTCACTGCCCGAAATTCGGGCAGTGAAATGCGCGATGGGGCTATGTCTGGGGGCCCCTGCATTGCCCATGCCAAGTGCATGGTCAGTGCAGGGGCCCCCAGGGGAACCCCCAGTCCCCTCACCGCCAGCCTTTCAATGGCAGTGTTTACCGCCACGGACAGGCTGGCGGTCGGGGACTCATAATCCCCAGGGCAGCGGTGCTTGCACCGCTGCCCTGGGGATTATGCCCGCCATGCGGAAGCCTGGCGGGAAAGTGGAGGGGCCGGCGGTATGACCGTGGCTTTTCCGCCACAGTCAGAATTGCTGGCGGAACACCGCCAGCCTGTTGGTGGTGTTACCGCCAACATACCGCCGGCCGCCAGGGTCGGAATGACCCCCATAATCTTTATCAGGAGACTGAGGGGAAAGTTGGGTGGTAGGAAATGTGTGGCCCCGCTCAGATTCCAGAACTTTCCATCACACAAATGTGAGGAAAATGTGTTTTTCCGACAAGTTTTGAGGTTTGCAAGGGATTCTGGGTCACAGAACCTGCTGAAAGCCGCACAAGTCACCCCACCCTAGAATCCCCAGGGCGTCTAGTTTTAAAACATGTACAAATGTTTCCCTAGATGCTGACTTAGCTAGGGCCCAAAATCTACAGCTGGGCACATTGCTGAAAAAGGGTAATTTTTCAGTGGAAAAATGTGCTGTGTCCACGTGGCGTTGGGCTGTTTCCTGTCATGGGCACTAGGCCTACCCACACAAGTGAGGTACCATTTTTATCTGTAGGCTGTGAATTGAAGTGAATTGGTCCCTTTACATTTAATTTTACGCAAGGAATAAAGATTTACATTTGAGATGTGAATTTAATGAGGAGGAGATTATTGCCATTAGAGAGTGCTGGTTTAGATTTAGTTGCCTGAGTGGACAAAAAACTGCTGAACAAACAGAGTAATGTCCTGGGTTCAGAAGTGGATGGCAGGATGTCCTATACAGGACAAATTTAAACACTAGTCGAGGGGCAGTCACTAAAGATCATCAGGAAGTTCTCCTTAAAAAAAAATTGGGAAATCAACGTTTTCCTCTTCTGATGCATGTTTGGCTACCCCGGATATTGTGGTTGTTTGAATGGGAGGCACACACACATCAGAAGCAGAAAATATTTCTTCCATCTTCTCAACAACATTTGTGAGTGCCAGTAAGGCAGCATGGTAGGCCCTGGCAAGAGTTTGCTGGTTTGACAACCAAGCAACAATTTTGCTATTTCGGACACTCATTGTTTCTATGAAGGAGTCTTACTGGGACACTAGTGAGTGGATGGAGGTATTAATTCCCCCAGCTACTTGACACTTTCACTGGTGTCAGATGTAAAAGCTGTGTGTTGTTGTTTCTTCTGCATTATGACACCAGTGATGTCAGCTAGGGGCTCATCAATCCCACGGAGCCAAGTGTATGTGTCTGTGATGGCCTTCGACAACCCCTTATTAGGGCTATGACACCTACAGACTACGTCAATAGTGCCTGCTATGGTCTCCATCCCTGCCTAGACCTCAGTAGCCAACAACTGCTGAACTCCTAACACTTGCCATTGGAAAAAACCTGGGGTCATAAGAGGCCTAAGCAGTAATGTCATTGGTTGATGGCCCATTTTCTATGTTTGTTGATTCAACTGGCGACCCAATAACATTGTCTAACCTTGCCTTCCACAGAGGAGATTTGTTGAAAGAGTTCAGGAGCTGTTGGAAGATGTCATCATCCCTGGGGTCAGGATGGTATCCTCAACAGGTTTGGCATCATGGACAGGCTAATCTCCAGGAGGTGGTGTCTGTCCCTCTGGAAAAATATATGTTTAGAGAAGGTTATGATTGAGTATGACAACAGTGATATCTGGAACATTCAAACAGTTTTTTGCTTTACTTTCAAGTTCACAGAGATATGTGGAACATATGTTTCTACAAACCTATATGGCCTGGTTGTACATATGTTGCTTTTCGCATGGCAAGACATGTACATATTAACTAGGGCTCCTATTTATGTACATTTCAGAGAACTCAATGCAGTTTACCAGCTTGATGACCTGCACTGCCTGAATGAGTGAATGCAAGAATTGGGAACATTTTACAATGTTGTGCCTTCTGCCTGCATTGTTGCAAACTTTGCTTCTTAGCACCCCTGCAGAGACAATTTCACCATGCAGCAAGGATGACTGCATCTGCTCTAGCCATCTGTTTGCAGGGCAGCACTGACCAAGACATGTCAATTCTTGTTTAAACTCACAATATCCTACACTCTGCTATTCACACAGCAATACACACCAAGCTACTTTGCTCTACTGTCTTGCATGCAATTTGTTTGTTATTGTACCAAGGGTTCATCTTTCAAAAACCTCCACACAAAACTACACAGCAAACCTCCTTTATGCACTGCATGTAAGAGGAAGGGCTAGTACAAGGCCTTATTCCAAATATGACTGTAGAATTCTGTAGTTTTCTAACAGACACAGTCAACTGCAGACTTCACAACACTATGAACTAAGGAACATCTCTGAAGTGGATAGTCTCCTTCATATTTGGTTGTATGCAACAGCCTATGGTAAATGCATTCCCCCAGATACCAAAGGACTCATCTCCAGAGTTCAGCAAATTGCTTCACCCTGCCCCACTCTCTTGGACATTTAGACAACTCATCTGGCTAGCATAATACTGAACCAGGCACTATACGTCATCTCTTACAGAGATGATACCTAGATCACATGCTAATTAACACCTACACTACTAACAGTAGTTAATATATGCCTATGCCCAACATGGCTACTTGTATGTGAGATTAGTAGCGCATACTCAACATGGCAAGATGTAAGTGTTGACATTGTGCAACATGTACTCACTGTTGTTGCACACATGACAAGGACTGAAAATCCTCACCATCCAACCACCACAGACACCTGTTCATCATCCTAGACACCTAACTCACCATGAAACTTCAAATTGGCACAACCACTCCCACCTGCTTTCACTTTATTTTCATGGTCAGACAATTCTTCATATGGCTCCCTCTGGACACCTGTATGACCATCACCCAGGCTATCACCACATGCAGACTGTAGTATACCAATGACCTCTACTACAGCATCTCTGCACAGCTGCTACATATGAGGCAAACTGTCCAACACACTACTGTAAAGTTATTGCTCAGCCTATCTCCGCAGCACACACATCATACATCAGCCGAGAAAATTACATTTCCTCACCATTCAGACACAGTGGTATTTTTAACATGCTCAGCCACATCTGCAAGGCGCTGCACGACCAGGGACCCATTCAGCTCACACACCATCTACGCTTTCACCAGCCAATCAAGAACCTCTTCTGTGTATCACTTGCACTTGCCCACCCCCCCAATATCCATATGATCATGCCAGGTTGGACGTAGAGAGTTCTCATACATGGCAGGATGCACTTGGGACATCCTCCCCCAACACATCAGGTCAAATGTTTCAAATATAGCTTTGTATTGTCAATTGTACACAGGGTTATTTGAATGTTACTACTTGCAGTCCATACACCTCTTTAACACCTGAAGACTCTCTTGGGTGACACATTGGCCCTCTACAAATACTCATTATCTAGTTTTACATTACAGTACTCTTTGGTGTACCTGGCCATAACACAAGCACAATTGTGTGACGGTGCAAGGGGGCCTGCATTGGCACTGCCATATCTGGCAAGTTTCCCAGGTCCATGCATGATGTGCAACTCAAGTCCAAGTTTTGTACATTGTATTCTGTAATTTGTATAAATCACAGAATACAAAGGTATAAATGACACTACAGGTCCCAGTATTGAAAGGTAATCCCGTGACTGAGGCAGCACATCATGGGTGGATCTCAGAAACTTGGCAGGGCAGGACTGGGGTGGGAAAATAGGTGCTGCTCATGGAAAGAACAGACAGTGATATGAAGAATGAGGTGACATGTGGGGCATTCCTGCCCTTTCCCTTTCACTCAGCTCAGCAAAGTGTTTTGTTGCTTTGGCCTACTTTGGTAATATATGATTCCTTTTTTGACTCACCCTTAACATCTTCAGAGTGCTCCAGTTCAGCACTGTACTGCCCTTACACTCCAGCTTCCAACTGTGTTGGGATGAAGGTTGCCACCTGCACTTCCAATTGATCCAACTCCTTCTGGACATCAGGCCCTTTTCTGGTCCTCATGGCTGCCCTTAAGGTTCCTGGACAGTATGTTCTTTTGTCCTATGCTTATAATCATGCCACCATTCTATGCACTCCAGAATGAACCTCTTTCTTTGTATTACACAGTTGATTTTGTCCACTTCTGATTGGCAAATGGCCTCCTTCCTCCCTAACGACAACTTTGAAGTGACAAAAAAGAGATGTTCATATTGTGTCACCCCACTTAATAATATCTGGTCCTCCTCCTACTGAAGTTTGACTTCCTCTTCCCTTGGGATGATGGTAAGTGGTTTGGGTTGGCGTTGCTAGCCTCCTGACTCCCTGGAGCTCCTTCAATGCTTGTCAGTATTGTGAAGTATTGATGGGATGAATGTGTCACTTTTTCAGCTATGCATGCCATATGGTATACTTACTTTGCAGCACCTTGTGACATTCCCTACATGCTGCATTGGAATATCTGACACATCTTTGGTCCTTGCACCATGGCGTGCCATACTATAAATACAGCCCATTCTTGGGGTTAGGAAATGCTGTAACACAGCACAATTCTTTCCGACACACTGCTGCTGCAACGCAGTGTTGTGTCAGAACTCATAAACATGCCACTTAGTTTAGCTGCAGGCTTTGCTGTAAGGTCTGACAAGCCTGCCATTGGGGATGGGCTCAATCAAAAAACTGGAAACTTGCAGTACCCCTAGTCTGCTTAGAATCTGCTATATCGTTTTATTATGTACATTGATAACTATTTTTTTTGCATTAGCCTACCAAACAACGAAATCCACACTATTCTGAATCTTATAATCACATGCAGGCTGTGGTATCCTGTAGATATCATTATTATGCTTAGTTAGTAGTAGCTTAGTGTTCTGATGGCAGGAGAGAGAGAATGTAGAATGAAGGCATGTTCCAAATTTTGGAAGTTCTGTTGTGGACTCCTGGGCAGTTGATGGATGCTGGGAAGCTGGATACTTGGGTGAGATGTTCTCCAATAAAGGACCAGTTCAACTTCATTGAATGCTGCTTCATTATTACATAGGCACATGCATTTTCTAACCCTCACATTTTTGTAGTTTTACTTTTGTGGTTCTTTATTACGTTTGTAGTAAGTGATTCAAATATTTATGTAAAAGCCTGAAGTGGTGGTGTATGGTGAGTCACTCAGAAACCCATCACACATGCACATGATAAACTTTAAAAAATGGAACATTGTGTGTTTTTCACAAATAAATGCAGAAGCACAGCAAAAATGCAACACATTATTATCCAAGTGTGTGGTGTGCTGACCAGTACAACAGCATTCCTCGATGGTGCCAGGATTCTGGCTCAACACAGGCAAGTGGTCAAGAGTAGGGACTTTTGGGGATAATAACTTTGGAGAATAGGACAATGAAAACTGAAAAGGCTTGAACATAAAACTGTTGAACAGACGTGTTTCATCGTATACACTGTGTTCCTAGTTCTTAGTACAAGTGCTTAATTTGAGCTAGTGGTTTCCAGTGTTCCACACCAGCACTTAATCATCCACACCAGCTCTAGTGAAAGTCCATGATATAGTGGAACTGTCTGTTTTAACTTTGAGATGACCACAACAACAGGGTTTAATAAGTCAATGTGCATTAAAAAAGAAAATTACCTGTCGCTCACATTATTAATATAACTCTGGATGGCCTACAACAGGCTGAATTGTCACACTAGTAGGAGTATGATGGTTAGTACTTGGCAGAGCTTACAGGAGCAAGGGGTGGTGCAGGCTGGGGAGACCTAGTAAGAACAGGCCTGGAATTTTTTTTTTTTTTACAAATTAAGTACTGCTTAGTACACTTCCCGTGCATAAGAAGTACAGCCTCTATTGATGGTCAATTTGTCATGGAATTAACCTCAGGCAAACTAGTAGTTGTTGTGACTCTGTGCTTTGAACCCATTCATTTGCCCACCATTTTTTGTTTTGTTCCTTTTCTGTCCCCTCACATTCAGGATCTCCTTTACTTCCCTTCATTACATTGCTTGTTGTTGTGCTGTATACCTTTGGGTATCCTCTATATTGCCTAACAGCTGATTCAGTGTCTCACTATTACACTGCGAAAGAGGCTCCTCTGCACTGCTTAAGACTGTTACAAATTAATTTCAAGGGCAAATTCCAGTCCAATATTTCCCTTTTGTGTCCTTTACCAATTTTTGCCTGATTTCTGCAGAAGTTGAGTTTTTACATGTACTCAACATATGCGTTCATGGGCATCAAGGACTAGTCATGAGGAACGTGACAAATGAGGGGGCACCTGTGTTTCTTCCTTTGAATGTCCAACTGAGGTAAAATGGAGAGAGATGGATGGTTTCTGCTAAGAAATAGACCCTCATTGTGAATGGCCTACTATAATCTGTGCCTGTTGTACCTGGTATCAATGGCATGGTTTTCCCCCTACTGTTTTGCCTTCAACCCTTCTGTTTTACTGAATTCGTTTTTTTTTTTTTTTTTTGGCTAACCAGTGCTAAAGTGTTTTTGCTCTCTCCTGAAAACATGATACAATTAGCTAATACCCTATTGGCATATTTAATTTACCTGCAATTTCTGTGCCCAGGGCCTGTAAATTAAATGCTACTGTGGGCCTGCAGCACTTATTGTGCCACCCACTTAATTAGTACTTTAAATATTTCTCAGGTTGGCTATTGCAGCCTGTGTGTGCAGTGTTAAACTGCCATTTCAACCTGGCAAAATAAACCTTTTACCAGTCTTAAATCTTCCTTTTTAATACATATAAGTCACCCATAAAGTATGTCCTGGAGCCCATTGGGCAGGGGGCAGTGCATTTAAAATGTAGGATATGTACTTTAAAGTTTAACATGTCCCGGTAGTGAAAAACTCTTAAATTTGTTTTCCTTTACTACAAGGGCTGCCTCTCCTGTAGGATAACATTGGAGTTACCCTATTGCATTTGACACGTGGTGATTGCCAAATGGAAGCAGGTAAACAGTTCACGTTTGGTATCTTTGGATTTCTACGCATGATTTCCACAATGCTCCACACACCAGGATTTAAGGTAATCATGTTCAGTGCTCTTCTTTGGGTCCCTGTAGCTGGCCCGAGCTCCATCACAGTGGGTCTGAACTTGTGACTTTGTCCTGGTCCAATGCAAAAAGATTTCCAACGGTTGGCACTTTGTGCATTTTGGTGTTATTTTCACTGAAATCTTCAAACGTGCATATCTCTGGTTCTACTGATTAGATTTTTGTCGTTTTGGTCTTGTTGTAGGTTTTACAAATCACTTTATTTTTCTTAATTCATGTGAGACTTTTCTTGTGCTATGTTTTTTCTTTATTACTGTTTGAAGTGCTGCATACATACTTTACACATTGCCTCTAAGTTAAGTTTGACTGCTCTGTGCCATGCTCCCAGAGGGTTGAGCACTGATTAATTTGGGGTTTGTTTGTGCCTCACTCTGAGAAGGATTGTGGTTGCTACTTAAGTAAAGGTTCAACCCCCTCAATCAATAACCTAACGTCTTACACTGGTAATAAGCACTGAGCATTAGGACTTGTATCTGTGCAGTGCCATTCTGTCAATGAATGAATCAATCAATCATGGGCTTCTTGTAGAGCGTAAGCATGTCACCCTAGGGGGTCTCCAGGCGCTGTTTTGGTGCTGCTGGTTTTGCCTGGCTGGCGGTGATTGAAAAGCCAGGTTTTAAGTTGTTTTTCAAAGTCCAACAGGGAGGGGGACATGTGGAGGTGGAGGTCACTCAGGCTTTGGCAGCAAGGTGAGAGGAGTGTCCTTCAAGGCATTTGCAGCAGATGTGGGGGTCTTGGGCCTGGGTGAGGGTGCCTGACTGAAGATCTCTGGTTGGTCAGTGGAATGTGAGGTGGTTGTTGATGTAGACGGGTCCCACATTGTGGAGGACCTTTTTATCCGTGTCATAGCAGCTTGAAGAGGCATCTTTGCTGCACGGGGAGCCAGTGGAGGGCACTGAGGTGGGGGGGTGATGCTGGTCCTTATGAGGAGACCGAGGAAGGGTCTAGTTGAGGTGTTCTGGAAGATCTGAAAGAGGTTCAGGAGCTGGTTGGAGTTACCGCATCGAGTGCATTGTCATAGTCAAGATGGTTGGAGATGAGGGCCTGTGTGACAGTCTTCCTGGTGGAGATGGGTATCCAGTGGAAGATTTTATGGAGCATGCGAGGGATGTTGAAACAAGCCACAGAGGCAGTATTGATCTGTTGCTTTATGGTCAGCTGGGTGTCCAGGATGATCCAGAGGTTGCGTGCATGGCTGTAGGATGCAGGAGGGAGGCCGAGGGTGGAGTGCCACCATGTGGTGCCCGAGGAGGAGGGCTCTTTTCCGAAGATGAGGATCTCCATTTTGTCTGAGTTCAGCTTGAGGCAATTGGACCTCATCCGGGTGGCGGTGCCTGTCAGAGTGTTTTGGAATATGGTTGTGTGTAGGCTGCAAGGGAATGGATGAGCTGGGTGTTGTCGGCATAGGAGAAGATACTGAAACCATGTTTGTGGGCGATGTCAGCTAGAGGAGTCATGCAGACATTGAAGCTGAGGGAAGAGCCCTGTGGAACACCACAGATGATGTCTTTGAGGGCAGAGACAAAGGGGAGAGGAGGATCCTCTGTGTTTGGGCAGAGAGGAAGGAGAAGATCCAGTTGAGAGCTTTGTCTTGGATGCCGATGGCATGGAATTTGGTGACTAGAGTGTGATCGGAGATGGTGTCGAAGGCTGCAGAAAGGTCGAGGAGGATGACTGCCATTGTTTAAGGAGGCCTCTGATGTTGTTAGGTGCTCGATTAGGGCAGTCTCAGTGCTGTGATTAGGCTGGAAGCAGGATTGGGATGGGTTGAGCAGGTTGTTGTGTTCGAGGTAGACCGTGAGTTGGCAATTGATGGCTTTTTCCAGGACTTTGGCGGGGAAAGGGAGGAGCGAGATCAGGTGGTGATTTTTTAGCTCATTGGGGTCGGCTGAGGGTTTCTTCAGCAGTGGCTTGACCTCACAGTATTTCCAGGACTTGGGGACAGTGGTTTTGGTGGTGGAGGTGCTGAGGATTTCTGTGAGGACTGGTCTGATGATTTCTTTTCCTAGGTTGTAGAAGTGGTATGGGTAGGTGTCCGTGGGGGAGCCAGAGTGGATGGAGGTTATGATGGCGTTGTTGTCCTCGGTGGAGAGCTGTTTCCTTTCTGAGAATTTTGGGTGGGTGGTGTGGGTTTGGGTGCGGGGGTTTGAGGTTGGCGGGCTAGGTTTCGAATTTGCTATAAATGTCAGTGATCTTGTGGTGGAAGTAGTGTGATATCTTATCACAGAAAGTTTGGGGGGAGTAGATTGTGCTCGGTGTTGCGGAGGGGCAGGAGCATTCTCTGGTGATGGTAGAGAGTTCTTTGGTGTGGTTGTGCCTTCAGTGTCCTCCAGTGTTGTTTGAGCATCCAGAGTTAAGGGGTGAACCATGGGGCTCGCTTGGTGGGCTTCTTGTTGGTGGTGCTTTCCAGGGGTGCTATAGTGTTGGCAGCAGAAGATAGCCAGTTGGAGAGATTCTGTGCTGGAAGCTCGAGGGTGTTTACTGATCTGGGTCTGGTGTTCTTGATGGCATTGATCCAGGGGGTTTCTGTGACTTTTCCAAAATGTCAGTGGGAGGGTGGGGGGTCCAGCTGAGGCACTATGCAGGAGGTCGATGGTAAAGTGTACGATGTTCCATGTTACTTCGGTGATGTGGGAGGATTTGGCACTGTCTCTGGTGGAGAAGATGGGGTCCAATGTGTGGCCTGCCCTGTGGGTGGGGGCAGTGACCGGCTGGATAAGGCAGATGATGCTCATGTTTTCAAGGAGGAAAGTGGAGTTGGGGTCATTCGGGTCTTCTAGGTGGAAGTTCAGGTCTCCCAGGAAGATGTAGAGGTTGGAGCCAATTGCCAAAGAGGCAATGAAGTTGCAGAAGTTGGGGCAGTAACCTGGTGGTCTTTGGGTGAGGGTCCTTCTTATGGTGTGTTGGCATCAGGTTTGATCTGGAAGTTGGGGTGTTCCATGAACGGTGTACTGTTGTCATCCGAGGCTGTGCAGCTGAGAGAGTCCTTGTGAATAATGGCGATGTCCCTGCCATGTCTTTTAGAATGATCGTAGTGGATCATCTTGTATCCAGGTGCTGTTGCAGTAGCAACATCTGTGGTAGATTTGGGGGTGAGCCAAGTTTTTGATGAACATTATGTTGGGGCAAGAGTGGTGATGGTGTCCCAGATTTCAATGTCATGCTTGCAAAGCGATCTGACATTGAGTAGCGCACAGCGCAGTTGAAGTATGAGGCTGGGGGACAGCTGTGTGGGGATGCCATGGTTCCTATGTTGCAGCTGAAGTGGCATTGTGAAGGGTCCTTTAGTTGATCCTGGTGAGGCAATGCTGCAGTTGGTGTTCTGGTTCTTGGGTCTGAGGTTCCAGAGTTTGTTGGAGTAGCTGCATTGGGTGGTAGATACAGGGGTCCTGGTACTGGGAGTGGTTCAGGCACAGACAGGTGCAGATGGGCTTGCCTTTGGCACACCTTCAGCATGCCAGCAGTATGCCCACAGAGCGGACACAGAGAAATGGCGGGGAAAAGGTGGCAGGACAAGAGGCACAGAGAGACAAGGGAATGGACAACAAGGCAGCAAGGCAGCTACAGAGAGAAGGAGAAGACAGAGTAGGAGCGGATAAACAAGCAGACAAGGCAGATGCAAAGAGAACATGAGAAAGGACACACCAGCAACAAGAGCAGGCAAACATAGAGAAAGACAAGAACAGGCAGACAAGGCAAACAAGAATGGACAAACAGGAGAAATGCCTCAGCAGCGCACAAGGCGCTAGAGCAGGCAAGGATCAGCAAGAGAGCAGGGCACTGGACTCGGTCAGTGGGGTTGCGCAGTGACTACCATTAAGTAGGTCTTGGGGGGTAGGGCGAAGAGGGAGGAGGGCAGTCATAGAGCAGGCACAGAGATATGGGTTGGAAAAAGGTGGGCGAGCCGGAGGCACAGAGAGAGAGAGATACACAGGAAAGGACAACAAGGCAGCAAGGCAGATACAGAGAGGAGGAGGAGACAGAGCAGGAGCAGACATACAAGGCAAGCAAGGCAGATGCAGAGAGAAAACAAGAGCAGGCAGACTGTCAACAACAGTGGGCAAACAATGGAGAAAGACAAGAACGGGCAGAGAAGGCACACAAGGCAGATGCAGAGAGAAAGTAAGAACCGGCAGACAGGCAAACAAGAATGAAAACTAGTGGGGTGGTCGAGAGCACAGATGACAGGCAGAGGCCTGACTGCCCCGGGACCAGAGTGCCTGAGTAGCTCACAAGGTACTAGAGCGGGTGAGGATCAGCAGGAGAGCAGGGCACAGTCATTTTGTATAATACTAAAAATCCCAGATAAATAATCTGAGACCAGTTAGAGTTTTAAATTCTCCTTGATTGATGTTTTTTGTTTTGTTTTGTAAATTCCCCCTTATCCTACCTGACTGTTATGTCTAGAACGTCACCTGCAATGATGGAATTTGAGCTCCTCAACCTGGACAGCTACACAGTGGCTGAGCTCAAAGAATTTTGTAAGGAGAGGGGATTGCCTGCCAAAAGGAGCATCAAGAATGCAGAGCTCCAAAAGACTTTGAGGGTTTGGGTGAAGGCCCACCAGTTCCCAATCACTACAGACGACCAGGATGGAAAGGATGATTTGGAGGGCCAGCAGACACAGCAGGCAGCTGATGGGGGTGACTTGACCCCCCAGTAGGAACTGCTAGCCAAAGAAGAGAGGTGTGTCTTCACAAGGCCAGTTCCCAGATGCGCGGGCAGACAGGAAGGCGGTGAACAAAGTTATGCTGCAGATGGCCCAGTTAAAAAATGGAAGAGAGAAACATGGCCATTCAGCAGTCAAAACTGCCCATAGATTCCCTTAGAGGCAGATGAGAGGAACCTGGCTCACAGAGGGGCCTTAGAGAGCTGGACATAAGAGCTAAGCAAGCAGAGTCCAGCAATCCTGGTGCCAGCATACCTACAGTTCCTTTTGGAGATAAAAGGGTCCCCATTCCTAAACATCTGGTGTCTGACTTTGTTGTGGGGGATGACATTGATAATGGTTTGAAGCTGATGAGTGGCTTTGCAGATACATAGAATCCATGTGGAGGATTGGGGAGCTAGTCCCTGGAACAATATCCCTAGCGAGGGGATTGATGCATCACTGGCACTAGAGAAGAGGGGCTGGATGAATATAACCCAAAAAAGTTAACTCTTGTCAGAAAAGATGTCCTCACTTCCTTCTGAAAAGTACTGGCAGAAGTTTAAGGACAGCCAGAAGCTGCCCAAGAAGTCCTGGGTGGATTATGCAGATTTATTTTTCAAAGCACTTAGTGGTTGGGGAAGGGCAGTGAAGTGAAGGATTACCGAGGGATGTACAGTATGATTGCAAGAGACCACATGTTCATTCTTTGTTTTGCACCAACACCTTAAAGATAGTAAGCTCACTGACAACAGAGAGCTTGCTAAGGAAGTGAACCTCTCTCTCAGCATCAGAAGGTATATGAGAGGGAATCACCAGGAGGGTGGCTATGGTCCCCACAAGATGAAGGAGAGGAATACGACTTTGAAAAAAGAAGTTTTCTAAAGGAGCCCAAACTATTTCTAGGGGCCAGGACTCCCAGGCACCACCTGAACAGAAACATAAGTGGTTCCCTGACAATACTTTGCCAGGTCAGATACCCCCAAGTGCTCTGAGTAGCAGCAGGTTAGGCACTACAAGAGGGGTGCTAAGTGTCCCAGGCAGACACAGCCCCCTACTCGTGGCAGACATCGGGGTTGGTTAGTATACCACCTGGGGTGGACATTTTCCCAGATACTATTTGCGATAGTGTAGAGGCTACCCTAGTTTTCCTGAGTGATAGAAGCATGATGACAAGGACTCACATGCCTAGTAACACTAGGAAATACAGGCAGTGGTTCATCATCAATGAGCAGAGGGTGAAGGCTCTGGAACCAGCATGAGAACGATCTTATTTCCTCAGAGCAGATAGCCTCTAGTTTTTCTACCAGGTTATTGCAGCCAAAAACTATGACAGTCACCTTTCAGTGGCTCTGGTTCCCTTTAAGTTAGTGGGAGGTCTCAGGTTCCTTGAGGGCAGCTGTGAGTCTATCCAAGCCTGTGGATTTTCTGTTTGGAAATGACCTAGAGCACACCATCTGGATAGAGGTGGTCTTCAGGTTGCACTAGGAGACTTTAGGTTTGCCTTTGTGTCTGTGCCTGACCGAATGATCCATGGCCACCCGAGGGTAGTCAAGAGGACACAGAGACTGGAAGACTGGTCCATGTGCCTGCCAAAGAGAGGAAGGCCAAGAGGAAAGGGAAATTTGCTCTTGATATTCCTACTGTCAGGAAGGAGGCTGACCCTGAGGGTTATGCCCTAGAACCTACATGGGCAGTCATTGCTGCCCTGGGGAACCTACCTGAAGTGACCAACTGGCAGAAGGAAAGGAGTCCCACCAAGGAGGAGTTCTACATGGCACAGATTGAATGACCTACTCTGGGCGGTCTATGGGGGCAGGCCGGGGCATGGGCAGCTGGCACCAATTCTGGTGATCACCTGATCTATTGGGAGAATAGTCTGTTGTATAGCGAGACTATGGTACCTGAGCCTGGTGCAACCCATGTGCTGGTGGCCCCTCACTGCTACAGGGTCTTCCTACTGGATCTGGATCATAATGTTTCTCTGGCAGATCATCTAGGGAAGCACAAGACATTTGTCACCCACTTCTATTGTCTCCAGATGAGAATGGCCTCAATCTTGTCCTGGAGGGGCTCCACCTTGCCCTCTTCCACTTCCCACTTCTGCTTAAAGAACTGTGCCAGGTCCATGATTATGCCCTTTTATAGTCTTGTCGAACCTTTCAAGAAGCCCATTAGTATGGGGATGGTAGGATTTGGAGAACCTACAGGTTACCCCATACTCCTTCCACATGGTCCTCATGTGTGCAGACATGAAGTTGATACCTATGTCAGCTGCAGACTCCTTGGGGAACCCAACATGGGTAAAGTTACCCATCAGTGCCCTGGCCACTGCAGGTACAGTCACTGACCTTACAGGTATTGCCACTGGGCACCAGGTGGCATGGTCGACCAAAACCAGGGAGAACCCATGTCCAAGGGGTGTCTTGGGGTCCAGAGGCCGAACAATGTTGATGCCCCCCATTCAAAAGAAGTGTTAATTAGAGGGAATGGCTGCCAAGGGAGACTTGTGCTTCTCTTCTGAAGTACCAATGTCCTGCGTTCTCCCCAGAAGGGAATTTCCTGTTTGGGGCAACACCCTTCGGGTTGAAGAATGCCTCTGCCCCCTTCCACAGGTTGGTCAACCAGGTCTCGGCTGGATTGGAGAATTTCTGTGCCGCCTATCTAGATGACATTGCAGTCTTCAGTTCTTGCTGGGAGGGCCACCTCTGCTACCTGAGGGAAGTGCTTCAGGCTCTGCAAAGGGCAGATCTGGCTATCATGCCTGGTAAGTGCCAGATAGGGCAGGGTTCAGTGGTCCACTTGGGGCAACAAGTGGAAGGAAGCAAAGCGAAGCCCCTCCAGGACAAGATTGATACCAGCCTGGCTTGGTAACCCTCCCAAGACCCAGACAAATGTGAGAGCCTTCCTAGACCTCACTGGATACCACAGGAGATTCATCAAGGGTTATGACACCATTGTTACTCCCTTGTCAAAGCTCACATTTAAGAAGCAGCCTGGACAGATGATCTTGAGAGAGGCGTGACAGAAAGCTTTGACATCAGTAAAGAGGCCATGCTTAAGGCCCCTGATTTCTCCAAACAATTAATTGCGGAAACAGATGCCTCAGAGCATGGCATAGGGGCTGTTCTCTCACAGATGAATAAAGAGGGCCTGGATTAACCTGTAGCCTTTATCAGTAGAAGGTACCTTTCCAGGGAACAGAGGTGGAGTGCAATAGAAAGGGAATCGTTTGCAGTGGTCTGGACACTGAAGAAGCTGAGACCATACCTGTTTAGTGCTCTTTTCCAGGTTCTGAAAGACCACAGACCCCTCAGATGGGTAATGCATGTGAGGGGAGAGATTTCCAAAGTGTTGCGGTGGTCCATCTCCCTATAGGGAATGTACTTTATCGTGAAACACCACCCTGGCCCATACCACGCAATGCTGATGGTCTTTCCAGGTTTTTCCACCCTAGCGAAGAGAACTCCAGAGGGATTGTGTATTTCTCTCCACTCTCATCTGGAGGGGGGACATGTTAGACTTGTAATCCTTGGCTTGGTTGTCCCCCTAATTTTGTATCTTCATCACTCCTATTTACTGACTTCATTTTTGCTGGCTTTAGGACTCTGCGCAAATAATCACTACTAACCAGTGTAAAATGACATGTCCTCTCACATTAAAACATAATAGAACTGGCTTGTATCCAACTGGCATTTTTGATTTACCTGTAAGTCGCTAGTCATCTTCCCAGGGCCTCATTATGAGTTTGGCAGGAGACTCAATCTCTTTCCGCCGTCAGGCCGCCTGTGCAGCCTAAACCCCACTGGACCTATTAGGAGTTCACCGCAGGGCCAACAGGTGGAAACAGAGTTTCTCCCACCGGCCCTGCAGTGAACAGGGCCTTAACATTGCCGCTCCTAATGGAGCCGGCTGCTTGTCGTGGTGCAGTGGGTGCAGCTGCACCCGTTGCGCATTCCACTGCCCATAATTCGGGAAGTGGAATGCACGATGGGGCTGTGCATGGGGGCCCCCCTGAGTCCCCAATCCTGCCAGCCTTTCCATGGTGGTGTTAACTGCCATGGACAGGCTGGAGAAGGGGACTTGTAATTCCCAGGTCAGCCTGCTGGGACCACCAGGCTACAGGCTGGCGGCAGCCTGGCGTTGTCGGCGGTTGGACTGTGGCGGCTCATCCATGGTCATAATGTCACAGTCAGACCACCACTTTTGCAGCGGTCTGACCGAGACCATGACCATGACCTTGGCAGTCTGGTGACCGCCAGGGTCATAATGCGGCCCTAATTGTTACTAGTGGCCTGCAGTACTGATTGTACCACGCACTAAAATACCCCTTTAGACTTGCCTCAGGTCTGCAATTGCAGCCTGATTGTGCAGTTTTAAACTGCCAATTTGAACTGACAAAATAAACCTTTGGCCGAGCCCAAACTGTCCTTTTTAATACATTTAGGTCACCCAAAAACGTAGGCCTTCAACAGCTCAGAGGACAGAGAGCAGTGTATTCAAAAAGTGGGGCATGTATTGTTAAGTTTCACATGTCCTGTTAGCTAAAAACTTTTAAATTCATTTTTCACTACTGCAAGGCTTGCCTCTCCCAGAAGATAACATTGGAGTTACCTTATTACATTTAATAGGTCAGAATTTCCAAATGGGAGCAGGCACTCCGATCATGTTTGGTTATCTTTGGAATTGTAATGAAAAATCATCTCTCAGAGTTACAATTTTCAAAATGACACTTTCAAAAAGTTGGCAATTTTATTGATTAGTCATTTTGTGCCCACAGCCTGTCTCTGGGTCACATAACTGGGTGTAGCTGACAGCTGGGTTTTGTGTATTCCTCAATAACAGCCACAAACAATAGAGAGCTTAGGTGTGTCTGGGTGGACTATCCCTGGCAGGATTGGAGCGCAGGTTTGAGCAAAGCCCTACTTGTACTTGAATAGGCTAAGTCCTGTCTCCACACAAAGGGTGGCCCTCTAGCTAGTCTGAAGCCAGATGCCTGGGAATTTCCAAAGTAAACCTCTGGAATATTCTCCCACTTTAAATGAAGGCCCAGATACAAGTATTGAATCTCAGACACCAACACTTCACTACACTTCTGGACCTGTGGATACTCTGCAAGGAAGAAGGACTGCAGTGCTGCTGAATGTACTAGAACTCTGCTAGACTGCCAAAGCCGTAGGTGCCAGAAGACCACCAGTGTTGGTGGTCCAAAGGTGGAATTAAGAGTCAAATTGGATTTCAGCCCATTTACGAATGGAAATCCAACAACGTTGCTCTGGCCGACGGTGCAAGAGAGGTGTTTCCACTACCAGCACCACCACATTAACAGGACTCTGCCCACCATATTATGATACGTAATACAGCGCAGCGATTTCCTGAACAGCGCTGTGGTGCTGGTGGTGGAAAATGCTGAAACCCATCCCCTCCTGGATGACTGCCTCACAGAGACAGGTGGCTGGACCGTCCGAAAGGGAGGAGTGTTGTGTGCATGTGAGTAGTGTGTGTGTGTATGTGTAGTGGTCTGTGTGCGTGGAGGGGTTGTTTGTCCGAATGGAAGCGGAGCGGAGGGGGTATGTCAGGGTACATGTGTGTTTGTATGCAGAGGGGTGGGGGTATATGTCTGAATATGTGTGTATATGTGCAAATGGGCTTGCTGGGTGTATGCGTGCGATTGGGAGGGTGTGTATGCATGTCTGCGGAGGGGAGGAGGGGTGTTGGGGTGCGAGTGAGTAGGTGTGTGTATTTGTATGCATGTGAGTGGGGGTGCATGTGTGCAAGTATCCGAGTGAGTGGGGGTGTCTGTGTGCAAATGTGCAGATGAGGGATGGTGTGTGTAAGTGTGTGGATGAGGGGGGAGTGTGTGAATGTGTGCAAGCGTGGAGGAGTGGGAGTGTGCATGAATGCAGGTGGGGTGGGGGGGTGTATATCTGCGTGAGTGTGAGTGGGGGTGTTTGTATGGATGTGTGTTGTTGGGTGGGGATGGGGGTGTCTGTGTGGTTGTGTGTGTGCTTGTATGCAAAGGGGTAGGGGTATCTGTACAAGTGTGTTTTTGTAAGTGAATGGGGTGTCTGAGTGCAATTGTGAGTGAATGGGGTATTCATCTGCATGTTTGGGTGCGAGCAAGTGGGGGTGTTTATCGGCGAGTGCGTGGGTGAGTGGGCATGCGTCTGTGGGTGTGTTAACGAGTGGGAGGGTTTGAATGTGTGTGGGCATGTGGGGGGTACGTGTGCCAGCGACAGGAATGGGGCTTCCTGTTGCAGGGTGCTGTTGCAGGGGGTGTGACTACCATGAAAAGCCTGGTGGTGTATCGACTCATAATACTGCTGGTGGTCTTACTGCTGCCACCGAGACAGACGTGCTCACCTCCAGCCCAGTGGTCCGACTGCCCTGGTGGTACTGGTGGTGTTGTGGCAGTTTAGCTTCGGCCAAACCGCCAAAGTCATAGTGCGGCGGTCTTTACTGCCAGGCCTGCAGCGGTAAGACTGCCACACTTGTGATGAGGGCTTTAATGTCCCATTGGTGCAGGGAACTAGAACTAGGATTAAGAGTGAGGAACTCAAGGCTGTACCCAACAGGCACTGGAACATGTAATACTCCTGGTACAGTTAAACTGTAACAAGGATTCAGAGTATGGAACTCCAGGATGGACCCAACAGGCCCTGTAACAAGTTATCACCTGCTGGTACATGTGATAAACACAGGAATTCAGAACAAGGACAGAAAAGTGATTCAGAACAAGAAAATAAAGGGAACCTCTTCAAAGTCAGTGAATACAAGGTCAGAAGCCCAACCGAGAAATCAGGATATCAAGGTAGACAGGAAGGTGAACCTGTTAAACAAGGAAAATACGTAAAACCCAATGCTGCTCAGGGCAGCCACAGGAAACCAGGACACTGCAAAGGCAGTAACAGGAATCAGAAACTTCTCTCAAGGTTTTTAAGGATTCAGGAGTGCAGGCAAATGGAGAGAAAAGCAGGAGCACCCAGAAACAACAGTTGAAGCATAGGATCTGAAAGCAGAAGCCAGGCTTACATCCTTCCTCCCAGCTCACAGTGGAATTGGAATTCAAGTGTGAGCAGATTGCAGCACAGTGCAGGTGAAAGCAGTCAAAGTCTCTCCTCCAGCTCTCTGCCTGAAGGAATGCACAGAGATTCCAGGAAGCAAGCAGTGGGCGGAACAAAAATCCAGATTTGAACATGAATTGATTCTTATTTTTAATATAAGAGGGATTCATGCAAGGGAGCACATGGGCGTGATGGAAGCGATAAGCTGGAGTTTCAAGTATAATAGTATTCACTCAGGCTCCTTTCCAACACTCATGATCGGACAATGCATGCAAGTACTATAATGCATTAGAGGTTAATAAGTCAACCCTGGAATGTAATCTAGATTGGATCTGATTTCCAAGATGTTATGAATACTGAAGTTCAGCACAGGTTCCAAACTAGTGTTCATGATGGCAGCAGACACATAGAAGGTCCTCATTTAGCGCCACCCAATAGCAGGGTCACAGGATCTTGACAGCTCATGACCAGATTTCCACAGTTACTGGTTTGTGTTTAAAGCATCAAGACATCTGTGTGTCCAGTGGACAATAAAAATTCATAGGCCATTCATAATTATGGCTTATTATATGCTTCCACTCCCTCCCCTTGGGTAAAATGTAACACGTCCTTTAGTCTGGTAAATTTGTACATACTCGTTACATTTTGCAGATGCACAAATTACTTTCATATATTGCACAGGGACTAAAAGAGTGAGAGGCTGGGTTCACATCTTAGCTTGGATAGGCAACGGAGCTTCATTCCTGCTTCAGTGAACAGAGCGAAGCATGCACGTTGACAGGAGGTTCTGACACCCTCAAGGTGTCATAACCACATTTTATTAATGTCTTAACGGTCTCTTTGCAACATATAGACAAGGACTGATTAAGCACTACACGTGCTCTTCACTAGCACAAGTTAAGCTTAGCTCTTTTGCTTATCTGTGGACGTGGAAGTCAATTTTTGTTCCTTCTCATCGACTTCGAGTTTTGATTTAATGTTATAAATGTTTTAACAATAGGATACAGTCAGCTCTTCCCTCTGGCTAATTGATCTTGCAGTATTCGAGGATCAGATTTTACTTTTATTGTTCCATTATTTGTTAGTGCTTTTCCGATCAATACCCTCAGCTAAATGTGCTGAACTGGCGACAGATACCAAGATCAATAAAGCAGCCACATGCTTTTGTTTTAGTAACTGCAACCTTTTAAGGCTTAATTAAAGGACAATCTCCTCTCCCGGATGTCATTTACCTCTCCTGGTCTTAATAGGAGCACTAAAAACCAATGCACTGGATGATATGAATGTTATTTGAGTTGGGGGGGGGGGTTCTTTGAGCAACAGTACAATATAATTTCTAAATTAAAGTTTAAAGGTTTTAAATCTGATGTTTCCAGAGACATAATTTTTGTCAGCCTTTCCATACATACGGTCATTTGTGTTTGCTGAATGTAAATTGTTGCTGTTATTTTTTTATTTCGTTCAAGGCATGGATAGTTTTCCTTCCAGTTTCTAGATTACAGTGTAATGTTGCAGTACTTTGCCTTCGGCTACGACCACCTTACTAATTAATTATGTTGTCCAAGTAGATAGCGCATGGACATACAAACGTCACAGTGTATTAAAGTTTCAAGTGAAGCTAACTGTGCATGCCAAAGCAAGTGAATGCAATTCACATTTCTTTTCCAAAGAGAGTTATAGAATTTATGGAAGCAAACTCGAGAAATATATCAATTTACAATTAATATAACTATTTTGAATATATGAAATTGAATGAAATTAAGAATAATTTTTCTGAAGTGTAAATTTAAAAAAACAAACTAAAGGAACAAATATACATGTTTTTATTATTAACAATAATTATTAAAAGTGATGTGCACAACTAAGTAAAAGTGATTTAATTATGTATGAAAAATAAATAAGATTAAAAGGTTAATATAATATTTTAAATAAAATAATAAAGACATTTAGGGGGTCATTCTGACTCCCGCCGGGCGCGGTCACCGCGCACCCGGCGGGAGCCGCCAAAATACCTGAACCGCGGTCGGAAGACCGCGGCGGGTATTTTGAGTTTTCCCCTGGGCTGGCAGGCGGCCTTCAAAAGGCCGCCCGCCAGCCCAGGGGAAAACGACCTTCCCACCATGAAGCCGGCTCGTAATCGAGCCGGCGGAGTGGGAAGGTGCGACGGGTGCTACTGCACCCGTCGCGTATTTCACTGTCTGCAATGCAGACAGTGAAATACAAGCGGGGCCCTCTTACGGGGGCCCCTGCAGTGCCCATGCCATTGGCATGGGCACTGCAGGGGCCCCCAGGGGCCCCGCGACACCCCCTACCGCCATCCTGTTCCTGGCGGGCGAACCGCCAGGAACAGGATGGCGGTAGGGGGTGTCAGAATCCCCAAGGCGGCGCAGCGAGCTGCGCCGCCTTGGAGGATTCTTAGGGGCAGCGGAAAACCGGCGGGAGACCGCCGGTTTTCCTGCACTGACCGCGGCCAAAGCGCCGCGGTCAGAATGCCCTGCGGGGCACCGCCGGTCTGTCGGCGGTGCTCCCGCCGACCCTGGCCCCGGCGGTCTAAGACCGCCGGGGTCAGAATCACCCCCTTAATGTTTTAAATGCATTTAATATTAAACTAAATTGATTAATATGTTAAACTGGTTTAAATAGTCCTACTTAATTTAACATTATTTCCTAATGTTTTTTAAGTCCCTACCTAAATTATTTTCTCTGGAAGGGTGTCACAATAGTGACTGTGTGTGGTGCTGGACTTACTCCAGCTCTGAACCCTGAGCTATGAGATGAAGTGCATATACTATTGTTTTGGGTCATGTTTTCACATTTGGTATGGTAATTTGTGAGTATTTAGGAGGGGAGTACAAATATATATTAATCAATAAATGAAACGCACTGTAATGCTATGTGTATTTGGCCACAGACTCCATCTTGACCACTGACTCCATTTTGTGCTTAGCTTCAGGTGATGTCACAGCAGGGCACAGGATTTTTCCACACCAAGCTTGTTTTCCACACCGAATGTGTTTGTGCTTTTTTCTCCAGTACCGGGTTACACCATGCTGGAATACAATATGGGAGATGTGGAAGGTAGAGCTTCTTTTTCTACAGCAGAGTATGTTGTTTCCGCTCCCTTCAATGTATGTGAAGCGAACGCTACCACACGTTCCTTTCCATTATGCACTTGCATTAGTACCGCACCCAACCCGTACATGCTTGCATCCGTTGTTATTATAGTGTGATAATGAGCCACAAAAGGGTTTAATTCAACTGCTTCTATAATGTTTTTTTTCAATTTATCAAACGCTTATTGGCACTCATCCGACCAGATATATTTTAGATTTTTTTTCGATAACACTCTTAAAGGATATGCTATGTCAGCGAAATTCCTCACAAACTTAGCATAATATTCCGCTAATCCAAGAAATGATCTCAGTTGATCTTTGTTAACTGGACTAGGTGTCCGCTCAATTGCTTCCATAAGATTAACCTTGGGCGTTATTCCCTTCCATGAAATAGTAAGGCCCAAATACTCAACACTGTGACATGCAAATTTACATTTGCTAGCCTCAACAGTCAAACCTGCATTCTCAAGAATATGGCATACTTTCTCCAGAATGGTATCATGCTCTTGTAAATCCTTTGCCCATACTAGCACATCATCCTGAAAAAACCTCACACCCTTTACACCACCCAGTAGATTTTGCATAACCCTTTGGAAAACAGCTGAGGCAGACGCAAGCCCAAACGGCATGCGCACAAATCTGAAAGCTCCCTCAGGCGTTATAAACGACGTGAGATGCCTGGACTCTGGGTGCAACATTATTTGGTGGTACGCACTGGATAAATCTAGGGTTGAGTACACCTTTCCCCCTTGAATACCACTCAATAGTTCATTAATATTAGGAATAGGATGTCTGTCTACCCATATATTACTGTTAAGGTCCCTCAAATCTACACACATTCTAATCTTGCCATTAGGTTTGCGGGCCACAACCACTGGACTCAGCCATTCCGACGCTTCAATTCTCTCAATCACACCCAAACTCAATAATCTAGATAATTCAATTTTTAATGCATCTCTCAGAACAACCGGCACACTCCTGACCTTATGTACACTGTGAACAGCCCCACTTTTCAGCACAATGCGATGTTGGAACTTCTGCAAACAACCTAACTCGCTATTGAAAAGATTTGGAAACTTCTTACTCCATTTTTCTGAACTCTCTTCCCCTACTGACAAAACCTGTCTTTCACTATTTGGATCTAACACAATCTTCAGCGTTCTTTGTTCATTCCATCCTAACAAACATCGACCATTTTCAACCACATACACATCACATATTGCCTGTCTTTGATTAAATAACACCTCCCCTTGAAAATAACCCAACACAGAAATTTTGTTGCCTCCATAACCCACCAAATCCACTTCCGCTTTAGCCAATTCGCCACCCTCCACTGCTTTCCACGTTGCTTTGTCAATTATGGTATAAGGTGAACATGAGTCAGCCCACACGTTTATCACCACACCATTTATGCTTATCGCACACTTAGGAGGTTTATAAGCAGTCTCCATGGATAAAACATTAAGCATTAAAATTTCAAAATGGTTATCCACTTCCTCACCGGAACACAACATCTGACCGTTAGAATACGATTGTTGTCCTTGATTACCATCTTGTAAACAATTTACATTTCTTCTGTTGTAAGTACTTTTTTTCTGATTACACATTTTCGAAAAATGTCCCCTTCTGTCGCACTTGAAACACTTAGCCTCTCTTGCAGGACAATTCATCGAGGATGCCAGATGTTTTATGCTTCCACATTTAAAACATTTCTTTCTTTCATCCATTACAGTCGTATTTTTGCTGATTTTCACAGAATTTACAGCTTGTACTAGTGCAGCCTCGGTATCACTTCTACTTAACTCCTTAACATATCTAGATGTGTTTTCAACACGTTTAGCCACTGCTATGGCCCCCTCCAAAGATGGATCTTTTAAATTTAACAACTTTTCCTGAATTTTCAAACAACATGTACGATTTATTAATTGATCTCTAATAATTTCTTCATGCAAGTCTTTAAATCTACACGATTTAGCCAGTGTACGTAACGCACACACAAATTGATCGACCGATTCATGAGACGCTTGGGTCCTAGAAAAAAATGTGTGGCGTTCTACAACAATGCTTACTTTCTTGCTAAAATGCTCCTACAACACCCCCAACGTCATCATATACACATCGTCCTCACTGTCATTCTCCTCATCCTCAGACCTTCCATCATTATTCGTTACAAAATTTGCAAATGGCAACGTTTTCAAAATCTTTCTACCTTCCACACCCAAATTGTGTTTTAACAAAGCCAACTTCCTTTTGTCCGTAAAAATGGCACCTCCCAAAGCCTCTAAATATGTTTCAAACGCTTCCCTCCAATCTTCCCATGACATGGTTGGTTCGCCAGGCATGCTCAAAAATATAGGTGGTGGTGCAATCGACTGCATGTCTGCTACGTAAGTTATTTAACTATTATGAGCATAAATAATCCCATAAATAATCTAAAAAACTAATGAAATATGACGAGAGAAGAGAAAAAAAAAAATTAACATAAATAAAGTAGTCACCGTTGTCACCGTCCTCAGGCTGATTGTTTCCGTTGTCACCGTTGAGTAAACTAAAATACAGCACTGCAGAGTTGAAAGTTGAAAGCGCTGCAAAGTTAAAAGTCGAAGGCAATATGTTACAGTTGTTATGTTTTTACTGTTGCTTCGACCTCTTTCTACAAGAGGTTTCCCTTGTTTTGCCGCAAACACCGCTGACGTCACATCCAACTGAAACCGGATATCATCCACAGTGTGGATGCAGCACGAGGACTCTCTGGGCAGCGTCCGCGAGACTCTTCAGGTAAGTGCCTCATTCAAAATGCCAACCCAACAGCACAAACTTTTTTCTTCTTTTCTTTTTTCTTTAAGAAAGAAAAAAATAACGCGCTACCTCCACAACTCGGTCAACTTGACAAACCGAGTTCGGAATCCATCACAAAATCCACCATTCAATTTATGGTCATTAAGATCACCGCTTTCTCGCACCACCAGTCACAGTACACCGCTGCCAGGGTTGGTCCACGTCTTATTCCTTATGATCCCACCTTCGTCGCCACTGTAAAGAAATCGCTGCACCACAGATGCTTCTTTTTCTTCTTTATTCTTCAGATAAGAAATACACATCCACCCCTGGCAGGTCTTATCAACAACTGCCTGCCTTACAATCTAATCATAACATTCCAGTTTCCTCCCAGTTGCTAAGCAGCCCACTAAGATTCCTTTGAATAGAATACAACAAGCCCAGATAGTCATCCTGTCAGGAAGAAAAACATTTCCCCACACTCATGACCTTTGTTCACACTCTGGGAGCAATATACATTTCATCACAGGGAATCCATCAACAGTCAAGTGACACTGACCAATGGCAGTAAGGCATATTTAGCACAGGCAAGAAAATTACACTTCCTAACAGTGTTATTTTCAATATCTGACTTGACCATTAAGTTGGATTTCAAATTGATACTAAAATGAGTCCTTGAATGATTTTTCTAGCTATTCCCAAACTGAAGTTAAACATTATAACCCTATTGGAGAGACCCTAATTTTTTGCTTCCATGCACTCTGCCCTATGTGAATATAGGGCCTAATTTAATGATGATGTATATGTATTCAATTTGAAAGTTTAGGTTTGGCAAAGGTTTATTTTGTAAGGTTAAATTGGCAGCTTTTAAACTGTCTACACAAACCACCGTGGCAGGCCTATCTTTGCATTGTCACTATAGTGGTGGCACAATATGTGCTACAGTCCTCTAGTGCAATCCACTAGTGATATTTAACTTACAGGCCAAGGGTTTACTTTTGTACCCTTTATTATAAGTAAATTAAATATGCCTGTCAGGAGATTGTTCAACTTTGACATGTTTTAAGGGTCAGAGTACATGCCCTAGGGACTAGTTAGCAGGGTCCCGGTGTGCAGTGAACAAAAAAACAGAATCAACCCATGAAAAACGAGGGTGAGCATTCAAAGGAGGCATTTACCTACAGGACTGAAAAAGTATATTAAGGAAAAAGAACGCTTTATTACAATAAGGTAAAAAATCCAAGGGTAGCAATGTCCAACAGAAAAAGCTGAAGAGTGATGAAGTGGATACATAAAAGGAGGGGCAGGGCGTGCAAAATTATGCAAAGCTGCTTTTTTCAAAGATAAGAAGAATGTGTTAAAATTTTAAGTAACTAGGGGCCAGATGTAGCAACCGTTTTGCATGTCGCAAACTGCGAAAAATGCAGTTTGCGACATGCAAAACGGCCTTCGCGATGCAGAGTCACATTTTGCGAGTCGGTACCGACTCGCACAATGTGATTCCGACTCGCAAATAGGAAGGGATGTTCCCTTCCTATTTGCGACCGCATCGCCATGCTGAGTTGCTTTGTGACCGCGAAAGCGGTCGCAAACCAACTCGCAGTTACCACCCACTTGAAGTGGGTGGTAACACATTCTCAAACGGGAAGGGGTCCCCATGGGACCCCTTCCCCTTTGTGAATGTCGCTGAAAATATTTTTTCAGAGCAGGCAGTGGTCCAATGGACCACTGCCTACTCTGAAAAAATGAAACCAAATGGTTTCATTATTTTTTTGAATTGCAACTCGTTTTCCTTTAAGGAAAACGGGCTGCAATAAAAATAAAAAAAACTGCTTTATTAAACTCGCTATGGGGTCGCAATTTGCGACCCACCTCATAAATATTCATGAGGTGGGTCTTCGCGACCCCATAGCGAGTCGCAGAAGGTGTCCGAGACACCTTTCTGCATGCACTTTTGCGAGTTGCAATTTGCGAGTCGGTATGACTTGCAATTTTCAAGTCGCAAAATATTTTCTTGCTACATCTGGCCCTAGATCTCTTGCTTTAAGTCTTTAAAATCAGTCTGATGGAAAAGAAAGGACTGTGTTTGTCTTCCTATCGATCTATACAGTATATTATGCTATTTATAACCATTGAGTGTGGATGGATCATGACTCACAAGATGCAAAGTCTCAGAAGGGTCCTGACATAAACGTGTGCTGCAGAACTTAATCTATGGACCCAAATGACACAATTAGACCTTTATGTCTGAATTGAAAATGCTCCATAGTTAAATTAAACATATACTTAGATTACTGGCTTTTGACTGAACAATCCTGGTGATTGCTTTGCACATGTTTTTGAAACTTTTGTTTTCCATGTCAAGTAATGAAATGAAATAGGACATTGAATTTAAAGTGCCACTCCTTCTCGTCTTTCAGACCTCTGTGTCCCTTTGCACTCAAGCAGCAGCTTTGCTCTTATCGTTGATGCTGTGCCACATATTGCATATGTTGTTGAGGTGTTAACTGATGTGTTGGTCACCAGATAACTGAAGGGACAATAATATTCATTCAGAACCACTGTGATCTCCGTGAACTTGATTCATTGTTGCCTTGCTTATATTCAGCAGGTGTCAACCAGAAGCAGAGGACCCAGTGATGTTCTCCCCGGTACTTAACGTTAGTTATAGTACGTTTTCTGTTGGAATGATTATCTGGTTTCCTTCCTTAGCATCTTCATTTTAATTTACAGCCTTACTGGGTATGCAGTCTTTTCAAATATGTCTGCATTTTCACTTGTGGGGGCATTCCTTCAAAATGGAGCACTTAATCGCCGCCTAAAAACCTAAGGCCCAAATTTAAAGAGAGCATAGCGCCAACAATCGCCACATTAGCGTCATTTCTTTTACGCTAATGTGGTGAAAACACTGTGCCATATTTACAAAGTGGTGCAATGCTTGCATTGCTCCACTTTGTAAACCCTTGTGACACATTTTGCCTGTGCCAGACATAATGTATGCAAGGGGGTGTTCCCCTGCTATGGAGCCCGCAAAAATGGCCCAGTGGAATCTATGAGAGTCCATAGCACCATTTGTAGCGGCAGTTTTAAAGCCTGAACAGAGGAGGCGTTAAAAGGAGGCACACCATTGTTTTTAATGGGCCTCTATGTACTTCGCAGGATTAGCTCCACTTTTTTGGCACTAATTCTGCAAAGTACAATAAAAAATGATGATGCTATTGTCCCTAACATGGTGCCCATATGTTAAACACGAAGCACACATGGTGGCGATAGAGGGGCAAAATGGGCAGCACCAAAAGCGGCGCTTCATGACATGAAGCACCCCTGTTCTTAAATCTGGGCCTAAATTTCTTATAGCTAATCTAGGAGCTGCCTGTGACATTCCTATTTGCACTATGAAGTATTAGGATAACCAAATAAACACAGCACTGGATCGCTATTATTAGTCCTTTCCTGGCTGAAAACTTGAGGACCATAGAGGGCTACAAAGCCCACAAGACACCTCGGCAGAGTTGGACGGCCCGTAGCCTTACATGTAGCGTGAGACACTCTGCTGCACGGGATACTTGTTTGCAGCATGTGGTGTTCAGGCACAGTTCGGGATGTGCACTAGCAAAGATTGGGCCAAGACGAGCCAGTCAGTCCGCCAGAGCCTGAAAGAGAACGGACTCAGACGCCCCTCTGACAACTGCTCATCTGTTTGGTCTTCAATGACATAGTGACTTTAGCGTTTGTTGTGAGCAAGAGGAAATCACTCACCAGAGCAAGCGGTAGGGACAGTTGACCATCTTTCTCAAACACAAATTAGTTCACCAATGCGATGCAATGTAATAGTCTCCAAGTGTGGGAAAGATGCAACGATGTAGCAACAAGTACCATTTATGGTTGTAAGTTTTATTCTAAACAGAAATCACCAGAACTACGTAGTGATAACACAACTGCGCACTTCAACTGCCATCAAACGTAGGACAAAATCCTGCCTACTTACATTCTAAACGCCCAGGATTCTAATTCTATCATAGCACTAAAATTCCTTTACTGCATTCAAGTGCACACTAGCCTGACTATCACATTATTTTTCCCCTTGGAATGAAAACAATGACAACCCCAAACACACAAAAAAGAAAAACATTAAAATAACTGAAACAACTTACCAAGGTCTTATACATTAATACAAGATATGAAAATAGTCAGAATTATCTGCAAAATGGCAACACAGTGGAAACTAGTGGCAAACATTAGTTGTATACATACGAAGACATCTTCCAATCACAAACCACTGATTACTACCTGCATCTGAGTGGAATATGCCTGGAACGGTTGCTCTGTCGGACACTGAGATTAGACTATGATTTCGAAACCACAGACGGAGCATGGAACTGATCAATGGTACAGGAGTCTGTTCAGACCTACCGTCACTCTTGACAACTTTCCTTAAATTTTACCAATCGGAACCATTGACTCTGATTGTGCTTCCACAAACTTTGCCCACACAACCGGATCACTCAACTTTTTATCTCCTATTTTCACAAATGCTTCTTTTCTGGTGCATACCCGTTCTCCATATTCAATTTAGAATTTATTAACCCGGTTGCATGCATCAAATGTTTCCATTTGCCTATTTTTGCTTCAGCCACATTTTTCCTGACTATGATAAAATATGTATCTAGTTTAACTCCAGATTTCACCTATCTGCTAATCCAATTTGGCCAAACCTTTGCAGCTAGCTTCCTTCTCCTCAACAACTCAAAAGGGTGCACTTGAGTTTTTGAATAGGGACTTGTTCCATAGAACTATAACACTGATGAATTTGTTAGCCACTGCCCATTGCAAACGCTGAGTCAAAGTCAAAGTAAAAAACAGGCCATAAATGTCAACACACATTATTACAAGACAAATACCTATAAAGTAGTTAAAACATTATCGAATATAGTTTAAAACAACTTCTAAATATATATTACATACCCATAAAAGACCTCAAATATCAATCTAAAACATTAGTTGATAAAATATTTGGGGGCATATTTATACTCTGGTTGCGCCGAATTTGCATCGTTTTTTTCGACGCAAATTCGACGCAAAACTTACGCCATATTTATACTTTGGCGCTAGACGCATCTAGCGCCAAAGTTCCCGGAATGTGCGTCATTTTTTAGCGTGAACCCCTTCCTTGCGTTAATGATATGCAAGGGAGGCGTTCCCGTCTTAAAAAATGACTCCCAGGCCTTTACGTGGTATTTATACTCCCGGGCAAAAATGACGCCCGGGAGTGGGCGTGGCCAAAAACGGCGCATTTGCGCCGCTTTTTAACGCCTGGGTCAGGGATGGCGTTAAGGGACAAGTGGGCTCAAAATGAGCCCAGAGTGCCCTCCCCTGCCCCCAGGGACCCCCCCTGCCACCCTTGCCCACCCCAGGAGGACACCCAAGGACGGAGGGACCCATCCCATGGACATTAAGGTAAGTTCAGGTAAGTATTTTTTTTTTTTTTTTTTGTGGCATAGGGGGGCCTGATTTGTGCCCCCCTACATGCCACTATGCCCAATGACCATGCCCAGGGGACAGAAGTCCCCTGGGCATGGCCATTGGGCAAGGGGGCATGACTCCTATCTTTACAATGATAGGAGTCATGTTGATGGGGGATGGGCGTCGAAAATAAATGGCGCAAGTCGGGTTACGATGATTTTTTCGACGTAACCTGACTTGCCCCATTTTAAGACGCCCATGCGCCATTTTCCCCCTACGCCGGCGCTGCCTGGTGTACGTGGTTTTTCTCGCGCACACCAGGCAGCGCCGGTCTGCTTGCGCCGGCTAACGCCATTCAATAAATACGGCGCCCGCATGGCGCTTCAGAATGGCGTTAGCCGGCGCTAATTATTTTGACGCAAAACTGCGTTAGCGCAGTTTTGCGTCAAAAAGTATAAATACGGCCCTTGATCAAATAAAACGCTGCTTTACAGCGCTATGATGCTGAAATCAAAATAGGTACCACCTAAAACAATTAATTTACCAAGAACTTTCCTGGCTTTGACAACTGAGGATTTAAGGCGATAGACAGTTGTGCAGACTACTTCTGTTTGCAGCAACTGGAGGTGAATCATTGCTTTCTTGCAAAGCCTATTATTTAGGGCATGAAGAAGTGGAATTAATATACTCTGTCTCTGCATATAGTATAATACACAAAACAACACCATGTGTAGCTGTGACTGATGTTAATTGGAGTCACATAGATACTAATATTAAGTCTTTGGAGGAGTACACATTCGATGGGTAAGCCACCAAAAAATGGCCAGGCCTAACTAAAACTTTTCCAGATAGTACATGTGGTATTGAGGGATCCTTAATAGATATGGCTGAACTTTAGGGGTTGTACAGAGATGGTGATAATCCATCTCCATTCCCTTACCTAGATATTTGAGCCACCTTTTTTCCCTTAGCCAAATTGGTAATTCGCTCTTGACCAAAGAGCTAACCAATTTATTCATGGATCGAGGATTCATAAATAGCTCAGATCTGTTGATAATGCCAAGGTTTTTTATTCACAAACATTAGCCATTTCCATTTATATATCCCATCGAGACTCAGGGACTCTAAAATCAGGGACTGGGCTAATGCCGCTTCAGGTCTAGACCACACTGAGAGCCACAATGCTATGGGGGGCATCTTAACCATGTTCTCCAGAAAAGGGAGACCTAATTCCTCATGAACAATGTTAGCAGGCATACTACCAGTGGGTGTCAACAGTTTTCTCAGAAATGTTTTCTCACTAATCTGTAGTGAGTACATATCGGAATACCCCTACATGCCTGCACCATATATAGCAATAGAAGTAGGCCTAGCTTTATAAATAGAAATAAGAGAGTGGCATAGATTCAAGTCTAAAGGCAAACATTCGTAGGGATGCCACTGTCTGCTCATACTGTGCAATCTTGACACCTTTAAGGTGTCCCCATTTACAGCTATTATCAAAAGGAACCCCCAAATAAGAAAATATAGGCACACTTTAGAGGCAGATATCCCCAATATAGAATGGGACAAGTCTACATTTCGGTCGTCCATGGATCATTGCAGATTATGTCTTATTAGTGGAGAGGCCAAGGGTGGTCATGAAATCAACAAAATTATCAATCAATTTCCGGAGGCCCCTTCCAGTCCATGCCATAAGGACACAGTCATCAACATAAATAAGTACAGGTTGATGATGTGTCTCTCTCTTAGGGGGGGTCCACCTCAACCTTTACTAAAAATCCTCCACGTCATTAAAATAAAAACTGAAAAGAAAAGGAGCCAAGCCACACCCCTGCATACCCCCCTCCCTAATCTTAATATAAGGGGGTACACTCCCCATTGGAGCGATATCTAACCCTATCTTCAACATCAACATCAATATGTAGTTGTGCCAAAAGATTAAATACATTGGGGTTCACCCCAAGATTAATCAGTATCTCCCAAAATGTACTGCTAATAACATTGTCAAATGCTGTGCTTAGGTCCATGAAGACCAAGTGGAGGCACCCCTCCCTAGAGCTTACATATTTCTCCATCAACAGGTGGAGATTCAAACATTGATCCTGTGTACTCAACCCACACCTGAATCCATATTGGGCAGGTGACAAAATACAATTATCAGTGGCCCAGATTTTAAGCTGGTCTAGGAGGATTCTGCCCAGACCTTTAATAGTGGCGTCAATCAGGTATATGGGGCGACAGCAGTAAGGATCATTTTAGTCCCATTCTTTGAGTATTGTTTCAATAGTTGCCTTTCACCAGGCTGCGGGAGGAGTTGTGCTAATGGCACTTCTGAAAACATTCACTAGAATTGGGGCCCAAAACTTTAAGTTACCCTCAAAGAGATCAACATGGACCCCATCAGGACCTGAAGCTTTATTTGAGGGAGATCTCATAATAGCCGAAACTACATCTTCGAGGCTAATATCTAGGTCACCATTAGCTCTTGAGCTAAATAAATCATTGGAACATCCAGAAGGTTGACCTTATCACAACCAAAATACCTTTGTAAAATTATTTATCCAGGTATGCTTGGAAAAGTAACCTCTGTCCCATCATTACAATTAGGAGCAGAAAAATGTAACTTTACTACCCTCCAAATTTAGGATGGACCTTTTATCTCAGCATCATGGACCAACTTCTCCCAAGCCTTCCTTCTAATTTAGGTTTTTCTCATCCTAATGGCTTCTTTATAGACTAACCTGACTTCCTTTACTTCTGCTTTATTTCTAGGTTTCTTTTTCACTGCTCAAATCAGATCTCCATGGGCACCTCAACAAGCCTTGTCAAACCATCTGATAGGTTTTTGTGGGAGCGAACTGGCAGTCAGATTAAGGAGTGCCTTAGTCGATGCACAGATATCCGTAAAAGCATCCGATACTAAAATAGGGTCTAAGTTAATACTTAAGCAAAGATCAGATTTATCTCTGTTTTCTTTGTCGAGACGCGGCCACTCACCTGAAAAGCAGGATGTCTGCAGGGGCATCAGTATGCCCTGCCACCTCCTGGAACACCACTCAGCACTTCCTGGTGGACACATAAACCCTGGAAGGTGTCCCAAAAGGAAAGGGGGAGTGGAAGAGAAAGAGACAAAACACTGCCAGGTCTTGCCAGTCCAGCCAGGCACCCCGTATCTTCAGGGGGCAGGTCGTTGTTGACAGAGTGATAGTAGAGTTAGTGCACTCAGCTTCCTTGAAACTGAATCTCTCTTTCTGGTATGGGCACGGGAGCGGTAGAAGAACACTGGGATGCTCCAGCACTTTACTTGGATAATAATAACTGCTGGCACAATTACTAACACTGCATTACCAAAAACCCAAACTGAGTACCATAACAATTAGTACTGCGACACGAGGGCTGGCTTCACAGAGATTCACTGTTGCATACTACAATTAGAACTGTGGTTGCACTTATCATGCACAAGAAAGACAAACAAGGGTATTAATTATATCACATATAACTTTCCTGCATGCATAGGGTTAAACTAAAAGGAACAAAAACAATCCAAGAAATACAAATGTCCACTCTGGGATTAAACAGTTAGGGTGGGACAGTTTGATTTGGTTTCACTGTGTGTGTGAAAAACCCTTAAAAAGCAAATTCCTCAAACCTGAAACACAGGCATAAATGACTCAATTTAAATTCAAGAGTTATGCTATTAGAGAAAGAAAAGTCACGTAAATGCTCTTTTGAAATTGCACTGTCACTTTTTGTTGTACTTGAGCTCAAGCAGATTTCCTGAAGCACATTTAGGCAAGTAACTACAACTATAATGTAGAATGTTCAGAAATGCATTTATCTCTTCTAGATAAGCACTCTGCCAAAATACGAGGTCTGAAATACACCAGCAGTTCTAGGAAAGCGCAGCGCTCAAAGAACAAACTCACTGGAGAATACTTGTCACTCAGCTTCAGTCTTTTCCGGAGTGCTGGAGGAATACCTGGTGTCAGCTGGTACAGGAACAAAGAAATGAATTGCCTCAAAAGTCCTGAATACGAGGATGACAGCAGGGGCTGGACTGCCAAATCAGGTGATGAGATCAAGAAGCAAAACAAAGCAAAGCAGGGAGGCATTCTTCACTCTGCTATTTATAGCCAATCAGGAAAGCAGTTGAGTTTCCACATGTGGATGAGTCACCACACCTAATTAGAAGCACATGTCTACACCACACCCAATTAGAAGCACCTGTATACACCTGCTCATATTAGGAAACAAGTATTGGTAAAACAAGCGCTGATAAAACCAATTGTGTAACACAGCTCATTATGTTTACTTAGAAACATGAAGGTTTAACCAAGAACAGAGATATGATTTAACCCTAATCCCTGTGGATGCTGACAGATAACGAAGGAGGCACCATGGGGATTCCTGACACTCTTCAACCAATTGTCCCAAAAAAGCCTCCTGAAAAACATCCCACCATTTTCTTTGTACACTCTTATGTCTTCAATATTAAATTGGGCACTCCATCCTTTCACCACAGGACTTCACTGAGTCAACATAAAGACTAAGGACGAATGGATTATGATCACTCAGGCTATTATAAAGGACCTTAAAATCAACAAAATTGTTAACCCATATCTTAGATGTTGCAACGTAATCAATTACAAATCCTCTGTCCCTCCTTATAAATGTTGCCTGTGGGGTGGAATGTTTTAGGATTAAGTCAATGCCCAAGCTTAAATCATATGGCTTCCGCAATGTATTTAATTTTACCCTGCATGGAATATGTGAAAAATGTGAGAGATTAGGGAACTGATAATCAGATACCCCACACACCTTGTCATCCCCAGCAGCACAGGGTTTAAGATTGAAATCATCCCCCAAACAATTATAGCATCTAAATTATGTGCAACGGATTTACTTTGGATAAGTTGCAGGCAATGAAGCCAACCGAAAACCATTAGTACAAATATTTGTTTTAGCCCAGGTTTCCTGCAGACAGACTACATGTTGATTTTCAATCAATGAAACCCAGTTACTATAACTCTCTTTACCTCTAATACCTGCAACACTTTAAAAAAGCATATTCAAATCAAATGTAAGCCCTCTGCTAGTGTTGACAGTTGAAATTCCCTTGGTAAAATCACTAGAATATGTTCTAGCAGCTTGCCCTTTCATCTCATAGTAGCATGACAGTCCCTCCCATCCACCATATTTGACATTGCTGTATTAAGATGACAAGTAGCAGTAGTACTACCCATAAGAGCAACCCCCATGTCCTCCTCATCCTCCATGTTTTAACTACCAGTGTTTAGAGAGACATTCTTTTTCGCATTAGGGAATCAATTTACTTCCTCCAATGGGGCATAACGATTATGGGTTGGCAAGGCAAAAGTATTGCTACTGAAAACATAAGCCCTGCAGATGGTCTAGGTTGATAAAAGTAACCCAGTTGGACAGATTGAATACTGTGTAGGACCACCTGTTGGGTACTAAGTCAATCCAGTATCCATCCTAACAAACATGGGTCACAAAAGTTAATAACCACACAATTACCCGGCACCCTCTTTCTTGTATGTCCCACCCAGTGGACCCTTCTCACACCAATCATGCCTCTAACTAACACATTACAAGAGACGCACATCAGTGCTTTAGAGAACCACTGTATTACCTCATTTTTCAAATGGTAATCATGTTCCTTAAGAAATGGGGATGAGGATGGCACATTCTTTAGAACAATAACATAGGTTGTACAGGCTGGTGGGAGCTGCAACACCTGAAAATATCTATTATTAGTGTTGGGGTAGACTCTGGATTGACAACACTGGGGCCCGTATTTATACTTTTTGACGCTAAACTGCGCTAACGCAGTTTAGCGTCAAAATATTTTGCGCCGGCTAACGCCATTCTGAAGCACCATGCGGGCGCCGTATTTATTGAATGCCGTTAGCCGGCGCAAGCAGACCGGCGCTGCCTGGTGTGCGTGGAAAAAAAACACATACACCAGGCAGTGCCGGCGTTGGGAAAAATGGCGCTAGGGCGTCTTAAAAATGGTGCAAGTCAGGTTGACGCAAAAAATCGCCTCCACCCGATTTGCGCCATTTTCAACGACGCCCAGACGCCAATTACATGACTCCTGTCTTAGTAAAGACAGGAGTCATGCCCCCTTGCCCAATGGCCATGCCCAGGGGACTTATGTCCCCTGGGCATGGTCATTGGGCATTGTGGCATGTAGGGGGGCACAAATCAGGCCCCCCTATGCCAAAAAAAAAATATATAAAAAAAAAAAATTATACTTACCTGAACTTACCTGAATGTCCCTGGGGTGGGTCCCTCCATCCTTGGGTGTCCTCCTGGGGTGGGCAAGGGTGGCAGGGGGGGTCCCTGGGGGCATGGGAGGGCAGCTGTGGGCTCATTTTGAGCCCACAGGTCCCTTAATGCCTGCCCTGACCCAGGCGTTAAAAAGAGGCGCAAATGCGGGTTTTTTTGACCCGACCACTCCCGGGCGTGATTTTTGCCCGGGAGTATAAATACGACGCATTTGCGTCGCAGACATTTTTTTGGACGGGAACGCCTACCTTGCATCTCATTAACGCAAGGAAGGCGTTCATGCAAAAAAATGACGCTCTTTACTCCTACTTTGGCGCTAGACGCGTCTAACGCCAAAGTATAAATATGGCGTTAGTTTTGCGCCGAATTTGCGTCGAAAAAAACAACGCTAATTCAGCGCAAACGGAGTATAAATATGCCCCTGGATGAGGTAACTCTTCCATCCCCTGCCCCCTCCCCTCCCACTCTCCCACTGGTGAACTGGTTGAATGCTGGTCCGGAATAACTGAATTCACCTCGCTACTTAAAGCATCCATCCTAGTAACATCACCAGCCCTCATGTCTGACACCATCATAGGGCCTAATTCACCAGCACCAGGCTGCCCCCCCCCCACCCCAAGGTGTCTGTTGCCTTAAACTTTATGTATCCAAGGAGTTCTTTCAGACTCTCATCAATATTGTTAAAAGCCAACACGAAGGGAGTCAAAGCCTTTATGAAAGCTGCCATTAGTCCTACAGTATCCATAACAATAAATTCCCAATTTGTGGCTCCTGTTGGGCTATTACATCTAAGTTGTTCTTTATTTTGGGCACAACCCATCAAATATACAAATTTAACAATCAGACATCTTATTACTGGCCGATGTGGTTGTGCACACCAGACACAAATCCGCCTTCTTCCTTTTGGTGGGAGGAGAAACACTACAATCTGGCAGGACATTTTTAGCAGGGGGCAAGGATTTAGGAGCCGACATGACAGTTATAATCCCCAAGTCCTCATTATTCACACATCAGTTTTCAAGGCGTGATGTACAAGTTCTGGGCTCGCTCACACAACCTCCCTGATCATCAACATTTGAGCCACCCACACCCTCTGTTAGTACATTGTCAGAGAGCCTTTGTAGGTGAGGTGGGGATCAGCTTCCTTACAGCACCCAGCCTCTCTTCCACAGATTCAATCTCAGTCATTAGGGCACTCAAGAAGTAGTTAATTACGAAGCTATAGATACTGTTGCCTGATTAATCGCCGAATTTGCAGCAACAGCAGTAGCCTTTCTTTTACCCACTGCTCATAAGGGGCTTTTGTCCAATGCTGCACCTACCACAATCGAACAACCAAACAGCTAAGGCAAGAGAAGGGGCCTAGTCCAGTCTCGTACAGGTGAGGAGGGGCAGAGATGGGCCTCCTCTTGGGCCAGACACGCACCTGGGCTCGTCCCATACAGAGGGCCCCCCAGGCTACTGAAATAAGAGTCTCCTGGTGCAGAAGCAACATCAGCGGCCCTTCTGCTGTGTTAATTGTTGGGAGAATGAGTCAGTGGCACTCCCCTTGCAATATGCGCATCCCACTCAGTGGGTTCCCAGATTTGTTGAAATACCCACCTCCTGGTGCATACACAACATCAGCAGCTCTCCTGCAGGGCTAACTGCTGGGGGACTGAGTTTGTGGCACTCCCCTTTCAATATGCACATCCCACGCAGTGGGATCCTTGGGCTGTCAAAATATGTGAGTCCTGTGCTAAAGCAATATCAGCGGCCCTCCTGCCGTGTTAAATGCTGGGAGAGTGAAGCTGTGGCACTCTCCTTGCAATATACATGTCCCCACTGAGTCAAAGCGTTGTTCATGTGGTCAACTAGTCCATTCATTTGAAGTCCACTTTCTTTAAAAAAAAGGTCTCAATTTCTCCACTCACAAACTGGACCTCATTGTCTGATATGAGGTACTTGGGAAAATCCTCCCTGAGAAATATTTCCTTCAAAAACTCAACAACAACTCTTGCTCTGGGCTCTGTGACAAACATCACTTCAGGCCACTTTAAGTAAAAATCAACTGCAACTAGTGCATAGTTTAACTGGCTTGGCAAACTGTTAAATGGGCCAACCAAATTAATGCCAATATTTTCCCATGGCTTAGAGGGGCATTCAATTGGTAGCTGTAAGAAAGTACCATCTTGCCTGGCATGTTACCCCCATTTTTACTTGTATGTATGTTTGTTTTTGCCTATGTCACTGGGATCCTGCTAGCCAGGACCCCAGTGCTTATAAAGTATGCCCTGTATGTGTTCCCTGTGTGGTGCCTAACTGTATCACTCAGGCTCTGCTAACCAGATCCTCAGTGTTTATGCTCTCTATGCTTTTAAAATTGTCACTGCAGGCTAGTGACTAATTTTACCAATTCTCATTGGCACAATGGGACACCCTTATAATTCCCTAGTATATGGTACCTAGGTACCCAGGGTATTGGGGTTCCAGGAGATCCCTATGGGCTGCAGCATTTATTTTGCCACCAATAGGGAGCTCAGACAATTCTTACACAGGACTGCCACTGCAGCCTGAGTGAAATAACGTCCACGTTATTTCACAGCCATTTTACACTGCACTTAAGTAACTTATAAGTCACTTATATGTCTAACCCTCACTTAGTGAAGGTTAGGTGCAAAGTTACTTAGTGTGAGGGCAATCTGGCACTAGCCAAGGTGCCCCCACATTGTTCAGGGCAAATTTCCCAGACTTTGTGAGTGCGGGGACACCATTACACGCGTGAACTACATATAGGTCAATACCTATGTGTACCTTAACAATGGTAACTCCGAACATGGCCATGTGTGCTGCTTTACTCTTCAGAATATCAAAACTATGCACTTCAGGATATTTTAAGGCACAATGTAAAGCAATCACTCTCAAACACCTTCGTAAGCAGAATAATCAAGTTTATTTAAGGGGCAAGTTCTCAACTAGCAAAACTAAACCACACTAATAGATATATATATACATCAGGAGAATAACATGAGAATAATGATAAAGATATAAGCACTCTGTGAATAATTGCAAGAGTAAGTGCATATAATACAAGCACACACAATATACCTCAATGCTCAATAGCATGAAAATGACTGCAAGAATAAGTGCATATTACGCGCGCACACACAATATACTTCATAAATTGAAAAGCTTCACCGAAAAGAGCGTCTGCATCCCTCCGCCGTACACAAAGCTGGGGAACCCAAATCAGCTGGCACAGGGAGCCTCTGTTCGGGACAATCAGTCCTCCTGGCGTTGCGTCCAACCCAGAAGAGAGTTCCTAAACCAGCCCATCCAGGCCCCCAACTTTGATAGTATTTACTAACGCCCAGGAGTCTTTTCTAGAAAAAGACCCCCTCCTTTACAAATTGTGCAATCGGCGGTACCTTGTTCACCCTTCGAGACGTCTCCTCAGAACGGGCCAAGTTCCCAGGAGAGGACTCCAAGGTGAAGCTTGCATTCCTCCTTGTGTACAGGCGCATCCCCCTGTTGTTCTAACTGATAGCTCGTGGAATGTAAATAGCGCCCTTCGTACCAGGCAGATGGAGCGAAGTTGAGCAGAAAAACACCCCACCCTTCAGCTTGCCGAAGCTTGTGGAAAAACACAGAACAGTGCCTTACGCACCGAACCAGACTCGACAAAATGGAGTCGTGAACCAAAATGGAAGCGAAGGCCAATGAAAGCAGAGGCCAATGGTCCACACTCTGCACCACTGTTTACCTTGCACGTAGTGCTGCCGCATGCACGTAGTGTATGTAGCAATACATTTCCACCCTTGGACCATTTGGCCAACTTACAACTAAGTATATCCTATAAGCTGAAATGGCAATGCTCTTGGGCGAAACTGAGATAGAAGGTTAGGCACACACTGAATACAACAACATAATGAAATTAAAATAACTGTTATGATAATGATTACACCAAAGATATAACGCAGTTGGCCTAAATTAGGCAGCCATCCAAAAGCCCAATCCCACCACCCCTTGTCAACATCCTGCTGCACCCCCTTCACCAACTTATGCAGGGCCTCTATGTGGGAGTTGATTGATATGGAGTGGTCGGATAAATTGAAGCAACATAATCCTTCAAAATCACTGCAGCCATGGTTGTGTTTAAGCAGTAAATAATCAATAGCAGCGCGATTCTGCAAAGCAGCTCTTCTAATTCCCTGTACATCTAATAACAGCTCAGCTAAGGCAGCTGATGTATAGTTAATATTCTTGACTACTAAACATGCAAGTTTATTAATAACTCTGGTATTATATACTGCAAGTCCTGGCACCCCTACGATAGAACTAGCTAAACTAACATATTCTGTTTTGAATAGCAATGAAATTTCAGAATCACAGTCCGTAGGTAATTGAATAGTGTCTCTGGTATAGCTAGGGTGTAGAGCAGTATCCATAGGAAACATGAGAAAGCCTAAGCGTGACCAGGCACAAGGCCCTCCGGTTAGATTGGCTGGAATATAAGTAAAAGAAAGATTACCACAAGAAAAGAGCCAACCTTTAGGCACCACATGTTGGCAAAACATTGAATTATTTACATTCAAACAGGTTAGGTCAGTCCGTGAGTGGCACAACGTCCGTTGTGCAGTAGTTAAGTTTTTGTCTCTTTTCTCCAATTTGAGCTGAGCACATTTACCTATTTTCATAGGATCACAGGTCAATGAATAGCACACATCCCCATTTGAGATGTTAAACGTGAGTATAGATGTCATGTTCCTCCACAACCGCCTGCCCACCTCCGGGCAATGACGGCAGTACTCATAGAGTGACAGATGGGAGCGAACGTCACTCACATCCACCATTCCATCCTGGTTTGTATTGTTAAAGATGTGTAATAATACAGCAGCAGGAGTGGGCACTGCCACTAGACAAGTGGTAATCAAATCTTGAACGCTTTGCATGTTACTCATACAGAAGTGAGATATATTCAGCACTTCCTGCGCTAGATGAATCCAAACATTGTTCGGTTGATGCAGCAGCATTGGCATCTGCGGCTGACGGTTGAATTTTTGGGCTATGAGCCCCTCCCGCTCCCCGGTGGAGTCTCCCGAACGGGCTCCATACACCACACTCATGGCACAGGCACTCCACAGGATGATCTGAAAAGAACAAAGGACAAAACACGTATTATCATTCTCGCAGATAGCATTTGTCAGCGGAACATGTTCCCATTTGTCTTGACCAGGTCGCATAACTACCAGGACATTGTCTGGTCCAGTGGCGATGACATCAGCGGGTTGAGGAGGGTTATTTGGGGATTCAATCCACACTTTGGCCCCTGGGTTCTTGTCAGTAGATCCGAACCATCCTTTGCCTCTCACAGTGAGAAGAGCTGGGGCGCTCCCCTTCTTAACAACACCTCCATAAACCGGCATGATGACAATTTGGGCAACGCGATCACCAGGTTGCACCACTAGGTCTGTGTCACCACTGTTCAAGAGAATGACTTTCAACTCGCCTTGGTAGTCTGCATCTATCACGCCTCCTAAAACTTGGATGCCCCTCAAGGCAAGCCCAGATCGAGGGGCGATCAAACCGTAATGCTCAGGGGGAATCTGAATTCCCACCCCAGTTTCAATCAGAGTGATGTCTCTAGGTTTCAATCGATGCATGTGTAAAGCATGTAAGTCAAGTCCTGCAGATTCTGGTGTAGCTCGATATGGGGCCAAAGCTCCTGGAGCTGTTTCCCAATACACAATGGTATTGCTCGTTGTAAACGGATTAATCTGTAAAGCAGGTGTCAGCATTCTCATGAGAGGTGTCTCGGCATTTGTTAGGGGTCGGTTGTTCAAAATTTGCAAAGCATCATACAAATTATCCCTCCACCCCTTCAGTGTCCCATCATTCAGTTTACGCAATTGTTCCTTCAGCAACCCATTCATTCTCTCAATCAGTCCCGCTGCTTGTGGGAAGTAAGGTATGTGAAAAATCCACTCAATATTGCGTTGTGCACAATAATCCTGCACTAGTCTGCCCTTGAAGTGGCTGGCGTTATCACTTTGAATCTGGAGTGGCACTCCATAGTACAGAATCAACAGATCTAGTGTTTTCAGGGTGCTCTGCTGAGTTGCGCGCTTGCAGGGAAAGGCTATGAGATAACCAGAGTAAGTGTCTACCACAGTGCAGGCATACTGACACCCTCTGCTCACTGGCATTGGTCCAATGTAATCAATCTGCCAAATCTGTCCTGGCAATTTACCTCTACCTAGCTGGCCTCTCACCACCTGTGGGACCGGTCTGTGCTGTGCATGCTGACAAATGGGACATTCAATGATCGCTGTTTTAATCAAATCTAGGGGAAGATGCATCCCTCTAATCTCGGCCCATCTGTGAGTAGCCTTTTCTCCAAGATGTCCGCATTTCTGGTGTGCCCATTCAGCCATTCCCACCAAATCAGAACTCTGCGCCTCCACTTCAGCCTCTTGAATCTTGGCTCGATCGTCTGCAAGACAATTGAACCATCGGTCTAATGAATCAGTTGGACAGTGAGCGTCCACATGATAGACAGTCACGGTGCTTTGAGGTAACATTTCCCAGATCTCCTGCCATAACTCCTTCCCCCATACCTCTTTGTTATGGATTTTGTACTGATGTGCATGCCACGTGGGAAGCCAAGTAGCTAACCCATTGGCGGTAGACCAGGAATCTGTATAAATGTGACATTTTCCGGGTAGCTCCTGTTTTAAAGCCTGATACACGGCATAAAGCTCTGCATACTGGCTACTTTTTCCCTGTCCTGTAGTTGTCAAAAGCTTCTTGGTAACAGGATTATAGGACACTGCCTTCCAGTGCCTTTTCGCTCCAACATATTTTGCTGAACCATCTGTGAACCACACATGTTTTTTGTCATCTGCAGACAAGTCTGCGAACGGCTGGCCCCACCCTACTGGGGATTCACACACTGAAGGTACATCATGCAACATTTCGGAATTCTCCACTGGAGCCTGCGCTACCTGCTCATGCAAAACGGCGGTCCCTTTTGGACCCGCTCGTGCCCTGTCCTGGACATACCATTTCCATTTTATAATGCTGGCTTCTTGCGCATGTCCAATTCTATGAGTTTTTGGGGAACTCATCACCCACTGCATGATGGGAATTTCAGGCCTTAAAATCACATTGTGTCCCAGTGTAATTTGCTCAGTATCAACCAGGGCCCAATAGCAGGCCAGCAGCTGCTTCTCAAAGGGAGTATACCGCTCTCCTGCCTCAGGTAACTTCTTTGTCCAAAATCCCAGGGGCACCCTCTTTCTTCTTTGTTTTTGCCATAAACTCCAATTGGCATACGGCCCCTGGACTGTCACATTCAACTCAATGTCTCCCTCTCGAATCGGCCACAAATCCAAAGCATGCTGAATGGCGTCTTTCGCCAATTCAAACGTGCGCTGCTCCTGCTCTCCCCATTCAAACGCATTTTTCTTTCGTGTAACTTTGTACAATGGGGCCAAAATCTGAGACAGATGAGGTATATGTTGTCTTCAATACCCGAATAGTCCAATAAAACTCTGGGCTTCCTTCCGATTTCGCGGTACTGCGAATTCCTTAATCTTTTGTTTCACTTTTGGCAACACTTCTCTGTGTCCCTGATTCCACTGAATGCCCAAAAATGTCACGCTCTGAGACGGTCCCTGCACTTTCTCGGGGTTAATCTCCCACCCTTGATTCTGCAAATGTTCCACCACCCTGTCTAGCTGAATTTGCACCTGTTCTTGCGTCTCTCCCTGCATCATCACGTCATCTATATAGTGGGAAATTTGCACTCCAGGAACCACTGGTACTTCATCCAAATGCTCTGCCACCAGCCGGTGGCAGATGGTGGGGCTATGTAAATACCCCATGGGTAATCTACAGAAGGTGTACTGACGCCCCGCCCATTGGAATGCCAGCTGAGGCTGGCTCTCAGTAGCTATTGGTATCGTAAAGAAGGCATTGGCAATGTCAATGGTTGCATACCAAATCCCACTGTGTTTCTGTATGTTCTCAATCAAGGTAATGGTGTCTGGGACCGCTGCAGTCAGAGGAGGTGTATGTTTATTCAATTGGCGATAATCAATGCAAATCCTCCAACTGTTATCACTTTTACGAACAGGCCAGAGGGCATTATTCCACGCAGTGGTGATGGGAACTATTACCCCGGCCTCTAATAAATCATGTATAGTCTGGCTAATCTCCTCATGTCCTCCCGGTATTCTGTACTGTTTCATTTGAATCACCTTAGTAGCTTGGGGAAGTGTTACCGGAGGAATCTTCAACAGCCCCACCCTTGCGGCGGCTATTGATATAAATCTTTTGGAACCAAATTGATAACATCCATCTTCCAAATGTAGGGTCATCCCTTTCAAAATGTCAATTCCAATAATGTATTCGGGAATGGGCACAATCAGGACAGTGTATTCTCTTTTTGGAAGTGCCCCTATTTTCATGGGAACCACTATCTGCACTGCCGGGGTTTCTTTTCCGCCCAATCCCGTAATGGTAAAGTACTGTCCCCTGAATTTTCTTGGATTGCCATGAATCAAAGTGGCCTCCGCTCCGGTGTCAACGAGGGCTCGAACTTTTTGAACATTTCCACGTTTCCAATAAATTTCTACTTTGACATGAGGTCTGTTATCTTTGCGAGCCCATCCCTGCACCGGAGTTTGGCCTGTTTCCTAATCTATTTTCACTCTGCGCACATCAGAGTCTGCCCAAGTCAAATCTGGATACAGTTTGCGGTAATTCTCAGGGAACTCCTCCTCCCTGTCTCTGCTTCGCAACCTCTCTGAGCTTACCAGCTCCCTCTCCCACTCTCTTCCTCGAGTTTTCCCAGACCCTGTCAGTTCCCGGTCTCTCTCCCTGCTCCGGGTTCCCTCTGCGCTTCGGTGCTCTTCCTCCCAATTTCCGTCCTCTGGGGATCTCTCTCTACTGTGGGATTTTCTCCCTCTCTCCCCCTTTTCACTCTCACGCTCCTCCCCTCCTGCCTTTCTCTGGTTCACCACTTTGTTATCCTTCTTGTTCCCTTTCCTACTCCCCTCCTTTTTATCCAAACCGCGTTTGCGGTACATTTCCCACATGTCCTTGGTGCTTATCCCATCAATTTCATTCCTGGTCACCCCATCTCGCATCAAGGCCTGAAACATGTCTCGCCTTGTCACCCTGTTGTTATCAGTACGATTCTCAGACCGTGAATTCCTCTCTGGCTTAGCCCATTCTCCTAAATCACTTAACTCACGCACCGCTTCCACCACCTGAGACAATGGGTTACCTGTCTGATTAATTAACAAAGTCATGATGACATGCTTATATGCAGGAGGAGCGGCCCTAATCAGCCGGTTTCGCACAGACACACTTAAAATTCCATTCATCAAATCATGGGCATTACCCATAAAGATAGCTGTTTTCATCCCTTCTTCCTTCAATCTCTGTACTGCATCTCTCAAAGTATACCAAGGTTTATCATTAGGCGGCCAGCCTGACTCTGTCGGATACTTCTGAGCACACCCTTGCGCCGCTAGCTCTAACAAATTGGTCATGGGACCATTCCCTGGATAGGTTCTAAACTCATTTTGAATAACCGGGCCTGTACTTAACATACAAAGCCTCGGGGCGTCGCCGTGATCCAATTGGACCCCCTGTCCCCCCATATCGTGCACCCGCACCAACCACGTAAGCAATGTTTCCCCAGACCTCTGTCGAAATCTGTCTATCACATCACTTAGTTCTTGCTGTGTATAATCCTCCAGGGCATCCAACATCACCCCTCCAGGATTAGCTGGGCTATGCTGTAACTTTCGCCGATATATGGGCTGCGCACGGACAACATTCCTGCGCTCTGTCTTCTCCTGTCTAACATCTTGGCAGTCATCGCCCCTGGACCCATCTGAAAAATCAGATGTATCCCAGATGTTTCCATCCCAAAATTCAGGGTCAAAGGCTAATCCTGCCTGAGAGATAGCTAAATGCACCTTCTTTTTATTAACTTTCCCTCTTCGTTTCTTGTGTTTATATTTAGCTACGCTAACAGCCGTTCTCTCCGCAACCAGTTGGTACATTTCCAACTTATCACTTAATAATTTATTTTGACAAGCTAGCATGGTAGAGGAATTTCGGGCTTCCACTAACTCCTTCTCCAGCTGCTCGTGGTCTTTTTGTAACTGTAAACATTTTTCATACAACTTTCGGTACGCAGAAAGCAAGATCCAGCCTCGCCTCCCCAACGCACAAACCTCCCTTCCCTTGTCAATTGAAACTTTCCGTAAACAAATAAGAAGATCTTCAGGTTCCACATTTAACATACACGCATTCCAATTTTCACACAAACCAGCACAACGTGACCATTCCTGAGCTAAAAGTTTATATGGGGCGGTTTCCCACCCCGGTATCTCTATGTCTGGATTTGCTACCTGAGAACCTGCTTTTGAGCTCGCTTTGATCTTATTAAGCATTTTCCCTTTTTTTTTTCGAATCCTGCCGACTACGCCAATTTGTGCTGCTTTACTCTTCAGAATATCAAAACTATGCACTTCAGGATATTTTAAGGCACAATGTAAAGCAATCACTCTCAAACACCTTCGTAAGTAGAATAATCAAGTTTATTTAAGGGGTAAGTTCTCAACTAGCAAAACTAAACCACACTAATAGATATATATATACATCAGGAGAATAACATGAGAATAATGATAAAGATATAAGCACTCTGTGAATAATTGCAAGAGTAAGTGCATATAATACAAGCACACACAATATACCTCAATGCTCAATAGCATGAAAATGACTGCAAGAATAAGTGCATATTACGCGCGCACACACAATATACTTCATAAATTGAAAAGCTTCACCGAAAAGAGCGTCTGCATCCCTCCGCCGTACACAAAGCTGGGGAACCCAAATCAGCTGGCACAGGGAGCCTCTGTTCGGGACAATCAGTCCTCCTGGCGTTGCGTCCAACCCAGAAGAGAGTTCCTAAACCAGCCCATCCAGGCCCCCAACTTTTATAGTATTTACTAACGCCCAGGAGTCTTTTCTAGAAAAAGACCCCCTCCTGTACAAATTGTGCAATCGGCGGTACCTTGTTCACCCTTCGAGACGTCTCCTCAGAACGGGCCAAGTTCCCAGGAGAGGACTCCAAGGTGAAGCTTGCATTCCTCCTTGTGTACAGGCGCATCCCCCTGTTGTTCTAACTGATAGCTCGTGGAATGTAAATAGCGCCCTTCGTACCAGGCAGATGGAGCGAAGTTGAGCAGAAAAACACCCCACCCTTCAGCTTGCCGAAGCTTGTGGAAAAACACAGAACAGTGCCTTACGCACCGAACCAGACTCGACAAAATGGAGTCGTGAACCAAAATGGAAGCGAAGGCCAATGAAAGCAGAGGCCAATGGTCCACACTCTGCACCACTGTTTACCTTGCACGTAGTGCTGCCGCATGCACGTAGTGTATGTAGCAATACACCATGTAACATGTCTAGGATCATGGAATTGTCACCCCAATACATGCAGGCCCGTGGCTCCAGCATGGAGCCCGGGTACTGCCAAACTAGCTCACTGGGGTTTTCTTTGCAGCTACCTCTGCTGCCAACCCTCAGACAGGTTTCTGCCCTCCTGGGGTCTGGGCAGCCCAGTCCCAGGAAGGCAGAACAAAGAATGTCCTCTGAGAGAGGGTGTTACACCCTCTCCCTTAGGAAACAGGTGTTAAGGGCTGGGGAGGAGTAGCCTCCCCCAGCCTCTGGAAATCGTTTGAAGGGCACAGATGGTGCTTATGCTATCTACACCGGTTCAGGGAGCCCCCAGCCCCTGCTCTGGCATGAAACCGTACAAAGGAAAAGGGAGTGACCACTCCAGGGGTGGTGCCCAGAGCTCCTCCAGTGTGCCCCAGACCTCTTCCATCTTGAATGCAGAGGAGTGAGGGCACAATGGAGACCTCTGAGTGGCCAGTGCCAGCAGGTGACGTCAGAGACCCCTCCTGATCGGCTCTTACCTGGTTAGCTAGCCAATCCTCCTCTGAGGGCTATTTAGGGTCTCTCCTGTGGGTTTCTCACCAGATAACGAATGCAAGAGCTCACCAGAGTTCCTCTGCACTTCTCTCTTCGACTTCTGCCAAGGATCAACTGCCGACCGCTCCAGGACGCCTGCAAAACCACAACAAAGTGTCAAAAAGACTACCAGCAACATTGTAGCGCCCCATCCTGCAGGTATTCTCGACTGTTTCCTGGTGGTGCATGCTCTGAGGGCTGTCTGCCTTCACCCTGCACTGGGAGCCAAGAAGAAATCTCCTGTGGGTCGACAGAATCTTCCCCCTGCTAATGCAGGCACCAAACTTCTGCTTCACCGGTCCTCTGGGTCCCCTCTCATCCCGACGAGCGTGGTCCCTGGAACACAGGAGCTGGATCCAGGTGTCCCCGATAGTCCAGTGGCATTTCTGTCCAAATTTGGTAGAGGTAAGTCCTTGCCTCCCCGCGCAAGACAGTAATCCTGTGTACTGCGTGAACTGCAGCTGCTAGGGCTTCTTTGCACTTTTGCAAGACTTCCTTCGCACACAGCACAGCCCAGGTCCCCAGCACACCGTCCTGCATTGCCCAACTCACTGAGTTGGACTCCGAATTTATGGGACCCTCTTTCGTTGTGCTGAGACAACTGCCATGCTCAGATTTTCTGAATGCCTGTTCAGGTGCTTCTGCAGGTGCTGCCTGCTTCTGTGTGAGCTTTCTCTGTTGCTGAGCGACCCCTCTGTCTCCTTCTCCAAGGGGCGACCTCCTGTCCCTTCCTGGGCCCTGTCAGCACCCAAAACCTTCAACCTCGACTCTTGCAGCTAGCAAGGCTTGTTTGCGGTCTTTCTGCATGGAAACAACTCGAGCACGCCATGGGACATCTTCTGATCAAAGGAGAGGTTCCTGGCACCTTCCGTTGTTGCAGAATCTTTGGCTTATTCCACCCGGAGGCAGCCCTTTTGCACCTTCATCGGGGGTTTAGTGGGCTCCTGTGTGACTCTTGGACTTAGTCGCCTTCCTTTGCAGGTCCTCAGGTCCAGGAATCCATCTTCAGTGCTTTGCAGTCAATTGTTGTCTTTGCAGAATTCCCTGTCTCAAATTTACTGTCTTTCTGGGGTAGTAGGGTAACTTTACTCCTACTTTTCAGAGTCTTGGGGTGGGGTATCTTGGACACCCTTAGTGTTTTCTTACACTTCCAGTGACCCTCTACACACTAAACTAGGCCTGGGGTCCATTTGTGGTTCACATTCCACTTTTAGAGAACATGGTTCATGTTGCCCCTAGGCCTATTGTCTCCTATTGCATTCTATTGTGTTCTACAGTGTTTGTACTACTTTTCTAAGTGTCTTACTTACCTGATTTTGGTTAAGTACTTGTAACTGCTTTACCACTTTGTCATTGCTGCTTTTCATAAGAATAACATATATCAAATACTTCATAATATACACAGTAACCTAAACAGTTTAACTTTCCTTCTCTAAAACTTTCTAAAACGTTTCTGAAATGTTTCTGAAAAAGTTCAAAAGTTTTCAAAGGTTTGAAAAAAGTTTTTTTCTGTCCTTTTAAAAGTTCCAAAACCTTTTTTCACTCGCTATCCTAAACCTTTTCTATCATGTCTGCAGTAGAGCTTACTCCCACAGTTGTCCAGGCAACATATGGGAATCTAAACTTTAAACATTTGAGGGGTCTCTGCATTGAAAGAGGTTTAGCAATTGGTAAGAATCCTACAAAAGAACTTCTCCTTAGACTTCTCCCAGAAAGTGACCAGAACCAGTCTGGCCCATCCCAGGATCAGGAGGTAGAGGAGGGGGGTACCTGGCCAGACTCAGAGGAGTCCCCTAAGGATGCTGGGGAGGCTTCTTCCAAGGACCTGTCAGCTAACAGGCCAGTTAGGGACAGGTCTCTCTCTTCCAATTCCAACATTTCCTCTGTGTCTCACAATTCCCAAGCCTCCCACCCTGAGGATAACTTAATGGAAAGGGAACTCAGAAGCTGAGGTTGGAAGAGGCCAGGCTGAAACTGAAACAGCAGCAGCTGGCCTTAGACAGGGAATCTCTGGATGTGGAAAGGGAAAGGCAGAGGTTGGGGTTAGTTTCCCATGGTGGCAGCAGCAGTGTGTTTCATAGCACTCCTGTTACAGAGCAAGATTTCAGAAACCTGCATACGATAGCCCCCCCTTACAAGGAGGGGGATGACATTAACAAGTGCTTTGCTGCACTTGAGAGTGCCTGTATGGTACAGTTGGTCCCTTAAAGGCAGTGGGCTGCTATCTTGTGGCTATCTTTCACTGGTAAGGGCAGGGATAGGCTCCTTACTGTCAGAGAAATTGATGCTAATAGCTACAAAGATTTAAAGGATGCACTATTGGATGGATTTGGCTTAACCACTGAACAATACAGGATTAAGTTCAGAGACACCAGAAAAGAGTCCTCTCAAGACTGGACAGACTTTGTAGACTGTTCAGTGAAGGCCTTGGAGGGTTGGTTACATGGCAGGAAGGTGACTGACTATGAAAGCCTGTATAATCTAATCCTGAGAGAGCATATTTTGAACAATTGTGTGTCTGATTTTTTGCACCAGTACTTGGTAGACCCAGATCTGACCTCCCCCCAAGAATTGGTAAAGGAGGCAAACAACTGGGTCAGAACAAGAGTGAACAGAAAAGTTCATACATGGGGTGACAAGGATTGCAAGAAGAAGGATGGTAAGTCTTCTGACAAGGGTGGGGACAAAGATAAAAAACATTCTGAGTCTTCATCAGGCCCACAAAAATCCTCTGGGGGTGGTGGGTCCAAATCCTCTTCTCACAATCAGAAAAGGCCATGGAGTTATTTATGTAAAGTAAAAGGCCATTGGGCAAGTGATGCCACTTGTCCAAAGAAAAACACCAAGGCTCCCACTACCACAACCCTAACTGCAACCTCTAGTGCCCCTAGTAATAGCAGTGGTGGTGGGACGTCTACTACAAATAGCCAATCCAAGGGTGTAGCTGGGCTCACTATTGGCAATGTAGTTGGGGTTGGTCTTGTTAGGGAGACCACAGAGGCTGTTTTAGTCTCTGATGGTGGCATTGACTTTGCCACCTTGGTTGCTTGTCCCCTTAATATGGGTAAGTACAAGCAACTAACCCTAATAAATGGTGTTGAGGTAGAGGCCTACAGGGACACAGGAGCCAGTGTAACAATGGTGATTGAGAAACTGGTTCACCCTGATTAACACCTACGTGGTGAGCCGTACCAAGTGACTGATGCTCACAATAAATCCTTGCCCATTATCCCTCCCTCACCAGAAGATTACCCCTTTGAGGAAGAGGAATCCTCTCTCTGTGCAGAACCTACACCAGAGGAGCTGGCAGCAGACACTGCTGAGCTTTTGGGTGCAGGTGGCCCTGCCAGGGAAGAGGTGAGTGTGGCACAGCAGACCTGTACCACACTAGAGAGTTTAAGACAGCAAGCTGACAAACAGCAGATTGGGGATCTCAGTGATAGCCATAAGGTGCATTGGGAAGACAACCTCCTGTATACTGAATCAAGAGACCCTAAACCTGGAGCTGCCAGGAGATTGGTCATTCCTTTGCAATACAGAGAGTTTCTTCTTACCTTGGCACATGACATTCCTTTGGCTGGGCATTTGGGCCAAAGTAAGACCTGGGACAGAGTTGTTCCCCTGTTTCACTGGCCTCATATGTCAGAGGACACCAAAAAGTGTTGTCGCTCTTTTGTGACCTGCCAAGCTAGTAGCAAGACTGGTGGCACTCCAAAGGCCCCCTTAATTCCACTTCCTGTTGTTGGGGTACCCTTTGAAAGGGTAGGGGTTGACATAGTTGGCCCCCTTGACCCTCCAACAACTTCAGGCAATAGGTTTATCCTTGTGGTAGTGGACCATGCCACTAGGTATGCTGAAGCCAACCCCTAAGCACCACTACAGCTCCTGTAGTGGCAAAGGCCCTCCTGGGAATTTTTTCCACGGTGGGTTTCCCTAAGGAAGTGCTGTCAGACTGAGGTAGTAACTTCATGTCTGCATACCTCAAAGCAATGTGGAAGGAGTGTGGTGTAACATACAAGTTCACTATTCCATATTATCCACAAATGGTCTGGTTGAGAAGTTTAATAAAACTCTAAAAGGTATGATAATGGGACTCCCTGAAAAACTCAGAAGGAGATGGGATGTTCTGTTACCTTGCCTCCTTTTTGCTTACAGGGAGGGACCCCAAAAAGGAGTGGGCTTTAGCCCCTTTGAGCTCCTCTTTGGGCACCCTATGGGAGGTCCCCTTGCACTTGTTAAGGAGGGTTGAGGACAACCTTTAAAAGCTCCTAAACAGGACATTGTGGATTATGTACTTGCCCTAAGATCAAGAATGGCTGAGTACATGAAAAAGGCCAGTAAAAACCTTCAGGCCAGCCAGGAGCTGCAAAAGCAATGGCATGACCAGAAGGCTGTCCTGACCCAGTACCATCCAGGACAGAAAGTATGGGTATTGGAGCCTGTGCCCCAAGAGCACTCCAGGACAAATGGAGTGGTTCCCATCTAATTGTTGAGAAAAAGGGTGAGGTTACCTACTTGGTAGACCTGGGCACTGCCAGGAGTCCCCTTAGGGTGCTCCATGTCAACTGCCTAAAACCCTACTATGACAGGGCTGATCTCACCCTGCTCATGGCAACTGATGAGGGACAGGAAGAAGAGAGTGACCCTCTCCCTGATATCTTCTCCACCACTGAAGCTAATGGCTTAGTAGAGGGAGTAGTACTGGCAGATTGGCTTACTGCTGAGCAGAAAGATAACTGTGTAAATATTTTAAGTCAGTTTTCTGAACTCCTCTCACTGATACCAGGTACCCCTGCTTGATGTGAGCATACAATCAATACTGGAGACAGTTTACCGGTCAAATGTAAGATTTATAGGCAGCCTGACCCTGTCAGGGACTGCATTAAACAAGAGGTTCAGAAAATGCTAGACATAGGAGTGATTGAGCCTTCAGAAAGCCCATGCGCTAGCCCAGTGGTGTTTGCCCCAAACCCTCACAGTAAGGATGGTAAAAGAGAGATGAGGTTTTGTGTTGACTATAGAGGGCTCAACCAAGTAACCAAGACAGATGCTCACCCTATACCCAGGGAAGATGAGGTGATTGACACTCTGGCTTCTGCCAACTATCTAAGCACTTTTGATTTAACTGCAGAGAATTGGCAGATTAACTTATCAGAAGATACTAAACCCCAAACTGCATTTCTAACCATTGGAGAACACTATCAATTCACTGTGATGCCCTTTGGTCTGAAGAATGCACCTGCCACTTTTCAAAGGTTGGTGAACATAGTCCTGCAAGGGTTGGAAGCTTTTAGTGCAGCATATCTGGATGATATAGCTGTCTTTAGCTCCACCTGGTATGATCACCTGGTCCACCTGTGGAAAGTTTTAGAGGCCCTGCAAAAGGCAGACCTCACTATCAAGGCCTCAAAGTGCCAGATAGGGAAGGGGAAAGTGGTTTATCTGGGCCACCTGGTAGGTGGAGAACAGATTGCACCACTGCAGGAGAAGATCCAGACCATTATGGAATGGGCTCCCCCTACAACCCAAACACAGGTGATAGCCTTTCTAGGCCTCACAGGGTACTATAGGAAGTTTATTAAAAAGTATGGCTCCATTGCAGCTCCTCATAATGACATCACAAGTAAAAAGATGCCTAAAAAGGTATTGTGGACAGCTAGCTGTCAAAAAGCTTTTGAGGAGCTCAAACAGGCCATGTGATCTGCACCTGTTCTAAAAAGCCCTTGCTACTCCAAAAAGTTCATAGTCCAGACCAATGCTTCTGAATTGGGGGTTGGGGCAGTGCTATCACAGCTTAATACTGAGGGCCAGGATCAACCTGTTGCTTTTATCAGCAGAAGATTGACCTCTGGAGAAAAGTGTTGGTCTGCCATAGAGAGGGAGGCCTTTGCTGTGGTCTGGACACTGAAAATGTTGAGACCATACCTGTTTGGTTCTCACTTTATTGTTCAGAAAGACCACAAACCTCTACTTTGGCTAAAACAAATGAAAGGTGAAAACCCTAAATGGTTTAGGTGGTCCATCTCCCTACAGGGAATGGACTATACAGTGGAACATATACCTGGGAGTACCCACTCCAATGCAGATGGACTCTCCAGATATTTCCACTTAGACAATGAAGACTTATCAGGGCAAGGTTAGCCTTATTGTCCCTCATTTGGGGGATAGTTGTGTAGGAAAGTACCATCTTGCCTGGCATGTTACCCCCATTTTTACTTGTATGTATGTTTGTTTTTGCCTGTGTCACTGGGATCCTGCTAGCCAGGACCCCAGTGCTCATGAAGTATACCCTGTATGTGTTCCCTGTGTGGTGCCTAACTGTATTACTGAGGCTCTGCTAACCAGAACCTCAGTGTTTATGCTCTCTCTGCTTTTAAAATTGTCACTGCAGGCTAGTGACTAATTTTACCAATTCTCATTGGCACACTGGGACACCCTTAAAATTCCCTAGTATATTGTACCTAGGTACCCAGGGTATTGGGGTTCCAGGAGATCCCTATGGGCTGCAGCATTTCTTTTGCCACCCATAGGGAGCTCAGACAATTCTTACACAGGACTGCCACTGCAGCCTGAGTGAAATAACTTCCACGTTATTTCACAGCCATTTTACACTCCACTCAAGTAACTTATAAGTCACCTATATGTCTAACCCTCACTTATTGAATGTTAGGTGCAAAGTTACTTAGTGTGAGGGCACCCTGGCACTAGCCAAGGTGCCCCCACATTGTTCAGGGCAAATTCCCCGGACCTTGTGAGTGCGGGGACATTATTGCACGTGTGAACTACATATAGGTCAATACCTATGTGTAGCTTCACAATGGTAACTCCGAACATGGCCATGCAACATGTCCAGGATTATGGAATTGTGGTGCCCTCCTTGCATAAGCCAGTCTACACCAGGTCAGGGAGCCTCCAGACCCTGCTCTGGTGCAAAACTGGACAAAAGAAAGGGGAGTAACCACTCCCCTGTCCATCACCACCCCAGGGGTGGTGCCCAGAGCTCCTCCAGTGTGTCCCAGACCTCTGCCATCTTGAATGCAGAAGTGTGAGGGCACAATTGAGACCTCTGAGTGGCCTCCTGATAGGCTCTTACCTGGTTAGGTAGCCAATCCTCCTCTGAGGGCTATTTAGGGTCTCTCCTGTGGGTTTCTCACCAGAAAACAAATGCAAGAGCTCACCAGAGTTCCTCTGCGCTTCTCTCTTCAACTTCTGCCAAGGATCGACTGCTGACTGCTCCTGGACGCCTGCAAAACTGCAACAAAGTAGAAAGAAGACTACCAGCAACATTGTAGCGCCTTATCCTGCCAGATTTCTTGACTGTTTCATGGTGGTGCATGCTCTGAGGGCTGTTTACCTTCACCCTGCACTGAAAGCCAAGAAGAAATCTCCTGTGGGTCGACTGAATCTTCTCCCTGCTAGCGCAGGCACCAAACTTCTGCATCACCGGTCTTCTGGGTCCCCTCTCATCTTCACTAGCCTGGTCCCTGGAACACAGGAGCTGGATCCAAGTGTCCTTGACAGTCCATTGGCCCTTCTATCTAATTTGGTGGAGGTGAGTCCTTGCCTCCCCACGCCAGACAGTAATTCTGTGTGCTGCGTGAACTGCAGCTGCTAGGGCTTCTGTGTACTTTTGCAAGACTTCCTTCATGCATAGCACAGCCCAGGTCCCCAGCACTCCATCCTGCATTGCCCAACTCGCTGAGTTGGACTGTGACTTTGTGGGACCCTCTTTTGTTGTGCTGAGATGGCTACCATGCTCAGAGTTTCTGAATGCCAGCTCAGGTGCTTCTGCGGGTGCTGCCTGCTTCTGCATGGGCTCTGTCTATTGCTTTGCGCCCCCTTTGTCTCCTCCTCCAAGGGCCGACCTCCTGGCCCTTCCTGGGCCCTGGCAGCACACAAAACCTTCAACCGTGACTCTTGCAGCTAGCAAGGCTAGTTTGCAGTCTTTCTGCGTGAAAATAACTCTGCATCCTCCAGAATGCCGTGGGTGATCTTCTGACCAAAGGAGAAGCACCTGGCACCTTCCATTGTTGCAGAATCTTTGGCTTCTTCCACCTGGAGGCAGCCCTTTTGCACCTTCATCGGGGGTTTGGTGGTCTCCTGCCCCCCTGGACACTTGCGTGCCTCTTGGACTTGGTCCCCCTCCTTTGCAGGTTCTCAAGTCCATGAATCTGTCTTCAGTGCTTTGCAGTCAGTTTTTGCCTTTGCATAATCCCCTAGCTCAACTTCACTGTCTTTCTGGGGTAGTGGGGTAACTTTACTCCTACTTTTCAGGGTCTTGGGTTGGGGTATCTTGGACACCCTTAGTGTTTTCTTACACTCCCAGCGACCCTCTACACACTACACTAGGCCTGGGGTCCATTCGTGGTTCGCATTCCACTTTTGGAATATATGGCTTTTGTTGCCTCTAGGCCTATTGTCTCCTATTGCATTCTATTGTGTTCTACAGTGTTTGCACTACTTTTCTAAGTGTCTGATTTTGGTTTGTGTGTATATTTTGTGTATATTACTTACCTCCTAAGGGAGTACATCCTCTGAGATACTTTTGGCATATTGTCACTAAAATAAAGTACCTTTATTTTTAGTAACTCTGAGTATTGTGTTTTCTTATAAGTGGTATAGTAGGAGCTTTGCATGTCTCCTAGTTCAGCCTTAGCTGCTCTGCTATAGCTACCTCTATCAGCCTAAGCTGCTAGAACACTACTAATCTACTAATAAGGGATAACTGGACCTGGCACAAGGTGTAAGTACCACAAGGTACCCACTATAAGCAAGGACAGCCTCCTACAGTAGCAAAGGAGATTTCCTATCAATCAATCCCCTGACATAAAGCATACCTTTCCACAAACTGGTCGATTTCTTTATCAATGGATGGCCACCACAAAATCTGCCTGATCCTGTGCATCATTGATGTCTTTCCTAAATGTCCTTAATGCCCCAATTTGACCAACTTGAGTCTGATGCTTTCTGATGAGACCAAGTTATGCTCTCTCATCAATAACCCATCTTCTATTGATAAGTCATTGTGAATTTTACAAAAGGGCTGACACAGAAATGCTCCTCCTATGTTGGCCAACTTGATTTAACAAAGGACATATCTACTTTCAGCAACTTTTCTTGTCTCAAGTCAGACTTCCATTCATTCTCAGACACTGCACACATATCTCCAAATCCATAGCAGCAATCAAACAATCTTCATCCACGCCATCATTTTCATCATCTTGGATAAATTCAGCTGCTGCACGCCTAGACTAATGTTTAGCAGGCACATTTTTGCCACCTTTGATGTTTTCTATGTCATACTGATATTGTAATACCTTTGCAATGAATCTTGAGACTAATGTGTGATGTATAATCTGGGATGAAATGTGAATAGAACTCCCACATACCCATGAATGACTTCAAACCAGACTTATCAACTGGTGGTTTAGCATCAATGATGGCACTACCTAGATCTGGTCTTGGCTCAGTGTTATCACAAGAAACAATATGCCCAAGAAACATAACTCTGGCCCTGCCAATTTCACTTTTTTATCCTTAACACAATACCTTTCTCTTGGAGGATTGACAACACTTGATTTAAAATAACATCAGCCTCCTCCATTGTGGTCACAAAAATTAACATGTGATCCTGAAATGTGACAACCACTTTTACATGCTTGAAAAGTTGATACATGATTCTCTGAAAAACTGATGCTGCAGAGGCTAATTTGAAAGGCATATGGCAATATTGAAAAGTTCCAGTGGGTGAAACAAAAACTGTGTAATGCCTTGACTTGGGTTCCAAAACCACCTAGTGATAGGCGAACACCAGGTGCAGTGATGAAAACCAATTTGCACCCACCACCATAGACAACAGATCAAAATCCTAGGGAGAGGACTGAAATCAATCCAAATGGCATTGTTGAGGCACCACAAGTGAACACAAACTCTCAACTCAACCTTTTATTTCCGAGCCACCACAATAGGAGATAACCACAAAGATTACTCTATTGGTTAGATGGTTAGATTCTCCTACTGTCACAGTCACATAATTGTTCTAAAAAGTTTTAGGTTCTCCCTTGTTAAAAATGTGACATTTCACAATGTGTGCTAAACAGGGCTAGCATTCTCCTTTACCACTATTTTATGCTGGTACCCTTTTTCTGGTACCCAACTTGCTGGAATATAATGCTTGGAACTTGGTGACAATATAACTCACCAGATTGTCAGTGAGTGCCGAAACTTGGACTTTTGTGCCAGGTCTCATGACAGTCTCATAGAGGCATTGGTGGAACCAACCCAAGATACACAATCCTTTTATAGTCAAACAAACCTTCCCAAAAATGTCCCTGTCCTTGAAAACCAAGACTTCTTCAAAATAACCAATATAACTAAATATACCAATATAACTAAATATAAGTAAAAATACTGAAAAAACAAAAATAACAAATTCAATATGCCTCCCCTTATACGAGACTGGTGCACAAACCCGTGGTTCCAGACATCTACCATGCCCCAGTTCACTGAAAAATTTCTGGTTTACCATTGTATTTCTGACCCCGGAATCAACCAACAGTCTGATAGACATGGGGGTCATTATGAACACAGCGGTATTTCCCACTGTATTCATGCTGGCGGTCTAAACACAGCCCGCCAGCCCGTTGAAGACCCTGCCGGCCCAATAAAGAACATTCCGCTGGGCCGTGGGTGGAAACAGTGTTTCTGCCAGCCGGCTCAGCTGAATGCTGGCCCTGGACATTGCCGACGGCTCCACATGGAGCTGTCATCAATGTCACAGTGTGGCAGCTGCAGCAACACCGTCGCGCATATCGGGCAGTGACATGCATGACGGGGCTGTGCACGGGGGCCACTGCACTGCCCATGCTAAGTGCATTGGCAGTGCAGGGGCCCCAAGGGGGGCCCCAGAGCACCCCTTCCACAAGCCTTTCCCTGGCGGGAGAAACCACCAGGGAAAGGCTGGGGGAAAACAAGTTCTTTATTCGGCAGGCAGCGCTGCTTGCAGCGCTGCCCTGTCAGAGAAGGAACTCTGCCATCGTCAGGCTGCCTGGTGGTGGCGGAGTTCCACTTGTGGTGGTCTCCCGTGTGAACAATATATGGCAGTCCAGACCGCCAGGCCGGTCTGGACTGCCATGTTCATATTGACCCCCATAGTTCCTATGCAGTGTGCAGGATACTCTGTGCAGATTCCCTCCCCAACAACCAACACCATATTTTAGAGTTCATCTTGTATCTTTTCTAAATGGGCACAAAAATAATCTTCTACTAAATAATTCACTACATTGGTTTCATTCTCTGGTTTATTTGTTTAACTTTTACAAACCTTTGAAAAGTGACCCATATTACTGCATTTTCTTCAACATGCATTTTTTGCTGGACTTTGTTTCCCTGACTTAAAGTGCAGTGGGTTACCACATCTAAAAAATACATTTGTCTGTTTGAAAATGCACTTAGGTGTCATTGTGATGTCCTTATTAATTGGAAGATCTTTAGTGGTGTTCCTACTTTTCCTCCGCATATTCCCCACAACATCAAGGCTCATATTTATAATTTTTTAGCGCCACACTGGGTTCTGCTTTGTGACGCAAAAGGAGCGCAAACATACAAAATATAACAGTATTTTGTAAGATTGCAACGCTTTAGCGTAAAAAAAATGACACAAATGTGGCACAAAAACAGCATAAATATGGGCCCAAGTGTTTTCTGTTCCAGCTCTTTTTCTGATATTTGAGATGTATCACTATTTTTTGGTATCTTCAACGTTTCTTTGAGAGATGGATTGTTTAGCAATTAAAAAATTCGGCTGAATGGCTTTGTAAGAGCAATGGAAAATATACTGATCACATACCGGCTGATCAGTAAAATTCTCCAAATTGCATTCTGCTACTAGTCTCCCAAGAGCCGATACATACCACCCCTTCTCCACTCAGCTGTTACATCATTAGGAACTTGTGTCGCAATACAACCATACTTTATTGTACATCAAACTGCCTTTCCAGTTTTTTGATATTATACGTGTATTCATCAACTGGTTCAAATCAGTACCTTCAGTTACTGGAAGTTGTTTGAAAATTGGTGCTGCCCTCAAACCCGAAAGAGTGTAAAAGAAGGTAGTTTTTTTCTCTCTTGACGGAACCTTGAAGCACCAATCTCCCCAATGCAGGGACCCGGTTTTTCCAGCATACAGCTGGGTCCCCTCTGGAGGAGTAGGATTAACTGACTGCACAAGAATGAACAATAATATGTTATATATCTGTCTAATACCAACTCCGCAAAATTACTATATTTGACTATAGTATAATTAAAATAACAGTAAGGTCAGTGACCCTACAAACAGTTTTTTCCACATTGTCCACTATAAATGTTTCCTTCAATGTGTAATGCGTGTATCACTACTATTTCAAAAATCTTCCTCAGTGAGATCAAGAAGTGTATCACTTCTGACTTCAAACAATGATACACAAAATGTCGATCAATCCAAAGGGTGCGTATCACTGTCTCTATGAGTCAGATGATACACTTAAATTGCATAATGCAGTATCTCTAACGTTCATCTTTCAAGCAATTTTGTAGCGTGTCTCCTTTAAGACACCGACTTTGTCATGATGCATAAACTCTTTTAGCAGCACCTGTAGAGATACCAGCCAATATTAACCTGATAATAGTTTGAGCAAAATGGCTGCTTGCCACTGCACGTTGATTTTTCTTTGTGCAACAACGAACGTGCGATATCTGGTATTGTCCGTCTTTTCGGGATTCACGATGGGAGTTATGCGCGGTAATCATCTGGACACAGAGCAAAGTGGTGCACAATCGTTAAAGTTATGCACGACGTCACTGAAGTGTACTGCGAAGTGTGGACTTGTACTGATGAAAGAGTGAGCGGCCTTTCTAATGAGAAAAGTTGATAAGCTCATGTTCCTGCTTCTCTGGCAAAAGCTAGCAATAAACAATCAAAGCCCCCCAATAAAGAAGGAAACTTGCGTTTCAAGATGGGAACATTTGAGGCTTGCAGTTGTAGACGGGGACTCCAATCACCCTGTATGGAATCTTCTTAGTCCTGAAAGCCCCTGTTCCCGCTCTTGCCACAGAAAAGCTGTAGAAGTTGGCAAGTGTAGGAACAAAGAAACGATGCAGAACCAGCAATAAATGCGTCATGACAGCGCAACTGATCACTTCAACTGCTATCGAGCGTGGGACAACTTTCTGCCTACTTATATTCTAACCCCACCAAGATTTTAATTTTAACATGTTGCTAAAATACTATTACTGCATTGAAGCGCTCACGAGCCTATCACACCTTATTAACAGTGAGATTGAGAATGTTCATGGGAGGCTTGAGATTACACAGCCATTAATGCGGACCTAAATTAATCACCGATTGAAGAACATCTTCCATAGAGTTCTGCCTGGAGAACATCAAATTTCCCTTAGTACCTAAAGTAATTATGAATAACCTGTGAATTGCTACAACTTGAACTACTTAATACCAGTACTTCCCTTCAAACTATTACTAATTCTCCCTTCGAGAAAAAGTCCAGCCAAGAAACTGCACTGGAGCATGGTGTGAACAATTATTCCAAAGAGTGTGGTGAAGGCTTATGGCTACAAAGGGGTGTGGTGAGGAGGTTCAACAGCAGTGGTGGCTGGTGACATTTGAAAGTGGTGGGGCGTAAAAGTTGGGTATGACTTTTATGTAGCCAGTGAAGTGAACAAGTGTAATCAACAAATGTGGGGTCCAGGGTGTGTCCTCCTCCCAAGAATTTTTTTGTAAAAAAATGGACAAATGGTGCATTTGAACACAAATAAATTTAGCGAGAAAGCAAGGTTTATAAAGCAGTGCGAATGTATAGCCTTGAAATATTAAACACATTTAAAAATGTCCCATATCTTACTGCAATAATAAGTTCAACAGTTTTTTTAATGTGGAAATTGTGCAGCGTGACAACTTCTGGCCTTTTAAAGTGTGTGCTTGTGCAGTGTCTTGTACTGCATGCGGCATCAACTTTGGAAGAAAATGTTCTAACCAGGCATCAGGAAGCACCCACAGCTGCTGGCTGCAATCAGTCATACATAAATATGTGCAGACAGGTCTTTAAGTGGAATGAAAAAAGCAGGGGGCTCTCTAAAAGGACATATAAAACAAATTTCTGTGATTCCCTTAGTGTGCCATCCGGCCTGTATTTTTTTTCTCTCTGAGATGTTATTGCATCTAAAATTATAACACAACTGATATACACCTAAAACTTGTCAGTTCTATTGGCTCATATAAATGATTAACAACAATGATTTCTTATAAATAATTAACATTGGAAATGTTTCAATTCTGAAATTGTGAGACCATGAATTAAATATTATTGTGGCTTGTGGAAGGAATATGGCCATTCAGTTATGTGTGCTTTATGTTATATTTGTACTCCCTTTTTCTCTGCAGATCTCGTCCATCTGCACATTTTCAGTCTCCTCTCTTTCTTCTTCAACACCCTCTTTTCACTGTCGCCTGAATGTACTTCCTCGCATCTCTGTCATTTTACCATCTCAAACATACACTGCACTCATACACATTTGAGCACTTTATTTCCTTTTGCTTTTGCCTTCTAAATATTTTGACCTCTTTGCACAACCTTTTTCACACATTTACACTGAATTTCAATTGTATTTGGAATACATGCCCATTGTTCTGTGTGCTCTGCAGAGGCGTCAACACACTGACAGACACTGTGATTTGCCTTCAACCTCAGCACCAGCACTCTCAGTCAAAGCCCTTCATAAACACCTGGCACAAGTCAAAGTATGCACTATGCAAGAGTAATAAAATGCAGGAAAATAAATACTTTAACAGCCCATGATGAAACAGCTGACACTCTTGGTGAAGACAACATTAAGTAAAATGTGGAAAAGAGAGGAACTAAATCACTGATGCTCATTACCTTACAGTTTTAAGCATTCAATGTTTGCAAATCAATCCATGTTTGTGACATTAATGTTAAGGGTATGAAGATAGGGCCAGTTTTAAACCTTACAGCAGATAACTGACTTTCCTAAAAGCACACATTTCTTGCTTTGAGTTTGACTCGGATAGGTGGATAAACTTTGCAAGGGAAACCAGAACCCTTCTTGTTTTTTGGAACACTTTAGCAGAGGAACAAATGCAGCAGCTCCACTTCTGAAAGGGCCGGCAATTTTCAGCCAGAGCCTGGGGTGTCAAAGTGGTTGAGGTTAAGGTGACAAGGGGCCTCAGCACATGTAAATAACTCAATATTAGCATTATAACAACCACCATTATCAAAGACAAAACATTAAGGCCCCCATTACAACCTTGGCAGTAAATCCTGCTTTCTGCCGTGCTGAAGACCGCCAAAATACCATTGCAGTGGAGGGAATTCCACTACAGGTATTACGACCCACATCTTGGAATCCGCCGCAATACAGACACCCACACAAGTCCACCACACCAAAGGTCAGTGATAAACTGGCGATACCAAAACCTACACAGTCACGCCAACAAGAATACGCCCACACTATCATGACCCACAAATGAACGCAGCGGTCTTTCAACCGCAGTAATCCATTGGCGGTATACACCGCCGCGCTCAAAATATACACACATTTACAAAACACAACTACATTGGACAATTCAAAATACACACACCTGATACACATACACACACCACACCCACAACACTATAAAACACACCCCCACATTACCCACAAACCCTTTCAACCAAAATTTTGGAAGAAGCACAGAGAGAGAGATTAGCAAACACAACACCAGAATCCAAAGAGACACAACACCATCACCCATACAACATCCATGCACCTCAACAACACACATGAACACATCCCCCCACACATCACAACGGACAGCACCTCACACATCACCCACACCACATCATGGCACCTCAAAGACAACCTAGGTTTTCTGAGGTAGAGCTCAGGGTCATGGTGGAAGAAATCATCAGGGTAGAGCCACAGCTTTTCGGATCACCGGTGCAGCACACCTCCATTGCGAGGAAGATGCAGCTATGGTGGGGAATCGTCGACAGGTTCAATGCAGTGGGACAGCATAGAAGAACACGGGATGTAGATCAGGAAGAGGTGGAATGACCTACGGGGGAAGGTGCGTTCAGTGGTTTCAAGACAGCAGATTGCTGTACAGAGGACTGGCGGTGGACCCCCACCTCCACCCCCACAACTAACAACATGGGAGGAGCAAGCCTTGGCAATACTGCATCCTGAGGGCCTCGCAGGAGTAGCAGGAGGACTGGACTCTGGTAAGTCATATATTTACTACCATATCCCACACACCCCACCTGCATGCCATCACATACCCCCACCCTTACCCCCACTCCCATCGCTCCATCATCTCACATATGTCCCACACATCTCAATACCAAGGCCCTGCATGCAACACCTATGCATGGACCACCGTCACCAAAGCATGTCCAGTACAGATACCCACACAGACCCCAGACCAACTACCACAAAAGGGCAAACACAATGATGCAAGCACAGGAGTGGAGGGTACCTCACCCAATGCACAAGATGGCACACACAGATACTAACACTATGCATTTACACCCCAACAGGACCCATACCCAACGTCACCGGACAGGAGGTGCCAGACATATCCAGTCCCCCCACAGAAAAGGCCCACAGTGATGACAGCAGCTCTGCACGCCTGGATCAAGATGACCAGCCCGGCCCATCAGGGACCTCTGGACAGTCGGTTTTCCTGCCACTGTCACTAGCCACCACAGATCTCCCCCCTCAGGAAACACCAGCACAGCACCCACCCAGTGGGCCCATCCCTCTGTCCCCAGGACACGTCAATCAGCAGTGTGTCCACCACTACAGGGAACCCAGGCAAACCCACCAACCCAAGAAAATCAGGGACCTGGGGTCAGTGGCCGTGGGCACATGGTTCAGGGGACAGAGGCACAGGATAACAGGGAAGCTGGGAGGACTGCTGTGCAACAGGGGGACGATAGGCCCAGGCAACCGACACTCCACAAGGCACTCTCCAACATCATGGGAGCTTACCACCATTCCCAGGAGACCATGGGCACAGTACTAGCCAAGTTTCAGGAGACCCAGCGGCTGCAGGAGGAACACTACCTTGGGATCAGGGAGGACTTGAAATCCATTAACACCACCCTGGTCACCATTGCAGGGGTGCTGGCAGACCTCGTCAACACCTTGAGGGACACAGTGGGACACAAACGGGCCCCTGACACTAGCCTGGATGATGAACAACCCTCCACCTCCGCCAGCGCCAATGGACAGGAGGCACCACCACAGGACCAACAGGCCACCAGCACCCCACCCCCTGCAGAAGGAGAACCACCCCACAAATGGTCCATGAGATCCTGGAACAAGACAGAGAACATTGCAAGACCCCCACCAGGAAATAAGACCCTTCTGAATGTCACCCTTCTGTCCCACTTTGTCACCCTGTCCACCTTAAACTGCCATTGCTCCACTTCCTATGCCCCATTGGACAATGCACCTGTGAGACCAAGAGACTGGACTCTGCCATGGACATTCCTCCACCATCACCCCAGCCCATTGCACACCCCCTCCACTTATTAGAACAGAAATAAACACACTTGAAGCATAAAACAATCTTGAGTCAGTCTGTGCTTTCACAAGTGTGTAATTGCAAAATCTCTGAAATATAGCAATGTCAATGTACTTGTTCACATACCAAAGTTACACAGCTGTAGGCCAGGAGTAAACATAGCAGATCACACAAATTGGGACTCAGATCTGTGAAATTGAAAGCCAAAGTGACAAGCCAGGGTCCATACACAGAGTTAAAAAGGCAGACTTATGCTAGGTCCTACAATGGTATGAGATGTGGGAAGCAGTTCCACCCTCTTACCTGTGTCTCACTGGAAGTATTGCATGATGATGTTGTTTCGGTTGTCTACATCTTCTTCTTCTGCCTCCTCTTCTTCACTGTCCACAGGTTCCACAGCTGCCACAAGACCACCATCAGGCCCATCATCCTGCAGAAAAAGCACCTGGCGTCGCAAAGCCAGGTTGTGCAACATACAGCAGGCCGCGATGATCTGGCACATCTTCATCGGTGAGTAGTATAGGGATCGACCTGTCAGATGGAGCCACCGGAATCTGGCCTTCAGGAGGCCGTAGGTGCGCTCTATTATCCTCCTAGTTCACCCATGTGCCTCATTGTAGCGTTCCTCTGCCCGTGTCCTGGGATTCCTCACTGGGGTCAGTAGCCATGACAGGTTGGGATAACCAGAGTCACCTGCAAATATCGAGGGACAACTGTTAGACATCCTCCAAACATCAGGGACTCTCCCATACCCAGACAGCAAATGAAACTATGTAGGGACTTTAGGCTCACCTATTAGCCACACACTTTGCTTCTGGAGTTGCCCCATCACATAAGGGATGCTGCTATTCCTCAGAATGTAAGCGTCATGCACTGAGCCGGGATACTTGGCATTCACATGGGAGAACATTGGCTGTGACATCCCTGATGCCATGGCAACTGTTGTTTGAAAAGACCCACTGGCCAGAAAATGGAGTACAGACATGACCTGCACTAGACGGGGGATTCCTGTGGGATGGCAGATAGCTGACATCAGGTCAGGCTCCAACTGGGCACACAGTTCCTGGATTGTTGCACAATCAAGTCTGTAAGTGATAATGATGTGTCTGTCTTCCATTGTCGACAGGTCCACCAGGGGTCTGTACATCGGAGGATGCCACCATCTCATCACCTGCCCCAGCTGACGTGCCCTATGTAGGAGAACGGTGAGCAGAGGGTCATACAACACTTAGGTTTCAAAAGGCTGTTTAGCACAAACGTTAAATTGTCTCTATGTGCCTTTGCCTGTCCGTATTCCTGGCCTAAATAGGTGTGACACAGTTATTTGGCCTGCCATGTAGCCCCCTAAAAGGGCGGCTGCCTGACCTGTAAGGTGGGACAAGGGGAAATGAAGTAACTGTGCTGGCGTTGTACACCGTTGCGGTAGGCGGTCGAAGACTGCAGCACAATTCATCATTGGTTATCATTGGGCCCTATGGGTTCCAGGAGCCAATGACGATGTACGACGGCGGTGACGGTACGCACCGCCGCGGACGTGACCGCCATTTTCTATCAGTTCCCTCATGACCTTCTACAGGAGAAGACCAACACTGCAAGTGCTGCTGTGACCTGAGTCTGGAAGTGACAATGGCTACAGTGTCTGGGGAAAGGGCCCCTGCCTTCACTGCGGAGGAGTTGGAAAAACTGGTGGATGGGGTCCTCCCCCAGTACACGCAACTGTACGGTCCTCCAGACAAACAGGTGAGTCAACCGTGTGCATGGTGGATGGCACATGATTGTATGGAGTGTCGTGGATGGAAGAGAGGGGGGGACAGGCCAGCATGTGAGGATGGGGATAGGCCAGCATGTGAGAATGGTGTGTGTATGTATGTCTGGGACAGGGTGGGAGGTTTGTGGGCAATGTGTGAGAAGAACTGTACGGGAGAGTAACATCCATTATAACTTTACTTTGCCTCTAGGTCTGCGCCCACCAGAAGAAGGGTATTTGGCGTGCCATCACCAAGGGAGTGCGGACCATGGGGGTCTACCATAGATGGAGCACCCAATGCATAAAAGATGGGAGGACCTGCACTGCTGGAGCAAGAAGACGGCGGAGGCCCAGCTGGGGATGGCCGCCCAACGTGGAAGGGGTGCCCGTCGCACCATGACCCCCCTGATGTACAGGATCCTGGCGGTGGTATATCCTGAGTTGGATGGGCGCTTGAGGGCACAGCAGCCACAAAGGGGTGAGTACACTCTCATTCAGCTGATTCTGTACGCTTGACGAGGTGTCTGGGTGGGGGAGGTGGGCTGTGGGGTCTCCTAGGCCAGGGCAGATGCGCAAAGGTAGATCCATTGATTTGCAGTCTCATTACCACTCCAACCCCAAAGGTGCTATTTGCCCTCTACACCTAGCCAGGCTCCCATGGGTTCTTGCTGTGCATGAAATGGGTCTGGACAGAGTCCCCCTTGGGCATGTGCTTTTCCCCTGCCCTGTCAGTGCATGGCTTAGTGCATAGGGCTGCTCCCTGTGTGTTGTGTCCGCCAACGGTAGTGGTGTTGCATACATTGACCATGTGTCCCTTCTGTTCTCCCCCCCTTTTGTTTTGTCACCCTGTCCTTGTGTGCATTAGTATCATCTGGCGGAGGAGCAGTGGCACCGGAGCAGGAGGGAGCTGCATCCCAAATGGCCCTGGATGGTGAAGTAACAGAGTCCGAAGGCACCAGTGGGACAGAGGGCGAGGGGAGCTCCACAACGGGGACAGGAGGAGACACCAGCGACAGCAACTCCTCCTCTGATGGGAGCTCCCTTGCGATGGCGGGCACCTCTATGCCCACTGCATCAACTGGTACAGCCGTCACCCCCTACCAGCACCGCCCTCCCAGCTGCCCCTCATCGAGTTTCCTGTGTCAGCTCACCCAAGAGGGTGGGCATCTCCTTCGCCCCAGGCATCTCAGGCCCTGCCCCAGTCAGCCCTGCTGCCCTCAGTGAGGAGGCTATTGACCTCCTGAGATCCCTTACTGTTGGGCAATCTACCATTCTGAATGCCACCCAGGGTGTTGAGAGGCATTTACAGCAAACAAATGCATACCTGGAGGGCATTCATTCTGGCCAGGTGGCCCAACAGAGAACATTTCAGGCTCTGGCCTCAGCATTGATGCCAGCCATTGTCCCTGTGTCCAGCCTCCCCCCTCCGCCTTCCTCCAACCAGACCTAATCCCTTGTACCTCAGCCTCTCCCAAGCACACCATCAGACCAGCATGCACACTCATCAACACACAAGAGTGAACATGGCAAACATAAACACCACACATCCCACCAGCACTCACGCAAGCACCACAATCACCATGCAGACACATCCACTGCCTCCACTGTGTCCCCCTCCTCCACGTCCTCCTCCTCCCTCCCTGTCTCGTCTCCACTCATACCTGCATGCACTACATCCTCAGCCACTACCTCCATCACCAGCACGCCCATCACCACACACTGCTCACGTGCAATCACCACCCCACTTACCATTTACACATCCCCTGTGTCCTCTCCCAGTATGGCTGTGAGCCTTCTTCCCAAACTACACAAGCGCAGGCACACACCCACCCATGAGCCATCCACCTCACAACAGCCTCTGGCCCATGCACCTTCACCCAAATTCAGCAAACGACACCTCCTACAACCACTACCGCTTCCTCCACTCTCAAACCCCCTCCATCTTCCCATCCTAGTGTGTCTAAGAAACTCTTCCTGGTTAACATTGACCTCTTCCCTACAGCTTCCCCTAGGGCCAGGCTGTCCAGGTCCCAGCCCACCACCTCCTCCACCAAATCCTCCAGCACAGTGGTCCCAGCAAGTCCAGTCTCATCCCAGGCGCCACCCATCAGGGCGGCCAGAGTGCCACCTAGCGAGGCCAAGGAGCAGGCCATTCCGCCACCTGCCAAGGTGAAGAAGGTGCCCACATGCCGGAGGGAGAAGCCGCACCTACCAGCAATCAAGGGCTCCTCCAAGCAAAAAAGGGACAGTGGCAAGGCACCTGCAGTGACATCAAAGGTGGGGAAGGGACACAAGCCGAAGAGCAGGTCAGGACAGGGCACAATGGCTCCGGATGAGGGACCAGAGTCACCCCTTCTGTCAACCACAAGATCAACCTGTACGGTGGTGGACACCACCACCTGCACATCTGCTGCCTCAGCAACTGTCCCCAGCATCATCCCCAGTGGGCAGACATCCGAGGCTACAGGAGACATCCTGCTGTGTCCCTCAACAGGTGCAGACACCTGCACAACGGCCAGCACCTCCAGCACAGACACAGCTGCAAGCACCGGCACCAGCCCCACGATGTGCTCACACAGTGCCACCACAGCTGACATAGCAATCATCCCCAGTGGACAGCCGTCCTAGGCTGCAGGAGAAGTCCTGGACCCTGCCCAGCGTACATGAGGCATGACTCCCAGCACTGTTTGTACCTGCAGGTGGCAGGCGAAGTCGCAGCAGGGTGGAGTGTGTCCCTGCCTCCATGGAGCATCATGCTACCTGTTCTCAGGCAATCTCGTGGCACACACACCCAGGTGAGGGAATGGGACCTGCCACACTGCATGTGAAGCACTCTGGGCACCAAGCCCCCTCCAGAACCAGTGGAGATTCACATCCACTACCTTAGTCCTTGGCAGGAAGAAGCACTCTGGGCACAAAGCCCACTCTGGAACCAGTGGAGACTGTTATTGACTTGAGAGACTGTGGCTTTGCACTCCCCAGGATAAAGCAGTGGACAAACCCCCCACTAGAGAGACTTGAGAGACTGTGGCTTTGCACTCCCCAGGATAAAGCAGTGGGCCAACCACCCACTTGAAAGACTTGAGAGACTGTGGCTTTGCACTCCCCAGGATACAGCAGTGGGCATGGAGCCCCCTCGTAGAGCAGTGGCATCGTCCGTTCATCTGGCTGAGGTGCCGCCCCCCCTGAGGTGCCTGTTTATTTTCCATCTGATGCCCCTGCAGTGTTCGAGTCAGGTATCTTGTGTGGACTTCGCCCATGCATTTTGGAACACTGATCCATGGACAATGATTTGATTTACATCCGGACTTGTGCAGTTGGTGTACATATTTGTATATACTCATTTTTGAATTTGGCCTATCTGATATCTAATAGATTACACTTGTTACAATCATTTCCTTTTGTCCTTGCGTTCTTCCAGAGGGTGACAGGGTGTATATGTAATGTTGCTGCATGTATTTGTGTGTATGGTGTTGTGGGTGAGGCTGGGTGGTGGGGGTGTTGCGTGTTGCCTGTGTGTGTCACTCTCGCTCCCCCTCCCCTGTGTGTTAGGTGCAGTACTCACCGTGGTTGTCGCCGACGTCTTTCCTGCTCCTGATACAAGAGGAGGTAGACCAGCATGGGCAGGACCTGTAGTTTGGGCTCCATGGTTGTTCCTTGAGTGTGGAAAGGGGAGTGGTTTCCATTCCAAGTCCTGTTTCCGCCGTGCTTTTGATAGCGTTGGTACTGCCCCAGAAAAGGTGGCGGATTGGCGTGTTGTAATACAGTGGGCAGTACCTTGTCTTCCGCCTGTCTGTTGGTGGTTACCGCCGCAGTGTTTGTTTCTACCGCCGTGGCAGTCAGAGTGTTAAAGTGGCTGTCTATGTTGGTAGTTTCCGCCATGGTCGTGATTCCAGTTTTTTTTTCCGCCGGCCTGTTGGTAGTATTACCGCCACTTTAACACTGACCGCCAGGGTTGTAATGAGGGCCTAAATCACAAGTGCTTGCATTCACTCCTACTGCGTGACAAATGGGAAAGGGTAGGATCGATGCCTATGAATGACAGATGCCTGCCCTCATGCAGGAATGAAGACTACAATGTCCGAAACAATGACGCTAAAAGCGTCACTGGCCTATAGTGGATACCATCGTAGACCACAATGGAAATAAAGGACTTTAGAAACCTAAGCCCTGCATTATGCATCACAGTGCAAAGAAGTTGATTTACTGCCTGGCTTCCATCTCCTACTTCAAAACGAGGCAGGCTGGCAGCCTAGGAGAGACAGCCCAGAGTTAAATACATCATTTTGTTTAGAAATAAGAACACATCTTTAAAAAAAGATTAGATGAGAAACCGCCCATGTTCAACAGTCTTCTCTAATCTGGGACAAACATTTGGCCTTAGTGGAAGAATAAACTAAGATGATGTATGAAACTCTTTTGAAAAAACCAAAGTCTATCAAGGTAACATTATTTAATTCATCAGAATGCGTCAATAGAAAGGAATGGACCTAGTTGCCTAAAATACATTGCACTGAGGGGGAGCAAACTTAATTAGTCCCGTTAAACAACATAGAGTACAACAGATTGTAACTAAAGGGGGTAAAATGGAATAGGGAGGCAAGACGTTGCTTGTTTTTATATCAAGGAAGCGCTCACACAGTGGACAGTGTAGTCCCAGCACAAGCATTAGTAACACAGTCCTAACCGTTTCCACAGTGCTCACAGTCTCCTAAGTTTCATCAATTTCGACAATGATTCTTTTCACTTACCATCTGAAACTAGCCCACATGTAATTCCACTTAGGGACGTCCAAGGTCTTCACCCAAACCAGTATGAAAATTGGCATTTTTGAGAAGCAAAACTACACTTTGGCTAGCCAAGTTGTATGGGCAACACACAACATTGCTTTGATGAAATTTGAATGGTGCAGAGAGTTCCATGGGTTGGCAGGCAAAAACAAATCCTGTGATTGTAATTTCTAATAACTAAATTCTGTAATCTAAATTATGTTGGACACATATCAAGGGCCTGATTTAGATCTTGGTAGTAATGGTCTCGCTGTTATTTTTCCAACTAAAAACCCCATCCCTTACCATGACATTCCACCTACTCTATTTGGATGTCAATGGTAGCATAGATGAAAATCCACCGACGGTTTGCCGTCACTGCCAAGAATTCCTACCAGCATCAGTGGCGCCATAGGCTAATGTGGCTGGCGGCAGGACACCAGCCGCCTTTACCGTTGAGCCAATCACAATGTGCATTTTGGCCGATGCAACTGTGGTAGCTAAACCTCCACACCTGAGTAGGTGGAATGGGAAGGTTAAAAGGATGAAACTCAATCTCTTTACACTTTTCACATTTCCTGCCACCATGACCCCAACCATACCAGTCCTGCCATTGCTGCTGCTCCTCGACCAAGATGGACATCAACCCAATCATTGCCAGATCAGAAGGTAAGTCATGGTGATACCTGTTATCCTCAGAATTGTTGGTGCACTGTAGCACTGGACCTGTGCATGTATAAATATTTTTGGCAAGCAACACCATAATGATGTACAATGCTTATGTGTGTAATGTTGTACTTAGAAAATGTATCATAACACACCTCGAGATATTAGTAGCACCCACAAATCCGGTATGAACTGCCTTCTTGGCAATGGACACTTCCACAAAATGGCACAGCTGTCACAAAGAGGAAGGTGTCCACATAGGTGTGTGCAATAATTCCCCGAAAAAATCAAAATCATTATCTGAAACAGTATACCCAATCCCATGATAATGTAGCAATTCCACTACAATATGCTACAAAAGGGTATGCACAGAATGTACTACCAACCTTACCTATAAACTGCAACCATGGCAGAGATGTATGAACGTCACATGTCCTATTGGTGTGTGTAATATATCACAAACTTTAGATGTAGCTTAACTGTGAGGTGCCAGGATTCCTGTGTAATGCATATGTCCATATCCCTGACACATCATGTCAAAATAAATACATCCATTATCCAGTCACAATAATAGAAACACATTTAATATTGGTGTAAGTGTCCAGTAACAAGATGAATGCTTGCACCAACATAAACATGTCCATCACAAATGCACAACACTATGTATGCAATTTTAAAAAAGTAACAAAAATTCACAAACTGTGCTGGTCACTGTCACAAATGAGAGTAAGTGCATGGCACACACATTAGAGCAAATAACTCTATCAGCAAACAATATGCATTAATTAAATAAGGCCAGGGCAAAGGTATTCTCAAAATAAAAAATCTTTCATAGAAATGAGTTAATTCTCTCCTAATTAAATTAAATAAAATTTTACATAAAAAACAAAGGCACTTGGCCAGTTGTTCACACTGTGTGTGCATGCCCACAACTTGCCTCCTAATGTCACTGCCAAAATAAACAACCTCTGGAAGGGGCATGTATGGGGCAAAAAGTAAGCACTTCAATGATGTCACTTGGAGGGGGGTCCGTGGGTTTGGGAGAGGTGGGTTGGAATTTGGAAGGGTTGGGTTGCAATGTGGAAGGGGTGGAAAGATGTTTGTGAGGGATGGATTTGTTTGGGAGGGAGGAATGAATGGGATGTGGAAGGAATGGGCTGGTATGTAGAAGAGGTGGAAAAACATTTTGGAGGGGTGAATTGGGATGTGGTAGGCGTCAGGGCCAGGGAAAAAAGAAGGTCCTCTTTTTGAAAATGGATAGTGTGGTTGACAAAAAGTTCGGGTTGAGATGTACAGGGAGTGGCTGTGTTCATTCTGCATGTATATGTTGAAGGTGTGGGTGCCTGAGGCGCTGATATATGTGCTGTATCTTTTGATTTGTGTTTCTTACTGGGTGTCTGTTGGGTTGGTGGGTGTAGGCATTTGTGTTCAGTATGTGTATGCGTGAATGTGTCTGTTGCGAAGGTGGTGTGTGTACTATCTGTGGGTGTGCTGGTGGTATGTGTGGGTGTTGGCATAGTGGTGGGTGTGCTGACTGTGAGTGCGCTGGTGGTTTGTGTGGGTATTAGTGTAGTGGTGGGTGTGGTGTCTGCGGGTGTGGTGCTGGTGAGGGTGAATGTCTGTGTCATGGTGAGTATGGTGTCTGAAGGTGTGCTGGTGGTAGGGTGTGTGTGTTTGTGTTATGGCATGTGGGTATGCTTGTGTTCGTTGTGGTGGTGGGGTGTGTCTGGTTTCTTGTTGTGTCAGTGTGAGGATGTGCTTCTTGTGGTTGTTGTAGTGGGTGTATGCAAATGTTTGAGTGTACTTGAGATAGGGCTGGTTGGAGGGATTTTGCATTGGGAAGGGGTGGGAGTCTCAGCTCAAAGTTGGGGTGTGTGGAATAGTGTGCTCAAAGAGGAGGCCACCACCTGGAATAACAACTGTCATCTAGACAGGGCACCATGAATGCCATCCAGGTAAACAAGCGTCTTGGTATTCTGACCAGCCAGCCCCCAAATGTCATTCAGTAATGTGGTCTGGCCTACAGCGATCGTCCTTAAAAGATCAACAGCCTCCTGAATGAGCAAAGCCTGGGACACCAAGGAAGGAGGAGAGGTGTGCCTGCAGCAGAGGTGATGCCACTCCTTTTATTGGGTGGGTATGGCTAATTGATGAGGAACAAGAGGGAGAGTAGAAATAGAAACATGGGTGGTGGACAACGAAGCAGGTGTAACAGTTGCTCCAGGGTCTGCCACCACTAGGGACTGGTGTTCATTGGAGGCCTCTGAAAAAGATGTAGAGTCAGTTGTAAACTCTGTGTCAGTCCCTTTACCCGTAGTGCCACTGGCTCCCTGTGTGTCAGTTGTGTTCACACACCACTGTGGCCAGAGTCCTCCCCACCAATGTGGCTGCTGTTACCTTCATCTTTCCAGATGATGCTGAAAAGACAGATACAAAAGTTTGATGGTACTGTGCAAATAAAATTGGACATGAACTTTGATCACACAACATTTGCTCAAAGTCTAGAAATTACCCATGCTAGCTCCTATGACTTTGTCTCTTATCAACTTATAGTTCCCTCCATGACAAAGGGCTTCAACAGCATGCGTAAACACATAGGCCTTGAGACATTTCTAACCCACTGCAGTACAGAGCTAAAAAAAAAAAAAAATTCTAAAAGAGCCATATGTTGGGCTGGAAAATTACTTCTCAAGATGGGATATCACAACATCTATGTGATATAACCTTCCATCTGCAAATATCCCTTTAAGTATCATGTTTCTTACCATCATTCATTTCTCATCTGGAAAGAACTAAGGACACCAAACTGTTGTTTGGAGACCTGTAACTCTCTCATCAGTGTAGAAACATCACTGTCTGTTGTAATCAATACAGTTTAGCATACAATTTCACGCTGTTTCACACACACTGATCTACATGCACATTTGTGAAGGGCTAAGTCATCATGCCAACCTGCTACTGTCCAAATGAATAGAAATTTGCTGTACAAACACGTTTCAAACATGTTCCAGATCAGGAATGATGCCACTGTATACATTTCCAGTCCTTTTGGAGCAAGTGCTCCTTATCATTTTGTCATAGCACCAACTTAACAATGTCAAGTCTTGTACATCAACTGCATCTTAAGTGTGCAGTTTGCCATGTCACCAGTAACGGGGCCTATATGACCTACTCAAATTTGTGATTGGGCATCCCACCTGACCCAATCATTAAATGGGGCATGTTTGGTCTGACGCAATCATTAAATGAGGCACTTTTGGTCCAATTGTCCCTCATGACATAGAAAAAATGCAGGCACCCCTTTCTTCGCATGCAGCCACATGTCTGCTCAAAACAGTACTTGGCTGGGGATGTGGAATCTAGTGGCAACCTTCAGCACAAAGCAATACACCAGATATAGCATCAGAAACTGTCTGATTAACTTACAATTCCAGAACTCCTCATGTGCATTGGATGTGTTTCAACCGTCATGTTGATACCATTTAACATTGCTGGAAATTAAAAATGTTAAACAACGGAAATAGCTACAGACATCAACTTACACCCTTGATGCTGCTATTGGGCCCTCAACTGCCCATCAAGCTCTGTGTAAACCACCCCAATGATGCGGGCCATTAGGAGGGGTCAAGGTGCAGCGCACCCACTTGCATCACTGGGAGGAATGCCCCAGCGGGCTTTCTGCAGACTTTTGCACTGAATATCAGAGGTCCTCCCACCTCTTCTGAAACTGTGCTAAGAATGTGTGTCCTCCTAGCTTGTTATTTGAGTCAAATTTGTCATTGGAATCATTAATTATTCTTTGTTCTTCTGTTTCAGGGTCCTTCACCATGACATCTTCATTTGGGCATTTCAATGCTGTGACTTTTGCAGTGATATGTTGCTGTTGGAAAGTACAAAGTGAATATGTGTTCTTACTGGGACAGACACTGACTTGGGATGGACAGAACTTGTACAGAGACAACTTGCGCTGTGATTGAATGGAAGTTCTGGTGATTGGTTTAGACCTATTTTCTGTGTGTTTTTGCCAGGGTAATATGTGCCACTTAATCTGTTCAAACCGCATGTGTATGTCAAGCTATAGCTTTCTGTTCTTCCTTCACATTGTCTAAATCTCCAACTTGTGATCAGTGGAAGTGGCTGTTGAAGTGTCCCCTCATAGTCAGTGGGATTTGTTTTAGCACACCACTGAATGGTGGTTGGGACATTGTGATAGATACTGCCACAGTGTCCTGTAATGGGCATTTGGCATCAACCTGTTACACTGGCATGATGTAGACTATTGGTGTTATTTATGTAGGGTTCCTAATGTGAGGGCAGGATCTTTGGCTCCAGCTGAGGTCATGCATTAAACAATAGTTTGCCTAGGTTGCCTCGTTGTGGTGTGTCCATCTCTAAATGGCACAGACTATTAGGGTATGCATGATTTGTGAAACTCAGCACTGATTTCTTCAAGGACTTGATACCTACATATGTATGCTACCACTACAATGTAAAACAAAAATGAATTTGTTTGAATGAAATGGGTAACACATTACCTCTTTGACATTTCTAATTTTGCTTTGCAAATACATGTTAAAAAGATTTGCCAACATGATGGTGGAAGACAGGTATGACACATGAAATGCCACAATACATCCAACAAGTGTCCTGTAGTTTGCGTCCATATCATTTATTTGCATAACACAAAAGAACAGAAACGTGAGTCAAAATATGTAAAAATTAACAAAAAATAGTCTATTGTGGTAGATGGAAGTATGGCAGTAGAGCCAAAAACAGTTTGGAATCCAATGTACAAAATACACCTGTCCTCAGAAAAGATAAATGTGTCCCTGAAGTAGTCCACAGAGTGAATGGTAGTCACATACTGGAGGAACTGCGTCTCTTGGAGGTGGTGTTCCAGTTGAGCGTGCCCTCTGGGGAGGAGGCGGGTGGTTGCAGGGACTGGGGTGGGAGGAGCAGACTCCTCATGTGGGAGGGCCTCCCTGTCTGCGGGTGGCAGTGGTGTAATTAGACAAGTGTATAGGGAATACAGACAGGGGCAGATGGAATGGGAAAAGCCCTGTCCCCGTGGTGATAGATGTTGTAAAGCACCCCAATCAAGGATCTCATATTTTCATTGTGGGTGCATATTTCCAACATGAGCTCCCTCTGCACCTCCTTGATCTCCCAGAACTCAGTTACAACCTTCCCCATCATGTCTTGAGATTGTTGTGCTGCTCCCAAGACTTGGTCAATGTGGTTTGGCTAACAAAGACCCCGGTGACCTCAGATGGCTGGCTCACAGATTCCCTTCCATGACCCTTACCCCCACTATCCTGTACCCCTGAAGCAGTGTGCCTCATCCCACTGAGTCCTGGCATAACTGGAGGCACTGTTGGTGTTGTCTCAACAATGGCCAGGACTAGGGGAACAGGATTGGTAAGTAGCTCCTCAGTAAATAGGAAGTGGAGATGCCCTCATGCTGGGATGGTGTTGCAGCTAGGGTGGGAGTGGGAATGCAGAGAATATGTAATTAATACCTAGTTTGTGCATCATATTTGTCTTTATCTAAAAAAAGGGCAACCTATAAAAGGAAAAACAAACTGATAGACGTATTATTACTTTGTGTTATTTTCATTGTTTTACACATGCAGGCTGATTTACACAGATGCCAACTTCAGTGTTGGCATTGTAGAGATGTCCTGAAATGAAAAACTGTTATTTCTGAATTGTACATTCCATGTAGCAGACATTCAACCCAACACTATGGTAAGTAGATCAGAGTACTGGGCCATTCCAAGGCCTAGCAGCCCTTGAAACATTAGGAACACTGTGATTCAACTTAAAATTGTAACTGTCATAGGTCATCATATGGACAGTGCAAAATAAATTGTGTGTGGCTACCATTTCTATTCAGCATGCCACATCACATTGTAGGAAATCTTGAATTCAAAAGACTGTGAGCATTTACATCACTTACATGTAGCTATGAGAAGGTGTCAACATGCTTGAGATACACAAGATGTGGCATTTTAATCCATAGCTTCACATGGTGACTGTCAATTGCACATGTTTTTGAGATGTTTGCACATATGGAAGTAAAGGAAGGCGGAGCAAGATTACTCTGCACTATTGTTTTGCAGATCCAAAATCAGGGCATCATAGTAGTTGTACTCACCTTTAGACACCATAGAAAACACTCCATTTGTGATTATTGAGATATTGCTAAGTACAACTTACCCGACTCCACTCCACCAGGGAGTCCTTTCAAGCTTTCAGGAAGTAGGATCTGCATGACCTTCTCCTGCCAGAAAAAGAGTTGTAATGGGGGGCTAGGAGAACCACCACCAGTCCTCTGGGCACTCTCCCCACAAGTTGATCCACCTCTTCCTAATCTCCACCTAGGTGCGCAGATTGCCAGATAGAGCATTCACTCTGTCAACTATTCTGCCCCACATTTGCCTTTTATTAAATATGGTTGTATTTTGTATTCATGCACCAAATAATTGTGGCTCTACTCTAATGATTTCATCCACCATGACAGACAGCCTTTCCTTGGTGAAACGAGGATTTCTCTTTCCTGCCATTGAAATTGTTTTCTAAACTAATCTAGTGGCTAAAAATGAAGGAAACTGTGAGAAAGTAAAATTAATACAAAGCACAGGAGAGGAGCACAGAAAAAAAACCTGTCCCCTGTATTATAAATTTGGCTGGCTGTCTTGTCTTCTGCAGTGTGATGGCAAAGGATCATGGTCTGAAATAGAGTGTGTTTTATAGTGTATTTTGCAGGTGTTCACCATTGTCCAATATACAAGTGTGGGCACAAAGCATCCAACCAATGGCCAGAGCCATTAATACTAAACTGAAAGGGTTCTACGACAGACTCTGCCATCATGGGCCAGCCTCTGATACACCACCAGCACAACTGTTTGGTATAAATAGGCTCTGCAGGATCCTGCTGTCAAGACGGCAAAGGAGGGCCTACCTGTAAGCATTAGAGTCCACCAAGTTGGCTGTAGGATGCAGCTTGTGCAATGGAGTGGACTCTGTCCCGGAGGTCTTCAGCTCAGCCACATTACGTCTAAATACTGCAGGCAGAACACCGTTGACATGACGGTCTTTTCTGGTCCTCCTTCACTGAAGTTTGGTAGTAACACTGTCAAGATCAAAATCAGGCCCTTAGTCTTTTTATAGGATTAAAGTTGTTCCTTTTGGGTATTAGTATAAATCCATTGACTGCAGTAAACCAACAGACGAACATACTTCAAAGGGGCCTCAAAAACTAACAATCTTGTATATAATGTACAGATTTCTAATAGATTTTCCTTCTTCAAATCCTTTGTTAATTTAGACTGACTTAGAGAAGAAATAACAGAATTCAATTAACCAGTATTGATAAAAATATAGTTGTTAACTGGGATTCTTCAGTGGCTATTAAGGGGATAAAAGAGTTTCCCCAAGACAATAATAATATAGATATACATATGATTCATGATTTATAGCATACAAACAACAAAGCAAAACCGAGAAGATCAGCAGAAAAAGCATGAAAAAGCTTACTAACTCATTGGATATTGTTTATTCTTAGGTTATATTCCATTATGGGTGATTTGGCACCTGATCATACATCAGAAATTACTTCAAAGACAGGTAGACCTGACGGTGGCTTTGCAACCCTAGTTTCTATATTATTACCACTCCATATGTTATGGTTTAATTTAAACTCACCTTATTATTTTCTGTGCCTAGTTATGTGTGATGAAGCTGAGTTATTCATAATCCTTTTTTAATTGCTTTGATAGTCACTGTGCCTATGTATTATCCACCCTGGAGAATAATTTGGGATAATACTTATTATTAAATAAGAACACTTTGTGTTATGGATAGGTAATTTCAATGCCCACTTATGCACATTACCAGCAAAGAAGGAATATGGGATGGTGGATAATTGAGAGGAGGACAGACCCACTTTGCTCACAATGCACATGGAGATACAACAAATAGGTTCCTAGTTAGACATAATTTAATTATGCAATTTATGAGTTTTTTCCATATCGTCTAATAATGTCCATACATAGGTCCCGGGCTCACTGTGCCACTCGGACCAAACTATACCTGGCTGAAGAGCCCTAACCTGGGCAAAACTGGTTCTAGGTTGCCTGTGTTCTGGTCCAGGGAGGACCTGGCCTGGCAGTTCAGGGTGGACTGCTCCCATGAGGAGCAGGGTAAAGACTGATTTGCATTTGACTCCAAATTGAGGTGGCATGCAGGGTGAAAAATGATAAATAGGATTGATCCTGAGTGATTGCCAGTGGTTGAGATTAATTCAAGCATTCTGTCAATCACCTTGTTGTTTTTGATTCAGTAGTACCAACTGTAACAAATTGATCTTCCAGGCGTTCACCGATGGGGCTCCAGATGCCATCCTATGGATTGCAGTGCACCTCCTTGCCAGGACCATGCCCAGCCCCAACATCCATATAGTCATTTTAAGATGGTTAGCACACTTGTAATCCATTTCTAAACCCATTTAAGGTCTCAGAAACACTAAATACAAAAATACCTTTTACAGTTACAACCCCTCTAGCAGATTGGAGGTGTAGTGAACATTTGAACATTTTGTTCATTAGGACCTGCTGCCTTAGCCAATAAATACTAATCTGTAAATGAGACATGTGCACCTTCACACAATGGAAACCTCCCCAAAAACTGATCCCAGGCACATAGCATGTATCACTCAAACATCTGCCACAACTGAAGGCTATGTTACTTTCAATCTACTAATTGCATGTAAGATGAATTACTGGCCACTGTACCTACTGCATATAATCTGATGTGAACCTGGGAACCCCCTGACTTTGTGTACCCCTGCTGTATTGTGGATTGTAGTGGATTACCTCCAATGCAAAAGACAAGATGGCGACCGCGGCACGCTTCAGAATGGGGGCACCTGGCAGGAAGGTGCGGTTGAGCTACTGAGACGGTGACGGCCTAGCGGAGTTGTGAGTATACTATGTGGGTCAGGCTGTGGTCCCTGGGACAGTGCGCAGAATAGCTGATGTGGGTGTACTGCTCTCATTGAGAACGCTGGGCTGGCAGAAATGGGGGAAACAGGAGGAGGCAGTCCTGGTATTAGGTGACTGTCCTGTCACTGTAGAGGTGGCAAAGGGCCTTGAAGCAGCCCCCCTCCAATCCTGGACTGACTTGAGAGCACCATAGTCCCTGCTAATGGAGAGGCCCTTATCATTGCAAGCTGGTGTCCGGGCCCCTGATTGTGACCAGTAATCTCGGAGGGGGATGCTGAAAAGGACAATGGAGAATCGAATCCCACAACACACCTGGGAGACCTCTGCTGGTGGTAGGGTCTTGGCAGTATATGCGTCCCCTCAAACCATGAGCCTGCTGCAATTCTAGACTGCAGACTGGAGACCTTGGAGCTGGCTGCACACCTTTAGAAGCTGAGTTATCTGTGGACATAAATACCCACAACTGGAAATACACTGCAGGGCCTGCTCATGCAGAAGAAACAAGTGAGGGTGCTACAGGTGTTTGGGAGTAGCTGCATTGCCGGATCGCCTGGACCCTCACATTGTTTGGGCCTGAGACTTAGTGATGCATCGATTGCTGGAGGTCTCAGCTGACTCCACCCTCTCCTGCCTTACATATGGCAAATGGTGAAATGTGCTTGGGAGGGGGTAAATATCCCTACAGGAGATGTGTCTGCTATTTTAAATCATTACTATATATAATGTTTCCCCTACTAGGGACTGACTGACCTGCTCCCTCATAATGCTGGAATTGATCGGTACTATCAGATGGCCGATGGAGCACACAATCATTGCACTGGGACAAAATAATGAAACCAAGAAGAACAAACCAACAGGGTTCAATTTGGAGAGGCATTGCTTACAAGGAACTCTGATACCAAGGTGGTGGGGACCCCCCAAGGTTCAGTGACCTGACCCCTAAGCTTCTGCAGGAAATTCTGGATAATATCCACGCAGCAATATAACGGCTGCAGAAGACTCAATGGAAGAGATCAACTCAAGATGTGAGAAGACACAGATTACCAAACTCACTTAGTGTGTTTGTCTCCTCAAATACAGGGCAGAAGATGGCAAATGTAGATACAGATGAAATAACATGAGTGATCCAAAACTGACACTTCATGACTGCCTCTATTGACTGATCAAATGTGTCTGAAATATTTGTTGTCCTTCCTCAACTGTATTTGTGAGCTTATCTAAGCCATTTTTGCTGGAAGTAATGTTTTTATTCATGTCCACTAGATATTTACCAGCTTTTATGGGGGGGTTTAAGCGCCTCACAGCTAACAAGGGGACCTTGGATCCACCAAACAAATCGGATATTTAAGTACCATTAGTAAGTGTAACACAAGCAGAACTTCCTTGTCTCAAAGCACTGCAACGGTGCTAAAGAGGCCCCCTGCACATTTCGCTGTCCTTGAAGCAGGCTGCAGTGTTTCCCTGGCTGTTGTAGGCTCCTCTGAGTCTTCAGGGAAATCTGGCAGTGGAGAGGATAATGATCGGAATTTCCATGGCACAGGTGGTGATGTAGTGGGTGGTGGCACATTGTCTTCCTCAAGATCTGATGGGGTTTCTTGAGATGCTTCTGGGTCTGACTCTTGCCCTTCCTGCGATGGTACATTTATGATGAGTAGAAATGTGTCTTATCGTGCTGAACTTTAAATAAATAGTTTATTTTCTTTATGAAAGAGTAAATTAAACGTTTATTTCCTAATTACAGAAAAATCTAAATGTGTTGTATTTAAAAAATGGGAATGTATATGTCATAGTGAAAATGTGTTTGTATTGGTACATTTGAGTGCAGTTATTACATCTCACGTAAAGCAACAGTAAAGGAAACACAAACATTATTCTGGAGTAGAGCTTGCATTGTTTAATCTTAAATATGCTCTTGCATTCTAAATAGAAGGTTAAACGTAAGCATTAGTATTGTTACACTTACCTTTAGATAAACAGGGGTGGTGTTGAGGTAAAGGAGACTCTTTTAGGGCTTCAAGAGGTGGTGTTAATGGCTGGGTTGAGGGTTCTCCACCTGTTCTGTGTACCTTTGATAGCCAGTTTGCTATATTTTCTTTTGTTAGGAAAGGCAGTACCATGTTTTTCATATCTCTTCAATGGTATGTTGAGTAACTCCCACAGAGTTCATTCTTTTATCCCCTTCCAAATGTTTATCTTCTAAGAATTAGGAACTGTGAAAGAGCTCAGCCCCAAAATCTCATAATTGTAAGCCACACAGTCTTCAGTGAGTAGTTCCAGCTCCTCACTGAATTTCAGATTTTCTCTTCCTTCCTCTACCATTCCTCTCAGCCTCTTTTCTTGAATCTCAAATTACTAATCAGATTTAATATTCAATAACAATTTGCAATTCAGTATTTGGGGCTTGATACAACTGGTCCTTTATCCTTTAGTAATAGATTGCCCACTTGGGATGCTGTCATTTCTGTCTCATGGGCTGCAACTAGCTTAGAATGACCAGTCCAAGTGTTTAGCCATTTGCGTACTGTTGGATGCCCCCAGAATGACACTTTCACAATTAGATATTCAGCCTTTACCTTTTACATCACCATGCCAAAGACTGCTTGGATTTGTCATTATTGACATGCACAGCAACTCAATATGTAGGGGTTAGCGTAACTCGTGTTATTTAGTGTAACATAAACACATGGAGTTATCTAAAAATCCAGCATGATTATGCTTGTGTTACCTGAGAAGAGTAATACTGCATTTAGCTCTATTTCTTAGTGCAAAAATGCTCCCCATGTCCAAAATGGATGCAAGCATGCATTTTGCACTGAGAAATAGTGCTACATACATACAAAATAAATAGCCCTTGCTAAATGTGTGATTGAAGTAGGATTTTCCCCCAACTTACTACCGACATTTAGTGCTATTTTCACCTTCTTGCCCAAAATGGATGCAAGAATGCATTTTGCTACAAGAATCAGGCCTATGGACCAGATGTATGAAGCATTTTTCAAGTCCCCAAGGGGCCGATTTGCAGAATCGGCCATTTTGAGACTTGAAAAATGCTTTTTGGGATACACAAAGCCCAAACTGCGATTCTGTAACTTGTTACCGAATCGCAGTTTGGGTTTTGCGATTTGGTAGTAGGAAGGGGCGTGTCAAGGCCGTCCCTTCCCAATACCGAGTCCAAATGGTATGTATGATTGTTTTGTGACCCCGAATGCAGTCCCAAAACAATCGCAGTTAGCACCAGTTTCAAACTGCTGCTAACCCATTCGCAAACGGGAAGGGGTCCCCATGGAAACTCTTCCTCTTTGTGAATGGCAGCAAAAATATTTTTTCAGAGCAGGCAGTGGTCCCAGGGACCACTGCCTGCTCTGAAAAAATACAAATTAAAGTTTTATTTTTGTTTTTGAAATGCATCTCGTTTTCCTTTAAGGAAAACGGGCTGCATTTAAAAAAAATGTTTTATTTAAAAGCAGTCACAGAAAGGTGGTCTGCTGTCTCCAACAGGCCACCATCCCTGTGAGGGTGGCCATTCCCAACGGGGTTGCAAATTGCGACCTACCTCATGAATGTTCATGAGGTAGGTCATTTGTGACCCCACTGGGAATCGCAAACAGTGTAAAGTACACTGTTGTGCATCCAGTTTTGTTACTCGCAAATTGCGAGTCTCTAAGACTCATAGTTTGCGACTCGCAAAACCGGATCTTTGTACATGTGGCCCTAAATTCAGCAGAACACAAATAGAAAGCAAAAGGGGCACTTCCCTGTTGCTAGGTGGGCTCTTGCATTTGGATTTTTTCCTGAAATTACTCTTAAATACATGAGGAGGAGTAATCATGTAATTATCGATTATTCTACATCAAAGGTTAATGCTACATTACCTAAATTAATCCAGTTACTCCTCCATAATTAACATTTCGGCCAGGCCTACCGATATGGCCACTTTGCTTGCAATAGTTCTAGAAGTTTGAGTCATATCTTTTGCCACACCTTTACTACCTATTTTGATTACTCATTTTGTGCTGAGAGCCTCCTCCCTGTTTTAAATCTTCTCTTTACACCAGCGTCTCTAAAAGTCGCAAAATGCAGTATCACTGGTAGCAAAAGTATTCAGCCTGACAGCATCTTGGTGGGCTTCGCTTATAGCACGTGTCAAGTCTTCCTACCAGTAATGGTATGGTGTAATTTCTCTTATAAGTGCAGACTTCTGGATTGATAATGCACAATTGCACTGTTGCAGACTCAGCTTTCTAAGTATGATGGGAAATGTTTTCATTGATAGATGCCTGAAACAAATGCACCTTTGCTGCTACATATAATCTAAATCCCAAATGCACATGATTGTGACAAAACGTTTATACAAATGCATTAAAAGAGAGGTAAAGAAGAATGTGAATATTGAAGAAACAGTCATATCATGAGAGGATAAATATAATTTAGAAATGTAACCTACATTAAAAAATATCACTGCCCAACATATTTTTAATACTATCTGTCGAGAAACAGAGTATGAAGGAAGTTAGATGCAGCGAATAATAGAAATATTTCAAAAGTATATTTAGAATAAAATACCTCACCTTGAAAATTACTAATTATCACAAAGCATTACCATTTTAATGTGGACAAGCAAATTCATGTTTGTACTTAATTGAGTGTTAATTACTTTCATTATTTTTAATTATATACAGCTTGCTTTAAAGTATTTAAATAGCATTCCTATTAGCTATAATTAATATGTGTGTGTTCTGCTAAAGCTAGTGAAATTTCAATTATGGAAAATTAGTTACTTGAAATGAATCTCTTTCTCGATTTTATGCTCTAAAATTGAAAGGAGCCTGGGGCAACTGTGATTCTGATTACATATTCTAGTCAGTGTATTGTGTGGAAAATATACTTTTTAAAATCTATTTTGTAATAAACATGTCTGCCCCAGTGCATTTCTTGCATTATTTCTAGGAGAATTTAGAGTAAGAGCACATTTTCCCTACAGAAGAGAGTGCCTGTTCGCCTGCGTACGTCTCGTGCTAAAAAGGAGACATTTACATACTAGTCAAGGAAAGGCCTCATTATGAGTAACCTAATAATCCCAAAAGTGCCTTTATAGTTATCAGCCTCATCGGTGATACAAAAGTCATGAGACACCAAAGGACTGGAGTTTTTCACCCAGGCACTTCACCTGCTGATTGTAAGCTAAATGGTCAGGTCACATTCCAGATGGAAATGGATAAGAACATGCAGGAATGTTGTAATCAGCCATAATTCCCTCCCCCAGCTGTACTGAAGCCATTGGTATAAATAATTCTCGGGGACAGATACACCCGGGCTGAATTATGCCTCCCAGTAATGAGCCATTATTAAAGGCCGTAGTAGTAATACAATGTTAAATTTATAGAGTTCCTCAATATTGCTGTTTTTGAATTAGGTCCGATGTTTGTGCCGAGTGTTGGACATTTTCTTTTATGCTGATAGGGAATGAGAGTATATCTGCCGGATTCATGAAGGTGAGTGTGGTATTCTCTCTCTATGATGTTAGTGTAATGATAGAGTCATCAGCAACCTACTTGCCTCTGTGTGTATTTGAGTGTGGTAGCCCCTAGCAATAGAATGTAATTTCATAGCTTCATGAAACGTAGGTCTTTGGTTTCCAAGGAGCTCGATGAACCATTTGAAGGAGAGCAGTTGGAGAGAAGAGAAACTTGAAACAGAGGCAAGTGTGACGGCTAAGGTGTTTTTACTGCATTTTAAATAAATGCTGTTGAATTCTGCTTTTCTGAGAATTACTACTTCATTTCAGTGAGCCATCCAAATTCTTAATCAACCTTCCACTTTTTTCTTCAGCTTTGGACAGAAATTGATGGCACATTGCATTATTCCTTCCTTTACTCCAGATCAGGGTGAAATATTTATTTGGCAGTGTTTGGTCATATGTTTCCATGATCATGTTGCTAAATACTTACAACCCTTCATGAATGGGCTGTGTTCAAAGCCAATGGATGAATGACATGTATTCATAAGGCCCTCTGTTGTGAAGCCAGACTCGATTTTATGCATGTTGAATTAGCCTGTCTGCCTTTGGCCCATAAACAGCATTTTGTTATCTTTTGCAGAACGTGCGAAAATGACAGTTCATCCAAAAATCAATTTTGCAAATACCTATGTTGACACAATTCTGCTACAAATTCACTGATATCTACATTTCAAGGTCTGACAGTGAAAATGCAAAATAAATATGAAGTCTGAATGTAATTGATATTTTCTTGTTATACTGGTTCATACCGGGTAAATCTGGGGCTACACGGAAAGCCCCATACACCCTAATGCAGAGTAAAAGTCAGTGGTCAACCCAATAAAAACCCAGGAATCTAACACTGAGGTAAAGAGGTCTCCACCTCAGGCTACAACAGAAGGGCCTGCCAGACTGACGAACTGCCATTGCATCCATTTTGATCAGGCACGGCCCGTCCTTTAGGGCGGAGGGGCCACGCTCCCCCACCAGAGTTTCTGTCAGGCTGAACAAAGGACACTCTTCATGTTCATATCAGGCAGCCAGGACCAGACATGCTTGATTTGTGCTGCCTGAGCTGACCTTGGCTGGGCTGAAAAGGTCACAGCTCCTGTGGGCGTGACCTCCTTGGCTCAGCAAAGGTACCGCAAGGACCTACCCTGGGTGACGAGGGAAGCATCACCCATTGACTTCGACCTGGGTGCTTCAGGTTTAAACCTTGAAGCGCCCAGGGCGCGTGTCAATCAGTGACACCTCGTCACAGAGTGGGGCGGGGTCAGTTGTCTCACTGATCCTATCCCACTCTTTGACGAAGTTGGGACTGCTGCCTTCCCTCATTGGCTGACCTAAGGTCAGCCTTTGAGGGAAGGCAACAGTCCCAACCCTACTGGGACCTCCGAGGCTAAAGGTAAGTGTGTGTGTTGGTGTGTGTGTGATCTTTTTAAATGAATGGTGCGTGCGTGTATGTTTGAATATTGAGTGTTGTTAATGGATGTGCATGCATGTGTGTGTGTGTGTGAAAGTGTGAGTGTGCTTCCTGCCAGCCCCCTCCCTCCTACAACTGCTGGCTGCCACTGATTCCAACGCTAAGAGTTGATACAGAGAGGATAAGAGCTGAGCCCAGCTCATGTGTGTTTTCCTTCTGTAGGAAAGTCCTCAGTGAAGGAAAGTCCTCCTTTTTGCCCTGGTCACCCCCACACTTTTTGGACAGGTACTGGTGGTTACTGACTCTTGGCTGTGCCCTGGGCACTGCTTACCAGTTCCAGGGCCAGTGCTCTGTGTAAAGTGGATATACAAATTAGGCTAATTATAATTGGCTAAGTTAACCTACATATAAGTCCCTAGTATATGGTAGGGCTTGTAGGTTTAGGGACCACAGCATAGGTAGTGCACCTGCTGAGGTGCCCAGTGTCATTTTAAAGGCAGGCCTGCCTTGCTGGCTGCTTTTAAATTAAAGTTATATGAAAATTCAACTTTGGAATTAAAAGTAGTTCCAAAGTCTTAAACTACCTTATTTTTACATATAAGTCACCCCTAAGGTGTGCCCTATGTGCCCCTAGGGCTGGGTGCCAAGTAACTATAAACAGGGACCTTATCAAAATAGTTGTATAAGCCCTGGTGAGGTAAAAACAGCCACATTTGTTTTTCCCTCATTGTAGTAAATGGCCTTAATAGGCTAGAATGGGGAGACTTTATTTTAATTTTTAAAGTCCCCTTAAATGATGGATACCAAGAGATTAGTATCAAATTAATTGTTATAATAAATCCCACAACTTCCAGTTGTGGGATTTAGTATAGCTTGTTCAGGTAAAGAGTTTTTAACTTTACCTGAAAAGTTGCCAATTTCAGCCCTCCATTGTTTTTGCTGCTGTGCCCTGATTGGCCAGCCTACGGCAGCCTGGCCAGGCTACCTTGATGAGGTGTGAAGTGGCCTGGCTTCACACAAAGAGATGTGCCTGTGGGAGGAAATTTCCCCTCTGCAGATGGTGAGGCAGGAAGGGGGAGGGCTGTCAAACTGGTCTTCAAAGGCAGAGAAGGATATTTGGAACAACCCAGCAACACCCCCACATCCTGCAACCCCAGACAACTAGGTTTCCCCTTGATTAGATTAGGAGAGGGCAGGAGAGGGGTGTGTTTATGATTTTTAGCCACACCAGTGGGTGGGCTCAGCCACATGTAACCTCCAAAAATCAGATTCAGCCATGATGGATTTCTGAAGAATGTTGCCTCCTGGGATTGATTTTTGCCACACTTCCCAGGAAGTGGTCATCACAGGGGGAAGGACCCTGCACCTGGTTGGAGAATCAGGACCCCCCTGTTTTTCACCCAGGAGCAAGGATACAACTGGCAGAGCTGCACCCACACCTCAGTTCCCTACCAGATCCCAATGGGAAGAACTACAGAAGAAGAAGGACTGCCCTGCTGGACCCCTGGCCTGCACCTGGAACCTGCACTCAGAAGGACTGCACCAGCTGCAGAAGAAGGATTTTGCCTGGCTTCAACTGGTTCAAGGAGGGTTTCCCTGTTTGCTACAGGTGAAAAACTGCTAACCAGAGTCCCCTGCACCAACTCCTGAAGAAATCAACCAGCTGGCCACAGCCCAGTGGCCAAAAAGTAGTTTGCACCATGTGCATTCTGGGAGTTGTAGTCCGCACCCCCCAAGGATCATCTCCGAGCTTCTGGACACTTGGGGTGAGTTGTGGACCCCAAAAGAACGTTAAAAGAACATCTGGGAGAAGCCCCAGAAGTTTTGAGAACTTTTGAAAAAAAGCTCCATAGAGGGACCGACCCACTGCGGCAACTCTAGCCGGCCTGCCTCAACCGCGACCCGGCCTGATTTGCAGGTTCGTCCCGGTAAAGAAAATCTCCAAAAAAGAGACTAAGTCCGAAGGTAAAAAGTTGACGGGGACCTCCCAGCCAGCGTATCCGAGGAGGGCTCCAGGGACGTCGGATCAAGATCCAGGTTTACCCCAATCAAAGGATTTTCACCTCGAAAAAACAACTAAGTCCGAAGGTAAAAATCTCCAGCGAGGATTCCCACGACGCATATCCGGAGAAGGACTCCAGGAGGTCAGATTGGACTGGCAGGTTCGTCCCGCTGAAGAAAATCTTCAGAAAAATGACTAAGTGTGAAGGTAAACTTTTGACCGAGGCTTCCCGCAACCTGTAGCCGAGCTGGGCTCCATCGCAGTTGGCCTGAAACTTTGACTTTGCCCCGGTCAAGGTGCAACCAGATGACCCGATTGGCACTTTTTGTTTCTAGGCGCTAAAAAAGAATAATTCTTTAAAAATTCATATCTCCGGTTCCCCTTATCCGATTTTATTTGTTTTTGTGTCATTTTAAAGATAAAAATATAATCTATGTTTATAATTGGTTTTGGATTTTTAAACTGTTTCCTGTGTTTTATTTCATTACTGTTTTGTGATATTTGAATGCTTTACACTCTGTCTCCTAAATTAAGCATTGTCGCTCGTTGCCAAGTTACCAAGGGTTGAGCCGGGTTTAATTTACTGAGACCTAACTGGACCTAAGTGGAGGTTAGTGGCCTATTGCTAAGTGTAGGTACCTACCTGCCCTTACCAATAACCCATGTTCCAACACCTTCCAAGTGAAACTGCTCTCCCAGTTGATAACTACAACTCCTCCACTGTGAACAGAGATGCAGTGCATTGAATTGCAAGAAAGTTCTAGAGGTAGTTTAGCTACTCCATGCTCTCATACTGTAGCACATAGATGTAGTCTTTAGGCTGCTAGGAACATCACACATTATTGTTCATATTATTATCACTATTAGTGACATACATTACTGATGTTCTAATCAAGTTCTGTGTAGTTGTTATTCGTGCATTAAAAAGCTGTTGAAATAATCACTAATGGATCTGATTAACAAAGGTAAATTTACATGTTGGTATAAGTTTACACTTTTTCAGTATTCACAAAACAACATTTTAAAAGTAAGTTTACAAGTGTGGAGACTTCACAGTCAGGGTCGAGAACTCCACATATAAAAAGATAGGACAAGTCTACATTTTTATAAACTTACACTTTTGTGTAGGTTTACATATTTTTAGTATTTATCAAACTGACTTTTAATAGTGCAGAGACTGTATTCGGGGCGGAGAACTCTGCTCATAAAAAGATATGACAGAAAACAAGTGGGTGGGATAAACACTCTATTCAACGTGCTACTCACTCACACAGTGAGTCCCAAGCACAGGTCCAATATTCCTTGAAGCCAGAAACAAAGCACAATAAATAGGCAATGCTAAATCAATTTCTGTAACAGGGCATTACAGCGCCTTGACCTTCACCAATAAATACTCCTCTTTTTCCTGTCTCAAAACCACATGGCTTTTATGGAGTTGTTTTAGATTATAGAAATCTAAACACACACATGAGCACATGCAATTCAAAGCACACACAGCACGATTTTAATGATAAACTTTGTACTGAAAAAATTATAACAGATCCCTGGACATCTCCAGTGTGTTCATCAGTCAGAACATATGGCTGTATCAAATGGTGCAAGTCAGCAAATTTGACCATTTCTGAATGAAAAATAGCTTTTCCAGATATATGAAAGGTATTGGAAGTCGAATTTTAGAGAATCACAGTTTTTTGTGATTTCCTAAAATTGCGTCTCCAAATAAAAAAATTGCAATTTGCGATGCTCTAAATAGGAAGTCGCAAATAGGGATTTCCTATTTGCGATTCCCCAAGCACATATAACAAGCATTTCCTAAATGCAAAATGGGCATTTAGGAAATGCTATTACCATTGACTCCTAGTCGATGGTAACCATGTGCAATTTTTAAAAATGAATCAAAAATGCATTTTTTAAAGCGACAATTAGCACACACATGCCCCCAGGGCATGCACACGCTTTACATGCCACTTCTTTTTCTTGGGGTGCATCAAGGAGGTCCTTAGACCCCTAGGCACCCTTGGTTTTGCTTTTCCTAATCTGTGATTTCCTATAAGAAAATCACAAATTAGGAACAGCAAAACCATTCTCACCTATGTGCCTTTCCATAAGAATGAATGGAGTCACAAATGGCCAGATGTAGCAAAATTCGGAATTGCGACACGCAAATTGCGAGTCTGAGTGCGACTCGCAATTTGCGTTTCACAATTCCGAATGTAGGATGGTGTCCCTGACACCATCTGCGACTCGCAAGGGGGGTCGCAAAGGCCCACCTCATTAATATTAATGAGGTGGGTCGCAATTTGCGACCCCCTTGGGACTCGAAGCATTAACAGGGATGGTGGCCTGCTGGAGACAGCAGACCACCAAGTCTGTGACTGCTTTTAAATAAAGCAGGTTTGTTTTTGTAATGAAGCCTGTTTTCATTAAAGGAAAACGAGATGCATTACAAAACTAAAAAATGAAACGTTTTTGTTTCATTTTTTTCAGAGCAAGCAGTGGTCCATAGGACCACTCTCTGCTCTGGAAAAATGTTTTTAATGCCACTCACAAAGGGGAAGGGGTCCCGTGGGGACCCCTTCCCTTTTGCGAATGGGTTAGCACCCATTTGAAATGGGTGCTAACTGCGATTGCTTTGCGACCACATTCGCGGTCACAAAGCAATCTGGCATTGCACTGAGACTCACAATTAAGAAGGGGACTCCCCTTCCTAACTGCGACTCGCAAACCCGTTTTGCGATTCGGTGACCAGGTTACCAAATCGCAAAAGGGGTTTTGTGCATTGCCAAGTGCAGCTTGCATGTCGCAAACAGTGAAATTCACTGTTTGCGTTGTGCAAACTGTGTGGTACATCTGGCCCTAAGTCACTAGTGATTCCCTAATAGTGATTGTGACTCTGCAGGAAATGCTATTAGGGAATAGCTATTTTCTTACATACCATTTTGCATTTCTTAACTAGCTATTTCTTAAAATTTGCTATTAAGGAGATGCAAAATGGAACTTGGATTCATCTGGCCCATAGTGCCTGAAAGCAAGTATCTAACCACCTTCAGTTTTGATAGAGTGCACTGTTTGTTCAAATGACTGCCCAAGGGGTATAGAATAGCACTGGCCTATTCACAGCATGCATAATGGAGATCATACAACCAGATCCTGCTGTACTATTATACATTGATGACATCTATCTCACAGAAAACTAATGAGATGCACAACTAACTAGGGCCAGCCAGATTGCAACAGTACTACCATCACATGGTGACAAAATTAACTTTACAAAAGTCAAATATTGCATACCTGGTGGGGAATGTTTTCTTAGATATGAGTTATCCAGTAAGGGCAAGGGACTAGCACCTGATTCCCTTCACAAATTGCTATCTTGGAGCCTACCAACACACTGAAGAAGTTACAATCTCCTCCAGGATTTCTTAACTTTGGACAAACGTACAGGGTATACTCTGCTGAGAAAGTAAAGCTCTGGTTCAACTCTTGAAAGAGTGCTCATTGGTGCAGGTAAACTACTAATTGGGTTTCTCCCTTACCAGCACTAGAGGCTGCAACTAAGGCAAGCAGTCCTAATATTCAAGCTCTAAACCCTGGATGGGTGCAGTAAGTCTCTTCATTAAGTGCAGTGAATGGAAGCTTCCTGTGTGATCCAACTCTTCAGACATAAGCTTTCCTCCAATTTACACATGATGTCAATCTGAATCAAAAAGCATTACCCACTGAGTCATACCAGAGCATGTTCTATCTGGATCATTCTGCACCTCATGCAATAAGAACTAAACAAAAGTACTCCACAGACCGACCAGTAGTGCAGTGTGTAGTCAAAGACGGTGAATTCAACTTACAGCCCACTCACACCAAAATCCTAGACGACAGCACCTCTCAACATGCAGAAATTCAGTTCTTGGTACTTTCAGTACAGAAGGATGGCCCATCAATTCCCAAACTAATAGTGTTCAATCTATCCTTCTGCATGCAATATTATAATGTACATTTAAAATATTGGTGCATAACCTGATTTAAAGATTCAAAAGGGAAACTGATTAAGAATACATATCTCTGGGGAAAGGTAGCTGTCCTACAAGATAAGATTCCACTGTCCTATGTGGCACACACTTTGGGCCATCAGTGTGATGGGATTCTAGTCAAGGGGAACTGTGTGGCTGACTTACCTGCAAAGGCTACTGTGCAGACTTTTAAGTTAGCAGTCTTAACCAGATCTCAAATGAAAATCAACACAGACACACTAACAGCAATATAGACAACAAGAGTGAAAGACCTCCAGCTGGCTTTCCTATCAAATGCTCCCACATCTTCAATTCAGATAGCACTCCTGTTGTTACTATAGCTCAGAAGAAGACAGGATAATTCCTAATAAGCTGCCCAGTTTAGACTTAATCAAAGCAGCCCATGAGGGGTTAGCATCTGCTCATGCTGGGATAAACGCAACTATAGCAAGACTACACTGCTGATGACCTTGTTTAGATATGCACGTGTCAGAGATTATGTCCAACAAAGTTATGCTCATCAAAAGATTAAAACTTCCATTGTTAGACAATCCAATCAGACTCCCCTTACAGTCTCCAATGTATAGTTTATGATTTTATATTTGGACCATGTCAAACTTTTCGATTCAGCTCATGGAGTAAACTTCTCCATGCTTTTATAGTGTAGCGCACATTTCATAGAAGTAGTCTTTTAGTGTGTTAGGCTGCTATGAATATTCCATGTTAGAAATGTTCATAGTATTCTTGCTGTTAATGACATGCTTGAGTGCTGCTCTAATTCCATTCTGTGTGGTTAGTACTCAAGTACTCAGCAATAGGAACAGACTGTTGAAATAAACACTGACAAATATTTAGTGCCAGATTTACAAAGCCATAGCACCACTGGAGTGTCACTTTTTGTGATGCTCCGGTGGCGCTGTCCAGTGCGACACAATTACAAGGTGGCACTTTATGCATGCTAAATTCATTTTAGGAGTTACTAGAAAAATAGTTCAAGGGCCTAATATATTAGCAATTCCACCTCAAACTGAATGGCCAAGTCAGATTTTCTATTACTACTTTAGAAATTACATTTTTAGAAAGTTGTCATTTTCCTACCTAAAACTAAAAGGCTTTCCTGACAGTGTCCAGCTGTCACCTGACCCCTGTATTGCTTCCAGACAGAGGACAAAGGGCTCTGGCAGTGGGGAGGTGAAGAAGAGGGGCTTCACCCTTTACAGGATGTCTTGGGGAGGGAGGGTGCCCAGCCTCTCTTCAAAGGTGGATGAGGCTCACACCTAGGTCTGCCTCTTCTTTGTGTCTCTAGTTGGGCTGTTACCATACCTAGTGGGGATAGATGAGCTGGTCAGAACAGGTTAAGGGTTGGACAAAGACTTGCCCTCCACCCACATTCTGGCACTGGGAATAAAAGTAGATCCCACACATCTCTTCTCAGAGCTCTCCTAGAACTGTGTAGAATGAGAAGAAGCACTTCCTGCTGTTTGAAGAAGCTAAAGGAAGGCTGGATTTGCTTGCCTTGAAACCAGGAGTGATTTCAGGGGTCAGTTAGCTGAACTCATGTTTGAGTTATTGGAACACAAAAAGATACTAGAGGTCCTTTCCCTGTCCTGCCTAGCTGACCTGTAACAACTTGACCAGCCCTGGACCCAGCTGACAGCCTTTGCTAGAGTGAGTCCTCACTCCCAAGTGAGGCCCACAGGTCCTGGAATGTAGTCTGATGTTAGAGTATAATTAACCTGTCTTTAAACTGGAAGATCTGTGGTTTAGAAACTTTTTGCCAAAATTCTGCTTGGAGAATCGACGGAGAGGGGGGTCGCCATAGAAGCTACATCCTTTGAGGTCAAATTGATGCTTGGACTCAGCTTGCTGGTTTTCCTTACTGAATGAGATCTGACTTCCTGAACATAGAAGGCTTCACAAAGACTGATGACAAGCAGAAGCAAATTGACATCCAGGAATTACTAGGCATTGACTCTGGGCTTTGCCCACTCAGAGCTTTTTTCAGCTTTGTCGACAACATTCCGGACTCTGTCCTATCTGCAACCTGTGATTGTTGAGCTCCACTTTGGGTCCAGATGGCCGCTTGAAGCCTTAGGACTCATTGATGAACACTTTTTCTCTATAACATTTTCTAAGGCCGAAGGTAATCTTTCCACTGGGGCAAACCTGATCCCTGTTTTTGAACTGGGGTTGATTGCTGTTGGCCTTAACTTTTCAGTTTGACTCTGTCTAGCTTGACCACATAACTGTGGTTGTCACTTTTTGGAACTATTTTTAAATGAAAGTTTAGAAATTCCTATTTTCCATTCTACTTATTGGATTTTTTATCGTTTTGGTGATATTTTATTTATTAAAGTCTGCTATATTTTTCTAAATAGCTTTGAACTTTTTCATGTGTTCTGTATTCACATTATTGCTGTTTGAGTGTTGCTTCAAATTATTTCACATTGCCTCCAAGGTAAGCCTGACTGGTTTCTGCCAAGCTATCAGAGGGTTAAACCCAGGCCTATTTTGTGATGTTTGTGGTTCACCCACACAAGGATTGTGATTATTATTTGAGGTGGGTTTTCACCCTATCAACTAATACACCAATGTCTTACTGTTTTCTTGGCAGCATTCTCCATTTCTTTCTAGTTTCCCTCTTGGAGGTTTCTTAACCTTTTAAATAATGAAATTCCTGGGACTAGAACAGAGGATGTGCCTTTTTTCCAGGAGGACCTGTAAACCCAATTCAGCCAGTGGCTACTGTTATTGGATAAATCAATACTTATATACATTACATAGATTAAGCAATAAAATGATGCTCTTGATAAATTGTTACTGATTCTGCTTGAGACAATAACAGTCAAGAAACATGTTGACCAAGGTTTTATCCTATGGAACATAATTTTCCACAAGATATCTGTTGTTTTTAATCTTGTCAAAGGTCCCCAATGATTAAAGGTTCCCTACCATAAGTTAATTTTAACTTCCCTTTCTTCATCAACCTGGCCAATCTACCTTGCACACACAATAAGGCTGAGACTTTGGACTTTGAGACCATTTCGAGAAGAACTCCATTGAAGAGCCCCCTTGAAGGGCCATCAGGTTGTAGTGCCAGCCTGATAAGGAGCACAGCTCAATGATAAAGGATGCTACCGGTTTTTAGTCAAAAGGCTGACATTGCCATATCCTTGTTTGGCATATTTAGCTTACCTAGAAGTCCATAGTTTCAAGTACAAAAGTGTACTGATGGCCATAAGTTAAATGTCACAATTGGACTGCAGCACCCATTGTTCCATCCACTACAGTGGCAATGTAAACATGTCAGCAGGCCTGCCACTTGTAACCTGGCTGTGCAGGTTTAAAATGCAAATTCTGCCTGTCAGAATAACCCCTTTTGAAAAGCATAAACATTATTTTTAAATAATAATATGTTGGCAGGTCTACACCCTTATATTATTATCACCCCTAAATAGGCCTTACTGGCATTGAAGCAGGGTGCATACTATTTAAAAACAGGACAATTAAACATTTCATGTTAAACATGCCTTTACAGTGAAAAGGCCTCAAAAGAGATGTTCACTGTAGCAGAGCTGGCTGTTCCATAGAAAAGCATTGGCATCCATGATTAAATCTTATACTGGTACCTCCTGCTAAGCTCTAAAGATCAAATCGTGATTAATTGGTGAAGCTAAATATGTAATATATATTTTGTAGATTTAGAAATTTGCCTAAATTCTATAGAAGCCTATTTACATGGGCTTTAGCTGTCCTTCGGTACCTGGCAGATGTCAAGTCCCTTTGATGAGGTTTGAACTTTGTCCTGGAGCTGAGACCAAGGGACTAGGTGTGGGGAGGTATTCAATTATTCTGGCAGGAGGACCATCTGTGCTGTGCCCAAGAACTTAATTAACTTTAAAGAGGTCTATCATATCACAGACAGATATAGCTAACACCAGGGCTTGCCTCCTTGTTTGTTCTTCTAGTCAACCAGGTACCAATCCCAGTGGGAGAGGAGCTGACTCTAGAACAGGTTTTGAGTGACCACAGAGAATGTGTTATTTATCTCCTTTGTCACACCTCTAAGTTCTGCCACCTTGCTTTTAGTTAGAGAGGGGCATTTCTTGCAGTAGGGCACATATGAAATGTTGCAAATGTAGGTAAGGTTGTCAGTGTGAACATTTACACTATTGGTTAGAGAGTGGTCAGGAGTTTCCCTTAACCACAGGCTAGTGCCAGGCACACCTCTATTACCCAGGTACCATCCTCTGAGCACTTTCTGGACCTGTGACGGAGCAGAAGAGGATTGGACTTGCTGTTTGTGACCTGGAGAAAAGCCTAGAGGCCTGGACCTGCTCTCCCACTGTAACCAAGGCAAAGAAGTAAACTCGAAGGGTTATAAGGTTGACCTCCTGTCCAGGCTGCCAAAACACATCAACCCACAAAGGCCTTTTCTGTATCTTCCCAACTGGACCTGCCCTAAACCTTACTACTGGCATCTGCTCAAGTGAGTCTTGACCTCCAAGTCCTATACCCAAAGTTCTGGATCCTTGGCAGTGCCAGGTATACTCCCTCTACCTTTTCCTAAAAACTGGGACTTAAAAGCTTTTGGCTCTAAAGATCTTCTTTGGAATGGGCCCAACCTGCCCAGCTCATCCAACGGAGGTGCATTGCCACTGAGCCAAAGATTCAGGTTGCTCCAGCTCAGAGCTTTTCACTAGAGGCAGATCTGAGTCAGCTGGATCTTGCAGAGAAGGTATCTGGCTTTGCAGATCCCTCTTCTGCTAAATCCAGCAGAATTCCTGGACAACTTCAATGCTGTAGGGCGTCATCAAAAAAACAAGTTAAAAAGTTTAATGGGAGTAGTCATGTTTGACATAGCCATATTTCAAACTTTTAACTCATTGACAGGAACCACCATAACTGAAGACCCTTCCAATGTTGAGAGATGTCCACATGACTGATGGACATCTCTCAATGTGGAGAACAGGTACTACTTCAGGGCGATGGGGAATTTTACTCCATTGCCTTGATGTAGTAAAACCCGTTCTCCACACTGTGAATCAAAAACTAAGGGGCATGCTTATGAGCAATTTGCACCATGCTTGCACCACACATCGTACATGCATGGTGCAAACCACTAAATCAAATTTTTGAAGCCACACAAAGGCCCTTAATGATGACATTGGTGGTAAATTCAACTTACTGCGATGCCGACTGCCACCAACATACCGCGGCGGTGGCGGATATCCGCCAACCATATTATGACACACACATACCAACCCATCACTGTACAGCCACACACACAAGTCCGCCAACCCAAAGGTCAGTGACAAACTGGCGGTATCCAAACCCACACTGTTACACCAACAGAACAATGCCCACAACATTATGACCCATGAATCACTGCAACGGACAGTCAATGGCGGTAAACCATTGGCAGTACATACCGCCGCGCTCAAAATACACACACATATGCAAAAAAACACCACATTGGACAATTCAAACAACACACACCTGACACCTATACACATACCACACTCACCCACACACACACCACTATAAAACACACAACCACATTACCCACAACCCTTTAGGACTACTAACCATTCCCAACAGAGAGAGAGACAGCAAGAGCACCCACAGAACCAGAGTCACATACCACCGTTACCTATTCACCACCCACGCACCTCACAACACACACCCCAACACATCACCATACACACCCTCATCCACACCACTCTCACCACACTCATGGCACCACAAAGACACCCCAGGTTCTCTGAGGAGGAGCTAAGGGTCATGGTGGAGGAAATCATCCCGGTAGAGACACAGCTATTTGGATCACAGGTGCAGCAGATATCTATTTCTAGGAAGATGGAGCTATGGCAGAGGATCGAGGACAAGGTCAACGCCATGGGACAGCACCCCAGAATAAGGGATAACATCAGGAAGAGGTGGAACGACCTAGTTGGAAAAGTATGTTCCCTTGCAGCAAGACACAAACTAGATGTACAGAGGACTGGCGGTAGACCCCAACCTCTTCCCCCACAACTAACAACATGGGAGGAGCAAGTCTTTGGCAATCATGCATCATGACTGCCTGGCAAGGGTAGCAGGAGGACTGGACTCTGGTAAGTCAACTCTCTATAACTATCACCCACCTACCTGCATGCCATCACATACCCCACCCTCACCCACACCCTCACTCCCATCACTACACCACCTATCACACATCCCACCATCACAACGCACTCATCCCAATGCCAAGCCCTGCATGCAACACCAATGCATGGACACCCCTCACAGACCTGCATGGACACCTATCACCACAGCATGCACACTAGAGAGAATCACCTAGCCCACCAAATAACAACTCACACCAGGAAAAGTTCCCAGAGCAAAATCCAACCAAAAAGGGCAACACACTCATGCGCAATATGTCACACACAGAAACAATAACACTGCATTTACATCCCCACAGCTAACCTAGCCAATGTCATGGGATAGGAGGTACCAGCAACATCCAGTCCCCCTACAGAAGAGGCCCACAGTGATGACAGCAGCTCTGGACGCCTGAATCTCGATGACCAACCTGCTGTGCACCAGGGGGAGTACAGGCCCAGGGAACTGACCCTCCAGGAGGTGCTCACCGCGATCCTGGGAGCATACCAACATTCCCACGATTCACTGGGCCAGATTCTGGACAAGTTGCAGGAGAACATGCGGCTGCAGGAGGGACAGTACCTGGGGATCAGGGAGGACTTGAAGGGCAGCAACACCACCCTGGTCTCCATTGCAGGGGTGCTGACAGACATGGCCAACAGTATGAGGGAGGCAGTGGCACACCACCAGGCCCCTGACACTACCAAACTACTGAACAGCCCTCCACCTCCGCTGCCGCAAATGGATAGGAGGTCCCGCCACTGGACCAACAGGCCACCAGCACCAAACCCCCTGCAGAAGGAGAACCACCTTGCAAACATTCCCTGCGATCCAGGCAGAAGCCAGAGACCCCCACCAGGAAATAAGATTTTCCTGATTGTCACCCTGTGTCCCACTCTGTCACCCTGTCCACCTTGAACTGCCATTGCTCCCCTTCCTATGCCCCCTTGGACAATGCACCTGTGCTACAAATAGACTGCACTCTACCCTGGACGTTCCTGCATCATCAACCCATCTCATTGCACTACCCCCTCTTCTTCAGAGCACTGCAATAAACACACTTTGATAAACACTTTGATACTGGGGTAACCAGAATCACCTGCAAATATCAAGGGACAACTGCTAGCCATACACTCATCCTTAGGGCCCACACCATACCCATACACCAACATCCACTGGGTGGGAACCAAGGCTCACCTATTAGCCACACCCTGTGCCTCTGGAGTTGGGCCATCACATTTGGGATGCTGCTATTCCTCAGGATAAAGGCATCATGCACAGACCCAGGATACTTTGCATTGACGTTGGAGATGTATTGGTCCACCAGTCACACCATCTAGACGTTCATAGAGTAAAAACTCTCTTGATTTCTAAACACCTGTTCATTTCACCGGGGTGGGGGACAAATGCAATCTGTGTTCCATTGATTGCCCCAATGATGTTGGGGATATGTCCCATTGCATAGAGGTCAGCTTTCACTGTGGCCAAATCTTCCACCTGGGGGAAAACAATGTAGCTGCACAAGTGTTTAATCAGGGCAGCCAACACTGAAGTCAGCACTATTGAAAACATTGGCTGTGACATTCATGCTGCCAAGCAACTGTCACTTGGAAAGAGCCACTTGCCAGGAAGTGGAGCACTGATAGGACTTGCCCAAGAGGGGGGATCCCGGTGGGGTGATGGATAGCAGATATTAGGTCAGGCTCTTATTGGGCACACAGCTGTGTGATTGTGGCCCTGTCAAGTCTATAGGTGAGAATAATGTGCCTGTTGTCCATTGTTGCCAAGTCCACCAGGGGTCTGTACATGGGGGGATATCTCCATCTCCTATTCATCCGCAGCGGTTGCAATCTATGGGACAAAAGAGTGGGCAGGTGGTCATTATCTCTTCATTTCAACCACTACAGTTCAATGCATATTGTGATTGTAACTTTATTTTTGTTGGAGATATCCAAAATAGTGCATTTGTGTACTGTGACGCAGTTAGGATCCATGGCCTGCACCCCTCCCCCCTGAAATGGCGTCTGACTGTCCTGTATGGAGGGACAGGTGGAAATGAGGTAATTCCGCTGATGTTGTGCGCCGTTGCCGGAGGCGGTCCAGAACCGCTGTGCAACTCCTTATTGGTCATCATTGGGCCCTATGGGGTACAGTGGCCAATGATGATGTACGCCAGCGGTGACAGTAGGCACTGCTGCGGACGTGACCGCCATTTTCTATCTATGTACTCACTTGCTACCTGACCTTAAACAGGAGAGGACCTTCACTGCAAGTGCTGCTGTGACCTGAGTCTGGAACTGACCATGGCTTGTGTTACTGGGGAAAGGGCGCCTGCCTTCACGTCGGCAAAGTTGGAGCGACTGGTGGATGGGGTCCTAGCCCAGTACTGACTGCTGTATGAGCCTCCAGACCAACAGGTGAGTACACCCTGAGTACAATGCATAGGGCGTGAATGCATGGAGTGCTGTGTGAAGGCCTCATGTAGGGGGTGGTTTGGTATATGGGCCTTGGGCAGCGTAGATCATGTATGGTGGGGATGGGAAGGGGCATAGTGGGTCATGAGTGTAACAGGCAGGATGGTCAGACTAATACTTTTCCCTGTGTCTAATTCCCTGCAGGTCAGCGCCCATCAAAAGAAGGGTATATGGCATGCCATTGCCAAGGACATGCGGACCCTGGGGGTCTACACGGCAGGCAGGCGGAGCACCCACTGTCAGAAACAGTGGGAGGACCTGAGACGCTGGGCACAGAAGAAGGCGGAGGCCCAGCTGGGGATGGCCTCCCAATGAGGAAGGGGTGCCCGTCGAACCCTGATCCCCCTAATGGCCCTCATACTGGTGGTGGCTTATCGGTAGCATGATGGGCGCTTGGGGTCATCACAACAGCCACAAGGGGGTGAGTAAAGTACCCTAATTTACAACTTATGCCTGGTGGGGTGGTATCTGGGTGGAGGGTGTGGGTCCTGTGGGTGCCCCTAGGCCAGGCCTGGCATTGCAGAGTAGGTCCCATGTTGTTCAGGATTCTGATGTGAAAGTCCTCCAACCAAGCTAGTAGGCATCCACTACTGGGCAGGGGTCCATTGGTCTCAGGTATGCTGCAATTTGCGTTAGATGCCCCTATCCTTGGGCTGGTGACTAGCATCGTGACTGGTAGTGCATTGCCTAATGCGTAGGGCTGTTCCCTGTGTGTGAATGTGTTGTGTACGCCAACGGTGGTGTTGGTGCCACCATTGACCTAGTGTATCCTTTGTCTCTTACCCCCCTTTTTGTTTTGTCACCATGTCCTTATGCGCATTATCATCATCTGGCGAACAAGCAGAGGCAGAGGCGACGGAGGGAGCTGCATCAAACAGGACCCAGGAGGCCAAATCCACCGATGGTGAGGGCACCAGTAGGATGGAGGGCGAGGAAAGCATCACAGCGGAGACTGGAGGGGACAGTTCAAACACGGATTCCTTCTCCGATGGAAGCACCCTGGTGGTGGTGGCGGACACCTGTGTGACCACCCCAGCTACAGGTACAGCCGCCAATTCCCATGCCAGCACCGTCCTCCCAGCAGCCCCTCAGGGAGTTTCCTGTCTCCTTCGTTCCAAGCACCTCAGTGCCCTGCTGCCCTGAGTGAGGAGTCTATTGACCTCATGCAATCCATCTCTGTTGGGCAGTCAACCATTATGAATGACATCTAGGGGCTGGCAGTCCAAATGCAACAGTCCAATGCATTTCTTGAGGGCATTCACACTGACTTGGCAGTCCAACAGAGATCAATCCAGGCTCTTGCCCCCTCTCTGATGGCAGCCATTGTCCCTGTTTTCACCCTCCCCCCTCCAACTTCCTCCAACCAATCCCTTTCCCCTCAACCAGAACCTATCCCAAGCACACACGCAGACGAGCAGGCACCCTGGACAATATACAAGAGTGGACATGGCAAACACAAGCATCACACTTCATCCCACAGGCACTCACACAAACAACATCCAGAATCAGACATACCAACATCCATGATATCCACTGTGTCCCCCTCCTCCTCGTCCTCCACCTCCCTCCCAGTTGCTTCTACACTCACAACTGCATGCACCACATCCATTCCATTACCACCATCACCAGCACACCTATCAGTACACACCCCTCACTGGCAGTCACCACCCCCACATCCATGCACGCGTCCCCTGTGTCCTCTCCCACTGTGTCTGTTCCCCCTCCTCCCAAAGTACACAAAAGCAAGCACCCAATAGCCATCCACCTCACAACAGCATCCAGCCCATGCACCTACACCCAAACACAGCAGACTGACACCTCCTACTACCACTCCCTCTTCCTCCACTCCCAAACCATGTCCATCTTCCCACTCGAATGTCCCTAAGAAGCTTTTACTCTACAACATTGACCTCTTCCCTAGCCCTCCCCCCACCCCTCACGTCAGGCCACTGTGGTCAAAACCTAGGCAAGCACCTCAGCCACCCAGTCCACGGGCACAGTAGTGTCCCCAGCTACAATAAGTAAAAAGTGCATCACTCTCCTATTCATTCAAAAAAGCAAACTATTCTCAGAAAAAGCATAAATAATATTCAAAAAGTTATTGATCCAAACACAAGTATGTGTGTGTGTGTATACATACATCATTATTTCAAACTATACAGTTTCTAAAATAAATCACCACCCCCATCTGCTCAATAACTCTCACACAAAAGGCCTTCACACATAAGCATACTGATCAACACACAAAGACCATAAACAAATGACTACAGATAAAATGTACATATAAACGCTGACAAGACAACAGAAGAACAAACAAATACATACTCAATGATATATTACAACAAATGAATAGCAATAATCTCAAATTTAAATGTCAAATAAATTATGAATTAAGACATCACACCCATGTATGTATAATTTACAATTTCTCTCCAATAATAAGCTTTAAATAAGTCAATTACATAAATGTAGTAATTAATATCACAAGGATCAATGCTCAAAATAAGAACATAAATTCTAGCTCTTATGGCTAAATCCGGTAAGTCTTTAGATGCAAGTTCTCATCAACAAGATTTCTTCGTCAGTTGGAAAATCCTCCTTGCTGCCAATTGATAGATAATCCTTTCTGCCTTAGTGGATCATCAAAAATGCCAAAACTACCGACGCGTGTTTCAGTGGACTTGTGCTTTCAAATATGTTCATGATACTCATGGCAACCTTCAACAGGGCACTAAATCCAAAATTGCACACTGCGCCATCTTTTTAAATCTATATACAAGTTAAAGACATAATTAACTCTATATAGAAGATATTGAATATTATAAGGGCATAAAATGTATATGTTCCCATGTGTGGGGCCCATTTGGGTGAGTGTGGGGACCAAACACAATAACACACAGTGCAGATATAGAATATAATACAAGAGACCATATCAGGCCATGTGATGTGCATAGAAAGAGCAGAGAACTTCAGCCCATACATTCATAAAAATTGAAAAAATACTGCATGAAGGGAGATTACGGCCCTCATTACGACCTTGGCGGGCGGCTGAAGCCGCCCGCCAATATCAGACACCCGGGCGGCCGCCAATGCAGCCGCACCCCCGCCGCGGCCTTTTGGAGATCCCCTCTGGGCCGGCAGGCAGAAACCTAGTTTCTGCCCGCCGGTGGAGCAGGGATCTCGGCCACAACACAGGGGCCGGCTCCAAATGGAGCTGGTGGTGTTACGGCCGTGCGACGGGTGCAGTTGCACTTGTCTCGCTTTTCAATGTCTGCTATGCAGACAGTGAAAAGCTGCACGGGGCCCTGTCAGGGGCCCCGCGACTCCCCGTGCCGCCAGCCTTTTCCTGGCGGTTGAAACCACCAGGAAAAGGCTGGCGGGAGGGGGACTCGTAATCCCCTGGGATTACTACCGCCAGGGCCATTGTGGCGGGAAACCACCGGCCCCGGCGGTGCGACCGCAGCGCTTCCGCCGCGGTCGTAATGACCAGGGAAGCACTGCCAGCCTCTTGGCGGTGCTTCCGTCATAACAGCCCTGGCGGTCTTGTACCGCCAGAGTTGTAATGACCCCCTACATGTTTACCTGATGGTAGTAAGAAAAACACAGCAAGGTCTACTGCATTACTAGCAGGTCCAAGGACCAAAACGCCGAAGCTGTAAAAAGAAACATCGTTCAAAAAAGTTAACGCGGGAAGGCACATTACTATAAGGTTAGAAAAACGCATTTCTAAAGTCATTGGAACCTGTAAAAAATACCTTCAAGTGTCTTCTAAAGAACTGAATAAGATCTTCTATGCGAGCATACCGGCTTGCAATCTCCATGAGACGCCACAGCGCATTATTAAATCACCGGGTGTTACTCGCCGGAAGATATAGAAATAGATGAGGGACAAACGTCACATCTTGCTAAGCTGCAATAATCCAAAGAAACATGGCAGCAATCTTAAAAAGGTATAGTTTAGTTATCTATAGCACTAGTAATGGAATAGAGAGGTACCGAAAACAAGGAAACAGCAAGATATATAATCCAAAGGTGAATATACTTCAGGTGGGAAATGATCCTGGCCACCAGCCAGCCAGACGGAAAGGGTGCCTGCCCCAACTGCATCAAGGAAGGGAAAGGAGTCAGCCCCAGCTGCAGGAATGAAGAGCAAGGAGGCAGCCCCAGCTGCAGGAAGGAAAGGCAAGGAGGCGGCTCCAGCTGCAGGAAGGAAGGGCAAGGAGGAAGCCCCAGCTGCAGGAAGGAAGGGCAAGGAGGAAGCCCCAGCTGCAGGAAGGAAGGGCAACGAGGCAGCCCCAGCTGCAGGAAGGAAGGGCAAGGGGCTTGCAACAGCAGGCAGTAGAGACAAGGAGCCTGGTGCTGGGACTCAGTTGGAGTCCCCACCACCAATAATGGTGGTGCAGCCGTCCGAGGCTGCAGGGGTTGGGCTGGATTCTTCCCCCACCACTGCAAGCACTGTCACCAGCACCACCATCAGCAGCAGCAGCAGCAGCCCCAGTGGGCAGCCATCCAAGGCTGCAGGGGATGAGCTGGAGCCTCTCCCCACCACTGTCAGCACCGCCACTAGCACCAGCAGCAGCAGCCCCAGTGGGCAGCCGTCCGAGACTGCAGGGGATGGGCTGGAGCCTCCCCCCACCACTGCCAGCTCCACCAGCAGCATCATCACTACCACCACCAAGCAGCTATCACCACTGGCAGACAGTGTGTAGTCCTGCGTTCATGGGCTGTTATGCGGCCTGGCCCCTGAAAATCCTGTGGGTATGACACCCAGGTGAGAGACTGTGACCTTGCACTCCCCAAGATCTGCATCATAAGGCACGATGCCCCCTCCAGAACCAGTGGAGAAGCCATCCACTCACCCCATCCTCCCCAGGATAAAGCTCACAGGGCACAATGCCCCCTCCAGAACCAGTGGAGATGCTATCCACTCACCCCTTACCCCCAGCATGAAGCTCACTGGGCACGATGCCCCCTCCAGAACCAGTGGGCAAGTCACCCACTTGAGAGACTGTGGCCTTGTATTCCCCAGGACCAAGCACAGGGCATGTTGCCCACTCCAGAGCATGTGGGCAAGTCACCCACTTGAGAGACTGTGGCCTTGCATTCCCCAGGACCAAGCACAGGGCATGCTGCCCCCTCCATTGCCAGTGGGCAAGTCACCCACTTGAGAGACTGTGGCCTTGCACTCCCCAGGACCAAGCACAGGGAATGTTGCCCGTCCATTGCCAGTGGACAAGTCACACACTTGAGCGACTGTGGACTTGCACTCCCCAGGCGCCTCAAGAATCAGTGGCGTTGTACCATCTTCTGACTGAGGTGCCCTCCCATTCCCTGTCCCCCTGAGGTACCTGGCTATTTTTGACCTGATGCCCCTGCTGTGCTCTCTCCGTGTTGTTGCAGGAGTGAGGTGGGGCCCACTAACATTGAGGACTGGGCAGTGTCCCTTGATTTGAGATATACTGTGTATATACTTTTTGATTTGGATGCATGTATTCCTACTATATTTATCTTATTGCACTCTTTTTACTCTATTTTAGTTGTCCTTGAATTATTCCTGAGGGGCACTGGGTGAATATGTAATGTTACTGCATTTGCTAGTGTGTATGGTGTTGGGGGTGGGGGTGTTGCGTGTGTGTGTTACTCTCTTTTTCGTCCCCCCTCCCCTGTGTGCTAGGCGGCCATTCTCAACATGGTTGTCTTTGCCAGCATTGGTGTTCATAGTGGAGCAGAACGTAGACGAGCATGGGGAACACATGCTACTTGGGCTCCATGGCGGTGTGGTTCTTCCTTGATCCTCCAGAGGTGAGTCATTTCCCTTCTTGTTTCCGCCAGGCTTTTGATGTCATTGGTACTGCCCCGGAAAAGGTGGCGGGTTGGTGTGTCATTATACAGTGGGTGGAACATTGCCTTCTGCCTGCCTGTAGGCTGTTACCGCCGTGGTGCCTGTTGATTTCGCCCTGGCAGTCGGTGTCTTAAAGTGGCTGTCTGTCTGAGCAGTTTCGGCTGCGGTCAATATTTCATATTTATTACCGCCGGACTGTTGGCAGTATTAACGTCACTATATCACCGACCGCCAGAGTTGTAGTGAGGGCCAAAGTCACTTTGAGTGGCTTAGAATGGCCTCAAAGATAAGGATTAAGGCAAGGCAGCGCAAATCGCTTCATTGCCTTACCCTGCACCTGGGAGGTGTTCTATGGACATTGCGTGGGTGATCCCATACAACTCCCATGGTTTTTTATACATTTCCAGGTGGACCAAACCTGGTAAACTTGAGAATGCACAAAAAGATATGCATTCCCAGGAGAGGAATAATGAGGAGAAATATTTATATTTCTCGTTGTTACTTTTTCTTTCTAAGTGTGCTGCATTCTGCAGCACACATAGAGGTATATGCCTCTAACGATTGTTTTTTTATACAGGAAGGTACCCCTTCCTGCACGAAAACAATCCTGCATACAACGGAGACACCTTTGCACCATGGAACAAGGGTGCCTGCATTGGCGCTAGGCAGTCCATTGTGCATCAGCACATGGGAAAAGGACAGGAATGCATCTTATGCCTTAAATACAATGCATTCCTGCCCTTTCCCAGGGATGCAGAGCAACACAGCAAAGTGTTTTGCTGCACTGCACCACTTTCCCTTAAATATGGGCCTAAGTATGGAACGGATGCCTCCATTTCCTGAAAAACCAATGCCTACCTCCTGTACCTACTCTTTCCCACCATGACGATAAAATGAACATTTTGAAGCGTGCACTGCTTATGGATGCTACTGTCATTGGAAAAGAGAAGCATTGATAGATAGAAGGATATCCATAAACAGTTACTTTCAATCAGTGAATGCAAACGATGATTCATGTGATTGATGGGAGGGACTTAGATAAGCTTGCTTCTTTTGAAACTTCTCAATATACTTGTACTAGACTAAGACGCTCATTACAATTTTGTCAGAATAGGTTGGTGTATTTACCACATATGGTAAATATCAACACCCATCGATGAAGTATTTAACACATGTGTTTTTTTTTTTAATTTGAATATTTTGTTTAGCACATACTTGACCCAGGGCTATCAAAGTTGTGTACAAAGCCCAAGTTACTGTTTGTTGCTAGAGCAGCAGTTACTCAGTTTGTAAGCTATTAGCTACTTATATTATGTACAGGTTACAACCAGTGTCAATGTTTCTGTTGGTCTTTTTCAGCAATGGGTTGGTGGTAGGATTAATGTTGTATGTGTTATCCATCAAAATTGCTTTTAGGCTCCTCTTCAAGATGACCTTGGAGGGAGTTGTGTATATTTCTGGAAGAACAGGTTTTAGATTTATCAGGATATTTCCTGAGAAGGACTGTGGATGTGATCATTCTTTCTGGAGTTTTTGTGGGTAATGCATACAATCTTAATGATACAGCGTGTTTCAACAGTAAGCCAGCTGAGCCTGGTAAGTTTGGAAGTGATGTGATCATATTGTCGTGCTCCTAGGACAAGCCTGGCCACGAATTGAGGGTGGCCTTCATGGAAAGACAGGTGGATTTTTGGAGTGCTGGTGATAGTTGCTTTTCCATAGTTCAGTCTGGATATGACAAGCTCTTGTTCCACCTCTTTAAGGTGATTTTCAGGGATGAATACCTCAATTTTATTAATCTTAAGCTATGAAAAGCTGATTTGGTTGGTTTGTGTCATTTGTTGTTCCCAGTAATGTCATGAAATCAATGGTTTTCATGTTACAGTTGAGTATATCAAGATAGGAGTTCCTGTCTTGATTAGAACTGGGAGCTGGTTTGTGGGGAGGCTAGTTTATATTGTTGTAGGAGTAGGGTCAAGGGTTCCATATAAATACCTCCTGTTCTGAGTTTTCAACAGGAAAATGAGGCACAACTGGCAGAATCTTTTTCCAAAACAATTAATTCCATGGTCCAGGTCTTTTCCCGAGATAACTGTCAGCAGGTTTGAAATGTTGGAGTTAATCAGGGGAAAACTGTGGGAATGTAATAAAAATCACACAACTCCTAATTCTGAACCCCTTGCACAGGGATTGGAATCTAGCATTTATTTTGTAAAAAGGGCCAGAGACTCAATTCCTCTTTATTTTCTCGTTCAACAAGACTATTTTCTGTGTGGAGGAAGTAAAATGTAAATGTTCTGTAAGCCAATGCCTATCTTGTTCTTTTGGAAATAGACTCAAAGAGGCTTACCCCCTCTGACCCGGAAAAAGGCGATATATTAAAATAAGATAGACTATTGACTCAAGTGGCCAATCCTAAGCAGTTTTGGACAGGATGGCCACAGATAAACGTTTGTTATTTTTTGAGTGATCAATCATTCAGAGTAGTTTAAGCCAGTTGTCCGATTGTCTATGATCATTTGGAACTCACTAGCTCCTTAGCTAATTATGCACAACTTTATGTTCTACACTATGACTCATTATGTGCCACGTTTATCTTGGCTCCCAAATATTGACATTTTCTTTTTTCACTCTATATACGTTCTCCTTCACAAGGAATCTCCATGGCACTCCCGCTCTGCAGTTCTCCTCGACTCATAAGAGAGACAAGGCCTGAAAAATACAGTTGCACCATTTGTTTATAGTATAATTTCTCTTAATTTACTTATTGAGGAATATTTTGAATTATGTATAAACTCCTCATTTTATTCCAGCCTAGATAGCGTTAGCTAATTTGAGAGTCTGTTGGCTGTTAAAACACTGTTTGAGAAGGTTAGGTTAATTGTCATCTTTAACCATGACAGACGCCATGCACATTAGGCTGCTGTATGATATGTTTGTCTTTCTGTAAAGTTTTCCATAATGTCCACTACCCATCCAAATATCAAATGCCTAACCATCTTTCACCAGTTTCAGTTCAATCTATTGTGCATCAACAGATTCCACACTTGGTTGGGTGGATGTAGTGTAAGCACCGCAAAGACGTTAGAGGATAAGGATTAAAGCACTCAGCTTGGCAAGAATGGGACATCATGATAAAAAAAATAATTATAGCAGTTATAGGGCAAGTAGAGACAATGTGTAATATTTCCCCTTTACACCCCACATAGAATCAATGTGCATGAAAATTCTTCCAACGCAAGCTCATCCAGAAAATTGAACATTCATTACATTTACTGAAGGAAATGGACATCTTTTGCTTGGTGTACCCTCAAAGTTTTGCCCTCTCTGCGTTTCTTGGCTGTACTAACCTTTAGTAAGGTGCCTGTGCTCACATTTGTAACATGGTTGAATTGGTATACTCTTCATTGGCATATTTAACTTACCCATTAAACCATAGTATATGGTATAATGTACAGGGTGCCTAGATGTGAAATGCCACTAGTGTGCTACAGCACCCATTGTATAAGTTACATTAGCAGTGCAAATATCAATTCAGCCCTACCAGTACAGCTGGTAACAGGGTAAATACTGCAATTAAACCTGTCAAAATTAACTCTTTTGACAGGTTAAAACCTTCCTTTCAAACATTAATAAGTCACCCCTATGTATTCCTTGTAGCCCGTAATGATGGGTGCATGGTATTTAAAGGTAAAACTGGTAGAAATTTAGGGACTGATTTATCAAGCCTTTGCATCGCATTTGCATCAAGCAAGGCGATGCCAGAAAATGCAAAGGCCTAAGTTAGATATACCAAGCAATGCAAGAGCCTCCTTGCGTCATTTGTAGGAACTTTCATAGTACAACTGCTGTGCTATGTCAGCCTGCGTCACGCAGGAACAAATGTATGTAAGGTAGACATTCCTATGCAAAAACTAAAACTATTGTAACATGAGATTTATCAAGATATTACTGCAACTACATCAGAATGCTGCACATCAGCAATGCAGGCATAGGAAATGATGAAAGAGCATTCGTTTAAGAGGACCACCATCATAGAACTCCCTGTTACACTCATCTACACCATGGAGGTAGTCATCTTGCAGTATGGAGTTCGTACGAGGCAACAGCGGTGACAGCAAAGGAGGAAAGAGCGCATATTTTGACAAAGGATCAACCTTATTGATTTCAGGGAGGAGGAGGTGATCCAGTTATATAGACTGAAGAAGGAGAACATTCTGGGTTTACTTGAGAAGATTTCCCCAAGTCTAAACCTGCGACAAGATGAATGAATGCCATCCCACCACATGTGGAATTGATGGCAGTCCTACACGTCAGCCTCTATCTTGCCCAGAGGACATTTTGTGGGGTAACTTAACTGCATTCCCACCATCTATATTGTGGGCCATCATCAGACTACACCACAGTACCTGGCATTTCCCCAAATTAGTCAAAAGCAACTAGCCACCAAGCAAGGTTTTTATTCCATTGCAGGATTTCCTCACATGCTTGGTGCAATAGATTGCACCCATGTCAGTTGGTGCCACCCGCAGATACTGTGCACATTTACAGAAAATGCAAGAACAATTACTCAATCATTGTCCAGGCAATAGTGGATCATTATGGCCTTTTCCACAAATTGTCTTGCAAAATATCCTGGACATGCCCATTTTGTCTATATATTCAGGCACAGTACCATTAATGATCGTTATCAGAATGGCAGTTATGGAAATGGCCTACTCATTGATAAGTTATCCAAAAGAGACAACCTTTTCTTCTCCCTATGCCTAACTACAAGATGCAATGTAACATTACTGTGCCAGAAACAGGAGAAAATACACACAGGGACTCATGGATGAATTGTATTACATGCTATGCAATAGAACAGTACAACTAGCTATGCTGTGCTGCATTTCCTGATGGGGAGAGTGATGTATTGTGCCAGCAACATATAGAATTGGTGCATTTCTGTCCTCACTAGGCGCTGCTACACTCACTCCAGCCTTGCTCTCATTCTGACATCCTTGCTGCATGTAGCAAGGGTGACCATGTTGCATGCAGGACCCTGTGTGTGCAGGAAGGGACATCTTCCTGCACAAAGCATGCTTCATACCTGTAAATCTCTTACAAAGAGTTCAAGATAATTGTTGGAAAGTGGAATACTGGGAAGGACAGGTAAGTACCTACACTTAGCAATAGGCCACTAACTCCATTAGGTCCAGTTAAGTATCAATAAATCAACCCCAGCTCAACCCTTGGTGGCTTGACAATGAGCGACAAGTCTTAACTTAAGAGACAAAGGGGAATATTTAAGAGCCCCTAGCGCCGGAGTGTCACTTTTCGTGATGCTCGGGTGGCTCACTGCCCTGCACTGTATCTACAAGGGGGCGCTAAGTTTTTGTGGGTTAAAATGGTTAAATATGGTCCCTTCAGACGCAACACTTTGCGTGGAAGGGGCATGCAATAGGTGTTGCTGTGGGTGTGCAAATCGCCATTTAAGATTGTTTTTGTGTAGGAAGGTGTCCCTTACTGCACAAAAACAATCTCCCACTCACAGCCATCCTTGCACCACGGCGCAAGGGTGGTTGTGTTGGCGCTCGGCTGCAAATTTAGCACCTGCGCAGAGGACAACACAGAGGGGTGTCATATTCAATTAAATATGGCACATCCCTGCATTGCGAAAATGACAGTGTGCAGCCATGCCAATTTTGGCACAGCAACAAGCTCCATCATTTTCTTTTAAATATGGGTCAAAGCATTCAAATATCACAAAACAGTAATAAAATAAAACACAGGCACAGTTTAAAAGTCCAAAGCCAATGTATAAAAATAGTAACATTATTTATCTTTATTTTGACACCAAAATGAATCAAATAGGTTATGGGGAATCAGAGATATGAAATTTTAAAGAATTAATGTTTTTAACACCTAGAAACTTAAAGCTCCACTTGGATTATCTGTTTGCACCTTGACCGGGACAAAGTGAAAGTTTAAGGCTGACCGCAATGGAGCCCTGCTCGGCTACAGCAAGCAGGAGGCCTTGGTCAAACGTTCACCTTTAGAGTAAGGCCCTCATTATAAGTCTAGTGGTCTTCAGATCGCCAGACTCACTGTGGCGATCTCACCACTGACAGGCTGGCGGTGTGGATGGCCAAATTAAAAGTGTGGTGTTTTGGCACAGGCCAAACTGCCACTTTCCCATGCTTACCCCCAGGGCGGTCGGTCCAGCAGACCGGAGATAAGCATCTTAAGCCCAGCGGTCCACCCAATACTGCCGGTGGTATCAAGAATCGCCTTTCGGCCAGGGATTTCGTGGCGTTAGCCCCACCACTAAATCACTGGTGGAAAGACTACCAGCGACAGGAATTTGCATTCCTGCCACAAGTAGATGACTATCCCACTCCCATCTACCCAAGAGCCCCGCTTCCCATTCAACATTCTCACCCCCCACCTCCCAGAACCCCTCAATAACCCCCAACCCCTTCTCCCAGTAGTGAGCCCCCACCCCCTGCATATAAGTATTTACTCCCTACCCCCGATCCCCATACTTACCCACACTCAGAATACCCTTACACTCATGTGCACTCACACACACAACACCCCCAAAATCCATACACACATACAAGCACACACGCACATCCCCACTCACACATGCACTAACTACATTCACCCCATTGACACGCATACACATTTCATCCCCCGTCCTTTCCTTTCCTCAACATACATACACACACAACCCCCACCCCTGTCTACATGCATGCACACACGCACCCCGACCAAGCATTCACATTCACCCCCACACACATCGCCATCACCACAATTTACACACAGACACACACTCACACACATCCATTCACACATCTTACCCTCCTCCCCTTGTGGAGGACACTTACTTCGTCCGAAGAGGTGCTCCTCCCTGAGGCGACAGGACCTGGTGCTCCCACCGTCAGGACACCGCCAGGTCATAATACGGCTGGCGGTGTCCTTTTGGCGGGGCAGTGCCGGTGGGGGAACCGCCTCTGTGCCTCCAACCACTAGCATGACTACTGGACGATTCCCGACCAAATTGTGGCAGAAATCCTTTAGTACTTGTAATATTGCGGTTGGAAGACTGCCAGCACTGGCAGTCTTCTGGCACCTATGGCTTCGGCGTTCTTAGGAAAAAGACTGCCGAAGTCATAACGAGGGCATAAATCTTTTTCTTGAACATTTTTCACACCGGGGCAAAGTCACCAATCCAATCCAACCTCCCTGGAGCCCTCTTTGGATACACATTGCAGTAGACCTCAGTGAAGAATTCTATCTTCAGACTTGGTTGATTTTTCAGGACAGAAATCTTTGTCCAGGCTGAAGTTGAATCTGGATCCAACGACCGTAGAGCCCTCCTCTGATACGCTGCACGGGAAGTCCCGGTCAACTTTTTGCATTTGGACTTCGTCACTTTTTTGAGCTTTTTCCTTCCGACAGTGGTCAATCCTCCACAGCAGGCAAATTTCGAAGCAAGGTCTTGGGATTGCCTTTCCAGGAGCCCCCGGTGAAATTTTAGAAGTCTAGGGATCTGGAGCTTTTTAGCAGGACAAACCTTCAAGTTAGGCTGGGTAGTGGTTGAGGTAAGCCGGCTTGAGTCACCACGGCAGGTCAGTCCCTTTTTGGAGCTTTTTACCAAAACTTCTCCAATCTTTTCCAAACTTCTGGATCTACTTCTAGAAGGTCTTTGAAGGTCATTTAGAAGTCCACCGCTCACCCCAAGGTTTCAGAAGCTCTGACTCAAAACTTGAGGGCTAGGACTCCAACTCTCAGTATGCACCTGGCTGAAACTCCAAAATGACCACTTGACAGTGGTGAGCTGGTCAGTTCCTTCAGGATTTGTTGCAGGGGGCTCTGGTTTGATATTTTTCACCTGAGCAAGCAGGGAGTCACTTCTTGAACCAGCTGAAACCTGGCAAAGTCCTGTTTGTGGTGAAGCCCAAGTGTGCAGCTGGTGCAGTCCATCAGAGTGCAGTGTCCAGGTGCAGGTCAGGGGTCCAGCAGGGTAGTCATTCTTTTTCTGTCACTGTTCCTTGCAGGGATCTGAAGTAAGAGTGCAGTTCTGCCAAATGTATTCTTGCTCCTGAGGTGAAAAGAAGGGGGGGGCAACTGTCCAGTCACAGGCAGGACACCACCCTCTTGGATGACCACTTCCAGGGAAGAGTGGCAAAAATCAATCCCAGGGAGCAACATTCTTTAAAAACCAAAATGGTTGAAACTGAATTTTGGAGGTTAGGTCTGGCTGAGTCCACCCACTGGTGTGGCTAAAAAATCCTTAGCACACCCCTTTCTTGCCCTCTCCTAATCTAATCATAGGGGCACCTGGTTGTCTCGGTTTGCAGGAAATGAGGGAGGTCCTGAGCTACTCCAAATGCTCTTTCCTCCTTTGAAGACCAGTTTGGCTGCTCTTCTCCTTTTCTGTTTCACCATCTGCTGAGGCAGATCTCCTCCCGAAGGCACTTCCTTTGTCTTCCGCCCAGACCACTTCACGCCTCATCATAGCAGCCTGGCCAATCAGAGAAGGGCTTTACAGAGCTGAAGTTTCAGGTAGAGATCAAACACTCTTTCCCTGAAGTAGTTATATTAAATTCAAATATGACAAGTTGTTGGATTCATTATGACAATAAGTTTGATACCAAACTTGACATATGTAGCTATTTTGGAGACTTCATTAATTAAAATAAAGTCTCCCTACTTTAGCCTATGGAACCTATTCACTACAATGAGAGAAAAACAAATGTGGCTGTTTTTCCTCACCATGGCTTATATAACATCTTTTATACGGTCCATGGGTATAGTTACACTGCATCCACCCTGGGGCACTTAGGGGACACCTTAGGGGTGACTGATATGTAAAAGCAAGATAGTTTCGGACTTTGGAAGTACTTTTAATTCCAAAGTCAACTTTGCAAGTTACTTTAGTTTCAAAACAGCCAGCAAGGCAGGCCTGACTGCCTTTAAAATTACACTGGTCACCTCAGCAGTGCACCTATTGGTACACTACCTATGCTGGGGTCCCTAAACATACATGCCCTACCATATACTAAGGACTTAGAGGTAGGTTGACACTGCCAATTATAATTAGTCTAATTTGTATATTCACTTTACACAGATCACTGGCCCTGGGACTGGTTGCCCATTAATGGTGACACACTGCTTATACTGAGAAGTATTGGCAGGCATGTGGGCTTTTGGCACCATATCTGCATCCCCCAGCAACACTAGGGTTACCTCTGTCTGCTCCCCAAAACTAACTGGGACTAACTGCTCCTCGAGTGCTACACTAGCCAACCCATCTGTCTACCCACCAGTGAGGGGCTGTGCCCTCTTTGGACATTTGGAGTCACCCTTATAGTGACAACACTTGGAGCACTCTGTACATTGGGGTACACACCTTCCTGTGTTATGATCAAAGAACCCTTTCTTCTGAGAATCAGACTGGGACTGGTTACAACTATTCCCCTAGGAATTACTTTGGGGGCATTTAAATAACTCCTTACTTTTAATTTTTGTTCACTCTTCTTTCTTCTGTTCGGAACCCTGACTACCTTTGTGAGTGTGTGGGTGTCCTCCCCACCCCCAAGATACCTGTTTAGACACTCTGGGGCTAGCCCAGATGTTCGCCTAGTCAACAAGCTTCCTGTGATCCGTCAGCTTACTGTCAACTAGGTGCTGGTGCAACTCTCTAAAGCAAATACTGAGCATGTGCTCTTCCAGGATTAAATCGTACAACCCAACATAATCACTGACCTTCCTGCCCGCACCCAGCCATTCAGTGCCTTACTGAAACAATCAATAAAGTCTACCCAGGTTTGGTTGTGGAGCTTGATACTGTCGCGTAGGCTCTCATTATCCCAATTAGACTACTCAATTTGGGCGGCATATTAACTTTCACTGTGGGAGACTGAGACTGAACTCACTACAGGTGACACCTGTCAGCCTAATCTGGGTTTTGCTCTGGCCGACTAGCAGAGCCTCATCTACACTCAAGAGCAGGGATGATTGGGCAACCGAGCGCATGACACACTTGACTCTTCATGGAAATTGAGGTCACTCAGATCTCATCCGTTTCTCTCAGTTACATTATTCTCACATATACAACGACAATCAGAGGCAAAATAGAGTTGAATAAGGTTTTATTGAAATAACTGCATCTTAGATAATAAAGCGTGTACTGCAATAACTAGGATGATGAAGCATGACAAGATTAAAATTGTGACAAGGAGAGTGAAACATAAAAATAACACTACCATATTGTCACTAGAATTATTTAATAGCACCTACCTAGGCTATGTTAGAGCACAGCATGTTAAACTTTAATTCTTCCCTTCAGGTTCCCCTGGGAAGACATCATCCCTCATGTCTGAACAAGAGGCCTGTAGTCTACATAAGCAGCTGCAGCGAAGCACTCAGCCATCAGCACACAGTCGTGGTCATCTGGCTGGAATATCCCTCTCATATACATGGGTCAAAGGAGTGTTATTATAATAAAACAACGGATGTTCAAAGAAGGATCCCTGCGTAAGAGTGTGTATTTTTTCTATGAACACTAGAGACAAAGCGTTACCACGTTTGCCGACAACCTATCTTATAGCAACCTTGAGAAAAGCAAAGTGAAAGAAATGTCTTATTTAGGAACGCAGTGCTGGCTTAGGCAAGAAACAGCTAGATAGAGAAAATAAGACAAGACTGCAAATGTGGCTATTGTGAAAATAATAAATGAAGCTGAATAAAATATATCTAGGTTAAAGTGCACAATGGCAGGCCTAGTTCACTAAAATAATGTTTGAGGCTATAACTAAAATGGCTACACAACACCCTATCCTTACTGGTTCAAAGGTGGTTGAAAGCCTAATTATGTATCAAAGCTACTAAAATTCAACCTAAGGCATATATATAAGAATATTAATAATGACAAGTTAAAAAGTCACTTGAGCATGTGTAAAAAGGACCATTTAAAATGGTAACTGTGGCGTAAAAAAGGCCAAATTTGAAGAGTCAGAGTCATTTTGGAAGTTGCCAATCGAATCCGGGATAATTGAAGACAGGAAATCTTTCACTTCGGCAGGTGGTAAAGTAGGAAGTTCTTCGCAAAGGAAAACCAAGGAGCATTTGTGAACTAAAGCCTGAGCTCCAGCCAAGGCAGCAGCATTCAGTGGTGTGCCCAACGATGTGTTTAGAGCTGCATCATCTACAAAGGGCAATTCATAAGCAGCTTTCCGTAGCAAACGCATCCTCAACGCGCATGTCTGGTAATGAGCCCTCAGCGAGAACATCAACAGATCAGCGTCCAATAAAAACAAGCGCTGCGTAGAAAGGCAAATTTTCACTGCATGTTTGAACGAGCACCAGAGGTGCCAAAACACAGGCTGCACACAATGCAAAACTGGTCTGAATGACAGAGACCAGTCACACTCCAATTGCTCCAGGAGTGATGCTCCAAAGTACTGCATCATCTGTTCACGACACAGCTGCGCTGGTGGGAGTGGTTTTAGTCCTCCATGCTGTGGTGGGACAGCCATTGTGCAGAAAAAGTAGTAATAGCAAGTTGCCACCTACTATAGCCAAAGTTATCGGAAATTCCCTGAAAATACTGGAGAATATTGAGTGGATGGCTGAAGATATTAAACCGAATATAGAGGAGAAGGTGTGAACGAAATTAGAACCAACAGCCTTAAAGAAATGCACGATTCCAGTAGTACTGGTTGCATTAAATATTGGTCCCACAAGCTCACCAAAGTGTTTCGGAAAGTTAGTACTTAGAAGGGACCTTATCTCTGCTGATGACCTTGCAACCTGAAGCGCATAGGTCTCGCGTGTAGATGTGAGCACCACATGTTTTTGAAACAACAAAGCTTTGACTCTGTTCAACTTGACAAAATTCACATTTGAAGTAGCGATATGGGGCCAAATCTTAGCTACTTCCCTCTGTCTTGTAGGAGGAAAAAGTACATTCCCGCAGCATGTAATAATCTTGAAGACCAAAACAACATAAACTATTCTGACACGCATCCCACAACAGTTTTGACTATAGAGGAGGACGTAGCTGCCATTTGAGAGCACTTGGAACGTAGGCCTAATCAAGGGGACTGGGACTCCCTTCTGATAACAAGCCAAGTTCACTGCCGAGACGTTACACGCCAGTGAAAGGACAGCTGTTTACAAACTATCGAATGACTGACAGAACTCTTGTATTCACTACCGCTACGAAAGACCTCTTCATGCCAATGAGACATTTGTACGAGAAGGGTAGCTCCCACATCTCATGGATGAGACTATCTACTAGCCTTTCATATCTGCCTACTGGAATGTGTTTTTAGAAGGTCGTGAATTAAAGTGCTGAAATAGGCAGATTAATGACCCGGTGTATTAACCGATCAGCAAATGGTATTTCAGCCACAGTAAAAGGCAACTTTTCTAACTCTTCAATATTTAACATGACATAAGTCGCTTCTGTCTTTGCCATTAGTTGTTGTTGTCACGTTAAATTAAATGCGGAAAATATCTCCCTTGCGCTAACGTGTTGCCAGGGAATGCGACCAGCCTTCAGTGTTTGTAGTGTCCAGCCCAACTGCATGATGGACCTTAGTTGACTCTGCCCACGATGTCAAGAGGACATATCACATTGCATTATGTCTATTGCAGAAGAAACAATGTTGTTTAAGGTGTATATCCGGTCGGACAGGGTATTAATCCCACGATCCCCAACTGCTAATGCCTTCAGTAAGTTTTTCTGATCTATTTGCCTTAACCGGGCAGCAGCTTCTTGTTGAGAAAGCTTCCAAATGTTATTATAGACTGCATATAAGAAGCACTTTCTGCACTGTTTTCAAGGGCCTAACAGGAAAACCTGCAAGTCAGTGTTATTAGACAGGAGACTAGAGCATCTAGTGAGGAACTCTTCAACCATTGCTGGCATAGTTTCCCTACACTTGTATGTTGTTACTATTCCCGCATGTTCAGATGACACATATCGAGAGTCTGGCCTACTTGTTCTAAAACCCCAGTGGAGTTTACAAAATATTTATGACACCCGTAGGTATCTATTGGCCACAATAACCACCCACTAGGAAGTGAAAGTGAAGCATTAAACGTGAAATTCTGGACCCATTCATCGACTTGATCTTCAGTTGCATATATATATTTTTGCCATTTATAAAATTTTGCAGGGACAGGAATACTGGGTGCATTCAATTACTTCATTTTTGCTAAGCCTCAACAACTCGTCTGTTGTACAGTTTCATTTAAAAATATCATTTGAACAGTTATCAGGCATGCTCTAAATAAAGCTTCCTTTCCCCTTGTTTGCCATTTTTTTGTCCCCAACACATTTTCTAAGTCAATTGACTTCAGTCAATATTCATAGCCTTCTGTAGCCAACTGGGAAACAAAGGAGTCCGAATAAATGAATTTTGTATCCGTCAATAATATATGTACATTCTCCATAAATGGCAATTTGAAATAATATGACTCAGCATTTTAAAAATTGTGCCTAGAAAAATAGGCAAAGTTTTCAGAATACGTTTTAGAATCCCCTTGTGGTGGAGTTGGACAATGTTCCCATTGTGTGTAATTAAAAATAGGTTTTGGGGTACTTGCTCTATGAATTAAATGGTATTCATAATAATTATAGCAAAACATGTCTCAATAATTCTCTTTAGATTGATAAACATCCTTACTTTCAAATACAACAAAATACTGCAATTCATTCATCATATAATCAACTGTTGTCACATCCCAGTCATCAGAAACAACTCCAGGTATTATTACTTCGTTCATAGAAAGTTTAAATACATATGGTATTTGAATGGCCTCTGTGGGGCCGTATATATCAAATGTGACTTTGTCCCAAACAATCCAATCAGGAAATGGCATAGCGGAAAGGTTCACGAAAGGCAAGTCTCTTCGGACCTTGTGAGACGAAAAATGGGCTTTTAGGACCTGATCCACCAGTTTAACTGTTGCTCTTTCAGGAAGGTAATGACCAAGTATTAATAGAAAGAATGTTATGACAAAGACAGTCCAAAGGAGGGAAGCTAATACAGTCAAGGAAAGCCACAGGTAGTTCCACTGGAGAATAAAGTAAATTGTTTTAAACCAGTTTATCAGCTTATGTGTTTTTGGTAGTTCAGGTGTAGAAGAGGCAAATTAATCTGAAAAGTGTTGTTGATGTCAGCAAAGTATCCAGAAGCAGTTCATGCAAAAGCTGGAGCTGTATTCGTAGGAGGAGAACTGATAGGGGTCTATATCGTTTTTTGTAACAGATGTTAGATTGTTTTCCACCCTCCCCAAGCTTGGAGAAGTGTCAGCGTTGCTGATCAAAACTTGTAGAGGGACATCCTGACCAGTAGTGAGAGAGATGTCTTTAGCATCAGCCACTGGTGGTAGAATAACAGTTTTGGTACCGTGTATTCCCAAGAGCGGGACCGGTGCACGATAAAAAGGACCAAACTCGTTTTACACAGCAACTTTTTCTCATACTAAATCCCCAACCTTTGGAATCCAGCCGGTAGATGTTAGTGGCACATCCTTAATTCCTGCGGAGGCAGCACTGGCAGAAACGTTGTCGTCACAGAACTGTTGTCATTCCTGCAAGACAGTGACACGTTCATTTATGTCAAAAGGTGTTTCTGCCGCCTCCACACTAGGAAAATCAAGATCTGGAACATAAATTTGAGTTCCAAACAGGCACTCGTATGAAGTATGAAGATTTTTGAGTGCTCTCTGGATTCAGTATAGGTGATTAAGCCAACTACGTCCTGTACCTAATATTTTGTCTGTTAAGGATTGCTTTAAGTCATGGTTACGTCGCTACACGACACTATTTCTCTCAGGATGAAATGGAGACAAGTAATGCAGTTGGACCCCTATTGAGGCCATGGCATCCCTGAATGCCCTTGAGGCAAAGGCTGGGCCCTGGTCCGAGTGGAAAGCCGCAACTGCATATGCGCCGATAAAGACTTGCAAATCTTTCATACCAGTCTGAGCATCAGCCGAGCGTTGTGGCCACACCCATAATCAGAGTCGACTGTGACTAATAAGTATTTGTATGCACTGTCCGGTGTTAGTGGACCACAATGGTCCAAGTACACACATTGTAATGGCTTGTTAGGTATTAGGAGGGGTGTCTGCGGTGGGCGTTTGATGGTGGAACCCTTAATTTGTGGGCAGATGTCACAACAAAGGACATACTGCTTGGTCTGTTTGTATAGACCTGGCCACCAATAATGTGCTTGCAATAATTAAATTGTAGCCGCCACACAGATGCAACCCCTTCATGTGCTGCTTTAATCAACTCTGGTCTTATGTCTTTATTGGGAATTACTTGAACTCCCACGCCTGGTATTTTTACTTCTGGGTCAAAGAAGCCTCCCATTCAATAGGAATATTTAGCAGGAAATGCTTTTGGATAGGGCGTGCCTTCAGTCGTAGTTTTCATGGCAGCCCATATTTCATCATCCGGTTTAGTTCCAGAACGACTTACTGCAGCAACAGAAGCCATAGCTACTGCTGACTTGGCTGCTTCAGCAGCCAGTATATTTTCAGCAACGTGTATTCCAATGCGCTGGTGTCCAAGTCTATGTACAACATGGACATTTGGTAGTGTTTCCTTCAGATCTGCTACTTTCCCCCACAGAAGCCTGTGTTTGATGGAGTTGCCTTTGGAATCTCTGAACCCATTCTGGCGCCAATAATGCAGGTATTCATTGAAGGACTGGACACAATAGTACAAATCACAAACAATTAGTGTTAGCTGTGCAGGATCCGTATGTTCGAGTGCCATCACCAGAGCCTTTAGCTCTGCTACTTGTGCCATGCAAACCCCTAGGGTTTGCGTGAATGTATGTTGTGGACAAAATGTATTACCCTTCATTTAGCCACTTACAACTGCACAAGCAGCAGAGTATTGATGTTTTGTTCTTTTTGCAGGTTGTGCTGAGTCATTGGTGTACATGACTCTTTTATATTGATCAATAGGCAGTTTGTTAGCCAGAACTGGATATTCTAGTTCATATTGCAAAAACTCTTGAGTTTGTAATTTTGGGTCAAAGATATGGTCAACATCAGTGGCTGTCAAAGATGTTGCCCATTGAATCCAACGTGGATGTAATACTTTAGCATTTGGAACGCTAGCTTTGGTAACAGCTTTAAGGGCTGAAATTGGAGTTACGACAATAATGCGTTTCCCCGGGCCAGTGGTCATTCTTTAATGACAGCCATCTGAACAGCAGTGAGAATTTTCTCAGTGGGAGTAGAGCATTTTTCTGCTGCTGAATACAAATGTGATTTGTTTGCTATCGGGACTGTATCACCCTTATTGAAAGTTACATAGGTGAAACCAATGGCACCAGAAATTACTCTGATGACCAGACATTTTTTATTGTCCAGGCAGGCACTCTGCACTAGCGGTCAGCTTCAACAGCTTTACCGCCTTTAAAACCCGACCTCTGCCTCTGCTGCCAGCAGCAAATGGCTGCCCAATAGTTTTCCCACTTTCAGCGTGAAAACTGGCAGGAAGACTTAGCCAGAGTAGGAGGAGTGGCCACCCCCAGCCTACACCACCCCTCAGGTGTGGCAGGTGAGGTGACCACTCCAATCCATTTTCCTCCATCTTGGGTGGCAGGAAAATAGCCTTTCAGGGCTAGGGATGAGACCCTTCCCACAGAAAGTTGTCACTTAGTGGGTGTAGCCACCCTAATGTAGGTGTCCTATTTGCGACTACCAGGTCCTCCCTCTAACGTCCACTAAATGCAGTAATATTTGGCTATCCCAAGACGTACAGATCATTTTTGACAGACACAAGAATACCAGTGATAAAGAATACCCAAGGCACGGGAACAGAAGCCCTGCTGTGAGAAGTAAACACTGGCAAACCCTGCTTACTACACCCAGGGCTCAACAATCGCCACTGAGGAGTTGACTGGACAACGAAACGACTCCAAAGAAAATCAGAGCACCTCCAGCCTTTTGCAAATTGCCAAGAACCTCTCTCTGATTGAAGGCATCACTTGCCTGCAACCTGCACGCAAGAAGTCCAGTTCACTGACCAGCCGCTAACTAATGAACCAGATAGAGCAGCCTCACCAATATCCACCCACCATACCCAAAGGATAAAGCCTACTAGTGTACCAAGTTTGGTGGCACTGTGACTTTCAGGGACTATCACGGCCAGCGACATGTCAATACCCAGGGTACTGGACCTGCAAAGTTTGACATCAAGAAGGGAAGCCCACCTTGAAGTTTCAAAAGCTCATAGGCAAGTTCCAGTCAAGGGACCTCAGGACACCTGAGAAACAGCCCCCAACGTGGCCCTGCAGACCTACAAACAACCTTCCAAGTGACCTTCTCCAGACTCCTAGGACTCCCTGATGCACAACTCTTGGCTGACCTATCTGCACTGCACCTGGAATTCCTGGCCGCGGCATTGGAAAACAAGTTGCACTCTAGGGGTCTCTAACCCCTTGTGACCTCTAAACTCCAAGGGGACCCACTGGACTTTCCTTTAAGTCCACTTGTGCTGTGTGTTTCGAAGTGGTCCCCTTCTCCATTCTGCACCAGCCCCAGGACTTTCAGTCGCACTCCTACCAAAATTGGGAATTGCCTAAACTTCTCCAGCTGGCCTAAAGGACACCTCAACCACCTAAGCCTAAAAATAAATCAAATAAATAAATCTCACATTTGTGAGATCATTGTCTGATTGTCTGGTTTTATATGTAATTTTAAATTGCTGAATTGGCTGATTTGATATGTAATTTTTGTTTTTCCCTTTCATTCTCTTGGTGCATAATTATGCAAAAAAAAGCCTAACTAATCATAGCTTGAAAAGAACTTACCTGATTTTAATAATCTTGGTCTCAACAATTGCATAAACATCTGAAGGTTTTTTGTAAATTGATCTTGAGTTATTCTCACAAGTGTGTGTCAACATGTATTGAACTGTGAGTACAATAAATGCTTAGCATATCTCCAAGATAAGCCAAATTTCTTGCCCACACTACCACAAAAAGAGAGCATTAAAAGGTCTGCTTTTTACCTCTGGAAACAAAGGTTGTGAAATGGGGTAATGGGAGGGCCACTGCCAGACTTCTTGGCGTGCAGCTGGCACCTGGGGGCCAGGGAACAGACCTTGCTCCTTAGGTCCTTGCACCTCTTCCTGATGTCCCCCTTTGTGCCCAGGGTGCTGCCTACAGCATTCACTCTGTCGAGTATCCTGTCACAAATTTCAATTTGTTTACTGAGAGGAGGGTGCTGGACTTGCGCTCCAAACAATTGTGGCTATACTTTTATGATTTTATCTACCATGACTCTTAACTCATCTTCAGAAAAACGGGGATTTTTCAACTGTGACATGGTGGAAAAAAAATGTGTGACAGTGACTTACTAAGCAGTGTAAATGCAAAAGGGTGTGATTGGACAAAAGTGTGTGCAGGGTGTATAATAGGATGGTCAAAAAGAAGGGTGCATAGTCTACGCAGTGCTTTGGAAATAAGGTGCTCTGGCTTCTGTATTTTGTGTTGAAAATGCAAAGGATTGAGGTCTGTGAAGGGGTGTGTTTTATGGTGTCCTTTGCAGACATGTCCACTGTGACAATGTGTGTCAGCTGTGTTGTTTTCAAATTCATCCAATGTGCAGTTGTCTATTACATTGCTAATTGCGAGCTACAGTGGTTCGGACTGCCATTGGCTGACTGCCATGCAGGGTCCCCCACCATGACTCTGTTCTTGTAATATGCTTCGTGGTTGGCCACGGTGCTGTCGGCAATCGAGATCGGACCACCTATTTTCAGGACACCACACTGCTGGTGGTCTAGCATTTTTGCTTGGTGTTCAGTGGTCCTACCTTAGTGACTCATAATGGGCGATCTGAAAGTATAGAGGTCTTTTCAGGAACCACCAGCATAGAAGTCTGGCAGTCCGACTACCAAACTCTTAATGAGGCCCTTAGAAGTGTACATACATCTCTCTTGGAAGGTGGTTTATTAGTACGGGTGGTAGGTACCCATTGCTAGTAATAATGCCACAATCACAAGATAAGGTCCAGTGAAGGTCTTAGTAAATTAGTCCCTTCCTCAATTCCTGGTAGCTGTAAATGAGCAGGAAGGCTTAACTGTGTAAGCATTTAAAAACACCAATATGTTAAATAAGTAAGACACAACACACAATAAAGATTAATTGTAAAAATGTGCTTTCTGGTGCCTAAAAACCAATAGCACCAACTGGGGACATCTGGTTGCACCTGTGCGGGATCAAGTCACAATTTTAGTCTGACCGTGATGGAGCCCAACTCGGACACATTGAGCGGGAGGCCTCAGTCAATGTTTTACCTTTGGACTTAGTTGTTTTTCTGGAGCTTTTTCTCTTGTTGCTCGATGAGGCTCTTTGTTAGGCTGGGACATGAACAATGTCATCTTCTTTGCTCAGCATGAGTGCCTCGTCAACTCCTGAACGTTTCGTGGACAGGGAAAACCTCCAGAGCTTCAGTGGGAAAAACCTGAAAACACTAGCATCAGCGTGGGTTTGTTATTCTGAGTTGTTTGATACCAAACAACCCAGTATTAAGAGAGGCGATTATGTAGCTGGGGAACTCGTAATGACCAGTGTGGCTTACCTGTACACTTACTATGTGTTAAGGTTTTGCAAAGACACAGTAGGGGCATACTTACTCATGCACACATATGCCCTCACATGCATTATAGTAAACCCTGCCTTAGGGCTGTAATGCCTGTTAGAGGGACAGAGGGGTGACATGCTATGTTGCATGCAGTACTGTTGTCCATGGCACTCTTGCTGAGTGTCATGTTGAGTTTACAACTTTTAGATACACCTTGTCATGCACTTGAAATGGCAATCTGCATGAGGCTGGTGTGGTGCCTTTCAGAGTGGGACAATTGGTGCTGCAGCTTTGGGGGGCACTCTTCAGTACCTATGCTCTAGGTTCCAGGGTTACCATTTACTAAGGACTTACAAAGGTGGCTGGAGTGCCAACCATAGTACAGGTGTGGGGAAAGCGATATGGCCCTGGCAACCTGTGTAGCAGGGGCCCAGGACACTGACAGTTTGAAACCATCTTTTTCCAGGCAAAAGGTGGGGGTCTACTATGCCAAAAGAAGCCCTTTCTCACACTACCCCTCCCCCAAATGAAAGGGGATATAACAACCCTTCCCCTTAGGAGCCTTCATCCTCTAAGTGGAATAACCTTGAAAAGCCATCTGCATTGGAATGGGCAGTCCCAGGTCTTTGTTCCACTTTAAAGTCCATTCCCTGTGGGGATATGGGCCACCTAAGCAATTTTGGGTTTTCATCTCTCATATGTTGAAGCCACCTGAGAGCCCTGTGGTCTGTCCGAACTATGAAATGAGAGTCAAACAACTATGGCCTCAGCTTCATCAAGGCCTAGACCACAGGAAAGGTTTCCCTCTCTATGGCACTCCATTTGTGTTCCCTAGTGAATAGTCATACTTATAAAAGAAAGCAAAAGGCTGGTCATGTCCCTCATCAATGGTCTGGGCTAGGACTACTCCTATCCAAAGTTCAGAAGCATCTGGTTGGACAATAAACTGCCTAGAGTAATCTGGAACTTTCAGGACAGGGGCAGAGCACATTGCATCCTTCAGTGTGCCAAAAGCCTTTTGACAACTCACTGTCCAGTTAATCTTTTTGGGCATTTTCTTAGAAGTAAGTTTTGTGAGGGGGGCACTATGGTGCCATAATCCTTCACAAACCTCCTATAGTACCCAGTCAAGCCAAGGAATGCTATGACGTGGGGCTGGGTGGTTGGAACTTCCCAAGTCAGATTTGCCTCTATCTTGGTCTGTCGTGGTTGGGCTTGGCCTCCACCTACCCAGTGACCCAAGCATACAACCTTTCCCTGCCCTGTTTGGAACTTACTGGCCTTGTTAGTGAGGCCTGCCTTTGGCAGGGGCCTCAAGGACCTTTTCATGGTGGTTCAGATGATCCTGCCAGGTGGAGCGGTAGATAGCAATATCATGTAGATAGACTGAACTAAAGGACTCCAACCCAGTGTCAGCACCTTAGGGGCGCATGTTCTGGGGCCTGCCCCACCTACAATTTGTGAAGCAAACCACTAACACTGGGCCATGCACTGTGTTTGATATTCCACCTCTGTATCACTCCTTTGTGGAAAAATCTACATTCATCTTTCATCATGCTGGTGGTTAAATTGTTCCATTTGCACTATTTGAGCATTATTGTGTGGGTATTTCTGACCCACAAAGACATGACTTGTATTATTTCTTTTATAGAGGTGAAAACTCAATTTTTCAAGTGTTCTAGCAGGGCACCATATAGGGTATGACACATTCACTTAAGGCGGCCAAGCCCTTTACCAGTTGCTTACTATTGGACACTCTTCCTTGGAGGCAGAGCTCCACATCCTGACTGTTTCCGTCCGCTGGCCAAGGGTAAAAGTCATAATAGGGAGCCACATATACTGCCTGCACTGGCGGTATAGTGGTTCCCGCCGCTTCAGCGGTCTTTTAGTAAGACCACCGAAGTTGTAATGAGGGCCTATGTGTTTTCACTATATACTTCCATTTTAAAAATGTGTGATTGCTCTCACGGGAGGCTCGAGGGTCGCTTGCGGGTGGATTGCAGGAGACTTGCAAGACAATAGTGTTATAAATGTCCTTCTAATCTGTTGTACAGAGTTCTTTTTCATCCTGTCAGTTATTTTTTAATGCTAATCTTTGATAATAAAGTCAGTACAGTATGTATATTTTATTAATTATTTTAGTTGCAAACTTACAGCTCTTGCAAGATGATCGCGGGAGCTGAACACACAATCCCCTGCATAGACTATAAGGGGGCTGTACTTCCTATCCACGTCCTGCCATTCCGCTCGCCAGATCTTACGTTTAGAATTAAGTTGTCATTTTGTTATGAAGAAGTTAAGACATGAAAAGCATTGTTAAAAGTACAGGAACAGTTGATATATTGTTGAATTTGCAACATTAAGAAAGTTCTCTGTTTTTTACAATCCTGCGCAACACTTATGAGACACCCATGAGATTCTGGAAAGAGGAAAGACATCCCAAAGAAGGATTGTGATAGATTTATATGGATGTATTTATTTAGCAAAGAAAGATTCCTTCCTTGTTGCTTCATTTGCCTATTGGGTTTTCCTGTAATTATACTTTTTTGCTTAACTCTCTGACTTTGTTCATTTCTGTGATCAGAATGTCATCCTCTGATTCAGAAAAGAACCATACTCCTGGGCCTGCAAGTCAGCCTCCTCAGCCTCCCAGGGAGTCCTAGGTCTAGCAATTTTTTCAGATGAGGCCTTGTGAGAGGAAAGTGTCTTGCAAATATGTAATTTGCAACATATGCAAAAAAGAGTTCAGCGGGGCAGTCAGAACAAGTAGTATTCTATGAGTACCACTGGGATGTGGCAACATTTGAAAACTAGGAATCCTGAATGCCTTGTTTGGGCTGAGTTAGCCCGTACTGCAGAACTTGATAGATCCTCAGAGGCGTCCACATCATTCATCCTGGTGACAGTGTGCATGCCTAGGTACTCATTACGCAAGTGGATAAGAACCTGGCATATCTGAACAAAGCCCTTTTTTCTGTTTATGCAAGGAGATTATTTTTTCTTCTGAAACAAGCAGGGGAGCACAGGACAGGCTTGTCCGGGATCATAAATGCCCACCTTGGAGATAGTGTTTTTTACACATTTTTTTCTACATTTTCTCCTCTGTGCTTTGAAGATGTTTTTCATTACTCCCTGCTTCTTGTTTTTGTCCTATCCCTCTTTAAAAAATTAAAAGAAAAGTTAAAAATGCCAAAAAACACAAAAAAATAGTTGTTCAAAATCTTACTTGAAAAAGATCTTTTCATAGCTAACCCTATACTTTCATTATGTATGTTGTTAGTATTATGTTCCCCTTTTCCTTCTTGATGACTCTTGTGAGACACTGAGAAGAGTCATGATGAACACATACCTAACGGGTGATTCTCGCAAGCCTCTCACAAGAGTCAGGCTCACAGTACTCCACGTCCACTGTGAGGGGACAGTGTTTGCAGATGTGCGTTCATGAGCATCTTGTGAAACCGTACTTTCATAATGGAATTTGCATTTTCATTGAACATATTTTGCTGTAATAGGTTCAAATTATATTTTAGCTACCACTCCACATTTTTTTCTGCAATCCTGAGAGACTCTTGTCAGATTTTAAAAACAGTATACAGGAAAATTTTACTTTTTCTTTCACTACAATAGTTATCCATTAAAATCCCTACTACTTCACCACATGACCTTGCATGAAGATAACTAGTGTGAAGCGTAGGGTAAAAATAGTGTGAAACCGTCTCTCCATTCACAACTTTCCCCAGGCTCAGTTGTATGCATAATAGAGTGAAGCTGGTACTCACGTATAAGCCCTCACTATTCCTAAGTATAACAAGTACTTGCTCTTCCACTGATACTTCCCCAGACGGGAATAACCATATTCATTAGTGTGTATATATATTACTATGTAGGGGTAGGGAAAGCTTTTCTTTTGCAATAGCACCTGTCTCCACGAAAACTTGGATATACAGTACAGTGGCATTTATGTTCATACCTCTCCTTAGAACAACAGCGATATGCAGTGCTGTCTGGGAAGGAAGTAATCTCTCTGCTACCATATCTTCCTAGGGGAGGAGATGTCACTAATAGGGTTTAAGAGAAATGTATCCCTCATGGGGAGAGGTATGCATAGTAGTCTGCGGGAAGAAACTGCCCTATTTCCTGAGAAAAGTCTCTTAACTCTGCATAGTGTGTAGAGATACTGACCTTTCTCCTGAGACGTTTCTCTTGGATTATGCTTCTGCAAACTAGGCCGTAAAAAATGCCTTATCTTTGTGGTCCATTGTGTGAAAGTTCATCTGCCCGTCAGCCACCAAAAACTATACTCCTTCCTCACAGGAACTCTGCAATGCACTCGTCGACAACTTTCACAACAAGATAGAAACCATCTATAGAAAGTTTGACTCCCAACCGGCAGATCTCCACAACATCCCATCAACCACCACTGCTGACCACCCGCTCACTGCATCTACGCAGGAGCACCCACCGATCCCTGCCCGACCAGCTTTTCAACCTCAAAAGAGATGGGATCCGCCCCCAGGTCACCACCATCCTCAATGCCTCATTAACCACAGTCACATTTCCTGAAGCCTGGAAACATGGAGATTACACCCCATCCTTAGGAAACCATCTGCAGACCCCAATGATCTCTGGAATTACCACCCAATCTCTCTGCTCCCGTTCTCTACCAAAGTCCTGGAAAAGGCCATCAACCTCCAACTCACCGAACACCTGGAAAGAAACAACCTCCTGGACCTGTTCCAATCAGGCTTCATGGCCAACCACAGCACTGAGGCAGCTCTGATCGCTGCAACTGATGACATCCACACCTTACTTGACATAGGAGAATCAGGCGCCCTGATCCTGAACGACCTTTCTGCAGCCTTCGACACAGTCTCCCTCCACACACTCATCGATTAACTATGCCACACTGGAATCACAGACAATGCGCTCAGATGGATGGCATCCTTTCTCACAGTGCTCCCTCCCTTCACTTTACAAGCCAAGCACACCATCTATGGAGTCCCCCAAGCTCATCCCTCAGCCCAACCCTCTTCAACATCTACATGACACTACTCACAGATAATGTCAGATCGCACAACATCAACATCATCTCCTACCCTGACGATACACGGCTCATTCTCTCGCTCTCAGCTAACCCCACCTTGATAAAGACCAACTTCCAGAACTGTATGAAGAACGTATCTGTCTGGATGAGAGACACCTGCCTGAAGCTCAATATGGACAAAACCAAAGTTCTGATATTCAGCAGACACAGAGTCCTCTGGCGTGACCTCCGGTGGCAATTGGAACTTGGACCCACCCCCACGCCTAAGGACCACTCCCACAACCTTGCCATCATCCTCAACAGCCAACCTTCAATGAAATATCAACCCCATCTCGTCAGCCTGCTTCTACACTCTCCATAAACTTTTTAAGTGACTCCCAATTTACAGTATGAAGACCATGTCGCAGGCGTTCATCACCATTCGACTGAACTACGGCAATGCACTCTATGCAGGCACTACCACCGAACTCATGCAAAGACTCCAGATGATCCAGAACACAGCCAGAAGATTGATCCTCAACTTGCCCAAGATAACCCACATCACCCAGCATTTGAAGTACCTCCACTGGCTTTCAATTTAGAAGAGATGCCATTTGAAACTCCTGACCCAGTGCCATGTAGGGGCCCCTAATGGCACTTTAATAAATAAAATAAAATACTTACCTGTACTTACCTGGGATGGGGACCCCCATCCTCCGCTGCCCCTCTGGTGTGGGTGGGGGTTTCCCTGGGGCCTGGGGAGGGCACCTGTGAGCTTATTCCATGTTGTTCCACCATGGAAATAGGCCCACAGGTCCCCTAACTCCTGCCTTGACCCAGGCATTAAATAATGGTGCGAAAAGCAAGCTTTGCACCATTATTTGACCCCTTCTCCCCCCTTGCGTGATTTTAGCACTGGGGCGATAAATGTGTTGCTAAGGCCATAGAGTAATTTTTTGCATGAGAACTCCTACCTTGCACCTCATTGACACAAGGTAGGTTTCCACGACCAAAAAATGACTTTATCTCCACAAATTTGGTGCTAGACGGGTCTAGCGCCAAAGTATAAATATGGAGTTAGTTTTGCACCGAATTAGCGTTAAACAAAATGATGCAAATTCTGCGCAAAAAAAATATAAATATGCCCCTAAGTGTGCCTAGGCCATTATCACCTCGTTGGTCAATCATGAGGTGAGGTGGCTGGCAAACTCTAATGCTTTTTACCAAAGACAGCATTGAATGCAATGTAAAAACTTTCAGACCAAACCAATTTATCTCCACATTTGCAAGCCTAGATCACTGTCAATGAAACTCACTTGCCCAAAACACAACGCTGTGCCCCACAGTCCACACTCTGAGCATTGTGAAGAAAAGGATGAATACCTCACAGGAGACGGCTGCACAAGAGTAAGATATTTGAATAGTGAAAGGCAGTTAAATTGGAGAGAGCACTTGTCTAAAAAAAAATACATTTCATTGGGCAATTTTAAATTGCAGATGCTTAAAATTAGGTTGTGATTATTGAAACTAAGGAAGTACATATGTAAATGGTTGTGTTTGAAATAAAAGAAATTAATGTATTCTTTGATATGATTACATACCCTGAGAGTCAAGCACACCTGTTGAACCTCATTTGGAGAGTAATATGCAGTTCCTAAAAAATACATTGCACTTTTGACCTAGTGGTTCTAGTGGGTAGCTATAGAAAACCTGCCAAAGGAGTGTTGGGGGTAGGGCAGTAAAGGGATAGTAGTACATTTAAGTAGAATTAAACGTCTTTTTATTTTTTATAAGAAAATGATTGTTTCTCTAATAAAGACTTGTACTTGAAGTATAGTATAACTGTACATTTTTAAGAAGTTAAGTTAGATATGTTTTTGGATTCCCATGAATGTTCGCAAATTCATGCAAGTTAGACAGGGGTCCTCGCTGACGGGCGTGAAGAATTAGTGAATAATGAAAGATAGCCTGCCATTTTTAGTTACTTAGAAAAGTGAAGAAAGTGTTAAGGAGGAATAGCCATTTAAAACTGATTTGAGTTGTGTGATAGAGCATAACCATTTGAGAAACATGTATGCTCCTCATTTAGGACAGTGCCCAGTTTACAAAAACCATAGAATCTTACCAAAACAAAAGATTTCAAAGGATCAAAATGACGTCCTTGAGAAAAAGAGGACACAAGAGAAGAAAGAAGCATTAGAGAAAAAATACAAAAAATACTGATGAAATTGTTGGGGACGACTCCGCAAACTTCCCTGGAGTCAACTGCTATGCCAATCTAGGGCCAGATGTAGCAAAGGATTTGCGCTTCGCAAACGGCGATAATCGCCATTTGTGAGGCGCAAATGCCTTTTTGCTATGCAGAAATGCATATTGCGAGTCGGGACCGACTCGCAATATGCATTTCAGAATCGCAAATAGGAAGGGGTGTTCCCTTCCTATTTGCGATTCTGAATGGTATGCAATACCATTTGGTGTCGCAGTTACCATCCACTTCAAGGGGATGGTAACCCACTCGCAAATTGGAAGGGGTCCCCATGGGACCCCTTCCACTTTGTGAATGGACCCACAAATATTTTTTCAGGGTAGGTAGTGGTCCAAGGGACCACTACCTGCCCTGAAAAAAAAACGAAACTAAAGGTTTCGTTTTTTTTTTTAAGTGCAGCTCGTTTTCCTTTAAGGAAAACAGGCTACACTTAAAAAAAAAAAACTACTTTATTGAAAGCAGTCACGAACATGGAGGTCTGCTGACGACAGCAGGCCTCCATGTTTGCGAGTGCCTAGACTCGGTATGGGGCCGCAATTTGCAACCCACCTCATTAATATTAATGAGGTGGGTCTTTGCGACCCCATACCGACTCGCAGAAGGTGCCTGAGACACCTTTCTGCATAACATTTTGCGAGTTGCAAATTGCGAGTCGCTAGTACTCGCAATTTGCAAGTCGCAAAATGTTATTTTGCTACATCTGGCCCGTAGTTCTCAATGCACTATTCGCCTTACCTTCTCTAGTTTATACAATTAATCAGAAAAAAAGATAAAAGATTGTGCTCTGCACTCTCTATCTTATTAGAATGCTTGACCAGTGATAGATTAAAAACACATTCTGCGTCTTTTATTAGTGATCTTGCAGATTTGTGCACTGGATATTTACACATTACTTAACACACTCAAAAGTGTGCTCAAGAATTGTTGTTGGTTATACTTGATAGAAGAAGAGATGGTAGCTATTGACAACCTATTTGGACTAAGTTACTCGTGGCAGCATGTCTGCAAAAGTTGTTCTTTTCCTTAAAAAACAGAAATACATTCAGAACAATTTATCTACATAACGCTACCAACCTGTAAAACTGTCAGTTTTAAAAAGTTGTCTAAAGGTGCACAACAAGATTCTTGGGCACACTCTTTTTGGAAACTTTTATGAAGATTTGTCAAACTGCGCAAGTTATATAGCCAAGTCAAAAAACACTTTTTTTTAATGAGAATTAAGTCCTAACTATAACTAGAGATAGTGTAAGGTAGGTAGATGTAAGTAGTATTTTTTAATTAGTTAGAGTAGTTAGTTTGTGGGAGGTGGATAGTGGTATATGTTGAAAATAAAAGTTAAAAAAAAAAAAAATACATGTTTCTTCATATTCATGCGTTAAGGTAATATATGTGTCAGATATACTATATGTAGGTCTTACGTATTTTCAAGTATTGTAAGGGAGTGGGGCTGATGTTTAATGTATCTCATGTGTTAGATAGTTAAGTTAAAATAGCATAGTTGTAGGTATAGGACAATATAAGTTAAGATAGATAGCTTAGTATTAGTGTATGATAGTAGTATTTTATAGTGTGTCAAAGACTGTGTTAATAAATATATTTCTATTTTACAGAAGTGGTTGATATGTTTCTACAAGGAAAAATTACATGCACTTCTTCACTGATGGAAATAAATGCTTTTTCGAAGGATGAAGCCTTTGATCTGTGTAGACTGATAATTTTATATGCAAATCTGCATACACATCTCCACGGGCACAACATGAGCTCTAAAGTTCTACAGTACATAACATGGTGTGTATATACACATAAATTTAAATATTTATTGTATGTGAAATTTAGTTTCAAAACTCAAATGCACTCATTATTTGATTTGCAGATTCAAAAGAGAAAAGTTACGTAGAGGAGGAGAGAAATACATAAATTCAAAGGAGAAATGATGGTAGACATACCACACATATCCAAAACAAGGTGCTCTATAGTGTGACTCCTCTGTCTCAGTTTACCATTCGCTAAGAAGGATGCTGAATGACAGGCCACCAACATGTGTATGTTAATCAGTTAAAGACTGTTGTGGCTTTATGGTGGGGTGGCATGATGACAAACACATTCACCAGTGTTCCCATGGAAGATCATCTTATACAATTGTGAACTGTACCTCCTCGCCCGTAAAGGTTATTGTTTGGATACCACTGACATCAGATGATGAAGGAGTACAGCCCATTTTCTCTACTACATCAGTGAATGCCAGTAAGACTGAATGATAATCCCTGACAAGGACTTGCTGGTTTTGCAATTTTACAACACAGCAAGGATGTTGCTTGTGAGGGCACTAGTTTCTGATATGTAGTAGTCCATCTTGACTTCTAATCATTTCCCCAAAGCTGGATTGAGGAATTGATGTTTCCTAGCTGCTGTTGTACATCATGGGTGTGAGAGGTATGCAGATTTAGGTATAAGTCCCCTATCATCATCACACCACCAATGTCTGCTAAGGAGGCATCTATTCCATGGAGCCATGAATGGCTGTCTCATACACTTTCCTTCCAACCCCTTAATGGGGCTGAGACACATCTGGACCTCCTCAAGTGTGTCCAATATATTCTCCATCTTCAACCTGACAGTTTCCACCATACAGTGCTGGACCCCTACCACTCTCCTTTGAAACATGGCTTGGGGGTAATCAGAGTCCATACTGCAGATTGGATGAACAGGTGGAGGATACACAGTCTGGGTGGGTTCATCTGGAGACCCAACAATATCCAATACTTTTGCCAAGACCACAAGAGGAGTGTGTATAGTGTCCAGGATTTGATTATAAGTGTCTTCATCCATCGGGGCTAGGCTGCTGAACTGGGGATGATACCATTTGCTCTATGAAATGAAGAGATAAATGTTGACATTCTTCATTTACTGATTTCCATTTTAATAAACAGATATTATCTATGTCATGCACTGATTGTCATTTTATTGAGCAGACATCCTTTATGACACGCTAACATTACAGATTGGTCTAGTTAGTCACTTTGTCTTAATTATGTGAAAGCATATCAATATGTCCTGATTGTAGTATATACTATATATTACCCTAGTGAGCTGTCATTACACCATCAATTTCAGTGTTTAGTATTACAATTGAAGGACCTTACCTCCTTGCTGTTTTTCATACAAAAAAACCTTCACTTACCACCTCTTGATTTTGAAGACTTCAGCAGCTAATTTCCAAAATTACACACAATGCAATGCAGCAAGCTACCTTGCTGTGCTGCATGAAAGCCAGAGTGCAGGAATAGACCATATTTACCACTGACTGGTGCATTCCTGCTCTTTGCCTGCGCTGGCTCATAAACTACTGGTTTACTGCCAACATAGGCACTCTTGCACCATGGTGCAAGAGTTCCTGTGTTGCAGGCAAGACGTTTTGGTGCAGGAATGGTCACCTTCTGAGTGTCCTATGTTTATTCCTCGTGCTTTTTTTAAATAAGGAAAGTTCCTTTGAAGTGCTTGAAATCTTCTACTTTGCCCGCTCTGGCTCCAAGCTGAGTGCCTGAAAAATGCAGTGGTGACAAGTCCTTTTGGTGAATGAAGTGTACAGCCTATTCAGTTGTAAGTGGGTGTTGGAAAATGGGTTATTGGTAAGGGCAGGTAGGTACCTACACCTAGCAACAAGCCACTAACCTCCACTTAGGTCCAGTTAGGTCTCAGTAAATTAACCCCAGCTCAACCCTTGGTAGCTTGGCAACGAGCGTCAAGGCTTAACTTAGGAGACAGTGTGTAAAGCATTCAAATATCACAAAACAGTAATTAAATAAAACACAGGAAACAGTTTAAAAATCCAAAACCAATTTATAAAAATAGTTTATATTTTTATCTTTAAAATGACACCAAAACGAATAAAATCGGATAAAGGGAGCCGGAGATATGAATTTTTAAAGAATTATTATTTTTCTAGCGCTTAGAAACAAAAAGCGCCAATCGGGTCAACTGGTTGCACCTCGACCGGGGCAAAGTCAAACTTTCAGGCCGACCGCGATGGAGCCCTGCTCGGCTACAGGTCGCGGGAGGCCTCGGTTAAAAAGTTACCTTCTGACTTAGTCTTTATTTTGAAGATTTTCTTCAGCGGGACGAACCTGCCAGTCCTATCCGACCTCCTGGAGCCCTTCTCCGGATACGCAATGCTGGATTCCTCGGTGGAGATTTTTACCTTCGGACTTAGTCGTTTTTTCGAGGTGAAAATCCTTTGACCGGGGTAAACCTGGATCTTGATCCGACGTCCATGGACCCCTTCTCGGATACGATGGCTGGGAGGTCCCGGTCAACTTTTTACCTTCGGACTTAGTCTCTTTTTCAGAGGTTTTTCTTTACCGGGACGAACCACCAAATCAGGCCGGGTCGCGGTTGAGGCAAGCCAGCTAGAATTTCCGCGGCGGGTCGGTCCCTCTATGGAGCTTTTTTACAAAAATTCTCAAATCTTCTCCAAACTTCTGGGGCTTCACCCAGATGTTCTTTTGAGGTTCTTTTGGGGTCCACAGCTCACCCCAAGGGTCCAGAAGTTCTGAGATGGTCCTTGGGGGGTGCGGACTACCACTCCCAGAATGCACCTGGCGCAAACTCCTTTTTAGTCACTGGACAGTGGTCAGCTGGTCACTTTCTTCAGGAGTTGGAGCAGGGGACTCTGGATAGCAATTTGTCACCTGTAGCAAACAGGGAGTCCCTCCTTGAACCAGTTGAAGCCAGTCAAAGTCCTTCTTGTGGTGAAGCCCAAGTGTGCAGCTGGTGCAGTCCTTCTGAGTGCAGGTTCCAGGTGCAGGCCAGGGGTCCAGCAGGGCAGTCCTTCTTCTCCTTTAGTTATTTTCTTTTTGAATTCTGGTGGGGATCTGAGGTGTGGGTGCAGGTCTGCCAGTTTTATCCTTGCTCCTGGGTGAAAAGCAGGGGGGTCCTGGTTCTCCAATCAGGTACAGGGTCGTCCCCCTGTGATGACCAATACCTGGGAAGTGTGGCAAAAATCCATCCCAGAAGGCAACATTCTCTAAAAATCCAACATGGCTGAATCTTATTTTTGGAGGTTACATCTGGCTGAGCCCACCCACTGGTGTGGCTAAAAATCATAAACACACCCCTCTCCTGCCCTCTCCTAATCTAATCAAGGGGGCACCTAGTTGTCTGGGGTTGCAGGATGTGGGGGTGTTGCTGGTTGCTCCAAATGTCTTTCTCTGCCTTTGAAGACCAGTTTGGCAGCCCTCCCCCTTCCTGCCTCACCATCTGCTGAGGGGAGATTCTCTCCCACAAGCACATTCCTTTCTGTGAAACCAGGCCACTTCACACCTCATCAAGGCAGCTTGGCTAAGCTGCTGCAGGCTCGCCAATCAGAGCACAACAGCAAAAACAATGCAGGGCTGAAATTGGCAACTTTTTAGGTAAAGTCTAAAACTTTTTACCTGAACAAGTTATATTAAATCCAACAACTGGAAGTTAAGGAGACTTTAAAATTTAAAATAAAGTCTCCCCATTCTAGCCTATGAAGGCCATTTACTTCAATGAGGGAAAAACAAAATTGGCTGTTTTTACCTCACCAGGGTTTATAAATCTATTTTTATAAAGTCCCTGCTTATAGTTACATGGCACCCAGCCCTAGGGGCACATAGGGCACACCTTAGGGGTGACTTATATGTAAAAATAAGGTAGTTTAAGACTTTGTAACTACTTTTAATTCCAAAGTCGAATTTGCATATAACTTTAATTTAAAAGCAGCCAGCAAGGCAGGCCTGCCTTTAAAATGACACTGGGCACCTCAGCAGTGCTGCTGTGGTCCCTAAACCTACATGCCCTACCATATACTAGGGACTTATAGGTAGGTTAACTTAGCCAATTATAATTAGCCTAATTTGCATATTGATTTTACACAGAGCACAGGCCCTGGGACTGGTTATCAGTACCCAGGGCACCATCAGAGTCAGGAAAACACCAGCATAAAGTGGAAAATGGGGGCAAAAAGTTAGGGGGCCTCTGCAATCAGCCCTGTTTTCTCACACAAGCCCCCCCCAGCCCACACGCCCAGGAGACTCAGCCCAACCCTGGGAGAGTCTTCCTGGCTTGTTAGGCGAGGAAGACAGTGAAGAAAACTGGCTGTCCCTTTGCAGGGCCTTCTCTGCCTTACATCCTCCTGTCATGGTCACTCCCTCTGGGTAGTGAAGCCATCCCAACAGTGAAAGGACCCATCTCAAACTGAAATTTCCCTCTAGGGGGGTCTTCCTCCTCTCTCTCTGCCAACTTGGGTAGTGAGGTGCCCACCTCCCCTACTCCTAACTTTGCTAGGGCAACACCTAGCTTACCCAAAGAGGTCACCCAACACTTGAGCAACCCCACCATGACAAACAGGGTCAGGGGGCCTACTTTGCTATTGGCCCTGGGGTCTGCCTCCCAGGCCAAGTACAGTGCTGCCAGGAAGGCTAGCACCCAGCAGAGGCTACTGACAGCTGTCAGTACCCAGAACCACACCCTAAGCTCTCCACTGACAGGTGGCTGAGCTGCTTTAGGGGCAACTTGGGGGTCCTGGCACCCCTCTTGCTGTCTAGAGTGGGGGGCTACCACCTCCTGTGGCAGACACCCTCCTTCCACTCTCCCTTCTGTCAGTGCAGGGGCAACACCCTGCATCTGGACAGCTGCCTGACTACTCAGGACTTCCTTGGGGTCAGGGGAGGCCTCACCAGTGCCAACTCTGGGCTCCCCCCCTAGTGGGGCAGAAGGCTTTTGGCTCCCTGGAACTCTCTTTAAGAGTGGCCTACCCTTCCTTTTCTTCTTTCCTTTTCTTGGGGACCCCTGTCTCCTAACTGTAGGGACTGACTCCCCAGGACTTTGGTTTGGGGGGGCGCCCTGGGCGACCGCCCCATCTGGGACCAGACCCACCTCTGGGAGGTCATTGCCCAGGATACAATCTAGGGGGAGGTCAGCACTGACTACCACCCTAAACCAGTCAAGGATACCCTCCCTTTCTAGGGGCACTATGGCTACAGGTTTGGTGGTGACCTCCCCTGTGGCTATCCTGACTTTCCTTGTCTCTCCTGGGACATACATAACTGGGGTCACTAACCGGTCACTCACTATAGTGTGACTGGCACAGGTGTCTCTCAGGCCAGTGGTAGGGATCCCATTCACCTGAATGGGGTGGAAGTGCCTACTTCCACCCTCAGAGATCACCAGCTTACCATCTGGTCCTGTCTCCCAGCTCAATGCTAGGAGGACTTCATCATCTGAGGAGTCCTCCTCCATGGCTACACTGGACAGCCCAGTGCTAACCACCTTCTTTGGACAGGCTGCATCCCCTCTGAAGTGACCTGTCTGCTGACAGTCAAAGCAAGCCCTACTGTCCAAGAGCTTTTTTAACCCTGGGTCTCCCTGTCTCTGCTTGTCAGAGTGGGAGTGGGATTTACTCTCCTCCTTCTTAGGGTTCTGGGGTACAGAGGGAGTCTCTGTGGTGGGCTTACCACCTCCCTCCTTAGGTTTTTGGGGACCTGACCCACCCTTCTTGGAGTCTCCCACCCGGGACTTGACAACCACCCTGGTTCTCAACCACTCATCAGCTGCCTCCCCTAGCTCTCTAGGGTTGGTCTGCTTAGAGTCCACTAGATGCTGGCGTAACCTTTCTTGGGTACAATTGGTCAAGATGTGCTCTCTCATGATCAGATTGTATAACCCCTCATAAGTATTTACTTTGTTACCAATAATCCAGCCCTCTAGTGCCTTTAGTGAGGTGTCTACAAAGTCAACCCAAGACTGGGTACTGACCTTCTGGGTGTCCCTGAACTTCATTCTATACTGCTCTGGGGTCAGACCAAACTTCTTGGTTAAGCACCTCTTCATACTAGGGTACGAATCTGCCTCCTCCCCCCTTAAGGTCAGAAGCCTATCCCTCCCTGAGTTGGGGACCAATTCCCACAAAAGGGAACCCCAGTATTGAGGCCTAACCCTTCTCATTTGGAGTGCCCTCTCAAAGGCCTCCAACCACTTGTCTATATCATCCCCCTCTACATAAGCAGGAACCACCCCCTTGGGTAATCTGGGGCAAACTCCCCCACCCATGGACACCTCAACTTCTCTGTCGCTGCCACCATCTCTTTTCTCTTTCTTTGCCCACTTTTTCTTTTCTAGGGCCAGCTTGTCTGCTTTCAAAGCTATGTATGCTAGCTGGGCCTCCAGCTCTCTTTTCCTGATGGATGGGTTCTCTCCTCCTGAAAGGACCCCCTTCCCACCACTAGCTTTGGGTCTGCCCCTAGTGCCTGTATGTACTGAGGACCGTTCTTCCTCATCCTCACTTAGGCTCAGATGCCCTCCCTCCCCTGAGTGGTTAGAGCTAGCACCCTCCCCTGTTTCTTCCTCCTCTGGAGCTTCCCCTAGGTCTACCTCTTGGGCCTCAGCCCATGCTGTCAGGGATTTGATCAGGACTTGCTTCCTGAGGTCAGTGGTTGCAGGCAACCCTCTTTCAGTACACAACCCCCTAAGCTGGACTACTGTCAGTGTGGGTAGGCTAGCCATATCAAGCTCCATGGTTCCCTGGTTTTGTGTCAACAAAAACGTTTTGCAAAAATTGGAAACAATAATTTAGAAAAATTTCAAAAATTCAATAATAGAAATTAATCCAAATTAAAAAAAATTAAAAAAAATTGTCATTGTTTTTTTTTTTTTTAAACAATTTTTGCACTAAGACAATTGAAAGGATTTTTAATTTGTTTTACTTCAAACTGTAACGTGATACTGAACACAAGTACAGGATCCCACCGCTGCCACCAAAAATGTTGGAAAATGGGTTATTGGTAAGGGCAGGTAGGTACCTACACCTAGCAACAAGCCACTAACCTCCACTTAGGTCCAGTTAGGTCTCAGTAAATTAACCCCAGCTCAACCCTTGGTAGCTTGGCAACGAGCGTCAAGGCTTAACTTAGGAGACAGTGTGTAAAGCATTCAAATATCACAAAACAGTAATTAAATAAAACACAGGAAACAGTTTAAAAATCCAAAACCAATTTATAAAAATAGTTTATATTTTTATCTTTAAAATGACACCAAAACTAATAAAATCGGATAAAGGGAACCGGAGATATGAATTTTTAAAGAATTATTATTTTTCTAGTGCTTAGAAACAAAAAGCGCCAATCGGGTCATCTGGTTGCACCTCGACCGGGGCAAAGTCAAACTTTCAGGCCGAGCGCGATGGAGCCCTGCTCGGCTACAGGTCGCGGGAGGCCTCGGTTAAAAAGTTACCTTCTAACTTAGTCTTTATTTTGAAGATTTTCTTCAGCGGGACGAACCTGCCAGTCCTATCCGACCTCCTGGAGCCCTTCTCCGGATACGCGATGCTGGATTCCTCGGTGGAGATTTTTACCTTCGGACTTAGTCGTTTTTTTGAGGTGAAAATCCTTTGACCGGGGTAAACCTGGATCTTGATCCGACATCCATGGACCCCTTCTCGGATACGATGGCTGGGAGGTCCCGGTCAACTTTTTACCTTCGGACTTAGTCTCTTTTTCAGAGATTTTTCTTTACCGGGACGAACCACCAAATCAGGCCAGGTCGCGGTTGAGGCAAGCCAGCTAGAATTTCCGCGGCGGGTCGGTCCCTCTATAGAGCTTTTTTACAAAAATTCTCAAATCTTCTCCAAACTTCTGGGGCTTCACCCAGATGTTCTTTTAAGGTTCTTTTGGGGTCCACAGCTCACCCCAAGGGTCCAGAAGTTCTGAGATGGTCCTTGGGGGGTGCGGACTACCACTCCCAGAATGCACCTGGCGCAAATTCCTTTTTGGCCACTGGACAGTGGTCAGCTGGTCACTTTCTTCAGGAGTTGGTGTAGGGGACTCTGGATAGCAATTTGTCACCTGTAGCAAACAGGGAGTCCCTCCTTGAACCAGTTGAAGCCAGGCAAAGTCCTTCTTGTGGTGAAGCCCAAGTGTGCAGCTGGTGCAGTCCTTCTGAGTGCAGGTTCCAGGTGCAGGCCAGGGGTCCAGCAGGGCAGTCCTTCTTCTCCTTTAGTTCTTTTCTTTTTGAATTCTGGTGGGGATCTGAGGTGTGGGTGCAGGTCTGCCAGTTTTATCCTTGCTCCTGGGTGAAAAGCAGGGGGGTCCTGGTTCTCCAATCAGGTACAGGGTCGTCCCCCTGTGATGACCACTTCCTGGGAAGTGTGGCAAAAATCCATCCCAGAAGGCAACATTCTCTAAAAATCCAACATGGCTGAATCTGATTTTTGGAGGTTACATCTGGCTGAGCCCACCCACTGGTGTGGCTAAAAATCATAAACACACCCCTCTCCTGCCCTCTCCTAATCTAATCAAGGGGGCACCTAGTTGTCTGGGGTTGCAGGATGTGGGGGTGTTGCTGGTTGCTCCAAATGTCTTTCTCTGCCTTTGAAGACCAGTTTGGCAGCCCTCCCCCTTCCTGCCTCACCATCTGCTGAGGGGAGATTCTCTCCCACAAGCACATTCCTTTGTGTGAAACCAGGCCACTTCACACCTCATCAAGTCAGCTTGGCTAAGCTGCTGCAGGCTGGCCAATCAGAGCACAACAGCAAAAACAATGCAGGGCTGAAATTGCCAACTTTTTAGGTAAAGTCTAAAACTTTTTACCTGAATAAGTTATATTAAATCCAACAACTGGAAGTTGTGGGATTTATTACAACAATTAATTTGATACCAAATTCTTGGTATGCAACATTTAAGGAGACTTTAAAATTTAAAATAAAGTCTCCCCATTCTAGCCTATGAAGGCCATTTACTTCAATGAGGGAAAAGCAAAATTGGCTGTTTTTACCTCACCAGGGTTTATAAATCTATTTTTATAAAGTCCCTGCTTATAGTTACATGGCACCCAGCCCTAGGGGCACATAGGGCACACCTTAGGGGTGACTTATATGTAAAAATAAGGTAGTTTAAGACTTTGTAACTACTTTTAATTCCAAAGTCGAATTTGCATATAACTTTAATTTAAAAGCAGCCAGCAAGGCAGGCCTGCCTTTAAAATGACACTGGGCACCTCAGCAGTGCACCTATGGGTGCACTACTTATGCTGTGGTCCCTAAACCTACATGCCCTACCATATACTAGGGACTTATAGGTAGGTTAACTTAGCCAATTATAATTAGCCTAATTTGCATATTGATTTTACACAGAGCACAGGCCCTGGGACTGGTTTGCAGTACCCAGGGCACCATCAGAGTCAGGAAAACACCAGCATAAAGTGGAAAATGGGGGCAAAAAGTTAGGAGGCCTCTGCAATCAGCCCTGTTTTCTCACAGTGGGGTTGTACCCACCTCCACTCCTCCCCCCCATATTTGCTAGTGATGACCTATTTAGGCACACCTAATCCCTCTATTGTGCTGCTGTCTAGAAGGACTAAACAAAGTCCAACTGCCAACTGCACCTAGCATCCTTGGACTGGGTTCGGGGTATCACCCCTCATCAGCCAGGCTAGCTTGAATCCAGTGGCACAGTGAGCACAGGACCCATATCTGGGCATACCCTTCCCACTTAGGGGGACAAAAAAATAAAGATAATGGACAGAAAGCATAACAAATCAAACATTCACCCCCAGTCACAGATCTGGCTTTAATCCATCATTTTTTCTGCTCTCCATGCCACCCCAGTTTGGACCCAGCCATATGAAAATCAGTCTAGACCATGCTCCCCATGGGAACAGTCTAGCCTGAACTGCCAAATCAAGTCCTCCATTTACCAGAAACAAGCATCCTGGGACCAGATTTGGGGTATCATCCCTCATCAACCAGGTTAGTTTTAATCCATTGGTACACTGAGCATGAGAACCAGGCCTGGGTAGACCCTTACTACTTCAGGCGACAAAAGCAAAAAAAAACAAATAAAAAAAAACTGGGATGCAGCGATTATGAAGGTGATTGGCCAAGGTCAATCCAGCTGGATAGGAAATGTGTCTACTCTGATCAATGCAATGGGAAGCAATGCACCAGTTCTGATCCAACCAACAGGAGCGATGACCCCATCCAAATCTGCACAGTAACAGTGATGCGTCACTTCAGCTACCAAACAGCTTAGACCAACTTCCTGGAGTCCAGGACTGGGGTGGCACCACTTGGCAGGGCACACTCACAGATGACAAGATCCAGGTATAAATGTGGGTAAGTTGGAAGTCTTTATGTCCCCGAAACCAGGCCTGGCCAGAACTTGTGGAGTTTCACTCCATGGAGTTCCGCAGAGTTGCAGAACAACTTGCAGAAAAACTCTGTGATATTCAGTGGAGCTCCACGGGTGGGTGGAGTTTTGCTGCTCACCTCGGACCGTTCGTGGTTAGTGCTCTGGACTTCTGAAAAGGCAACCGTGGACTTTATAGCACACACTAAGATCCCCACCGGAGAAGAGAAGGACCCCTTGGAGTCTGAGGTGGGGTTTCAGTTGCACTCCACCAGACACCTGCCCTCCAGGGCTCGATGTCATTGGGCACCCAGATGTGGTAGGAAATGTGAGGGCCACCAACACTGTTGGTGCCATGGACAGCACCCTCCCTGCGTCCATGGTGAACATCAGCAGCGCGTGTGCTTCACAGGCCAGGAATGTCCCTCCCCAAGGAGCTGCTTTCAGGAGTGCCCAAGCCAGCCGCAAAATGACACTTCCAGTGCCCCACACGCTCCCGTGTCACGAACAAGGTATTCTCCCCCTTTCCCCTAAAAAAATCAACCCTCTGTGACCTTTCCCTTCCTAAAATATCCAATTCAACAAAAACCAAATAAATGGTGTTCGGAGATAAAAAAGCAAAAGATGAGGAGACCCATTCGCCTAGAGGGTGTCACATTGAAAAGAGTGGGTGCCTTTGATTATTTAGGACTAAAATTGGAAGATTCACGCAAAAGGCATCTTCATCTCCAGAAATCAGCAATGTGTTTGAAACAAAGGCAGGTGGCATTGTAAGATTCGCAGCCAGATCCCCCAGATTTGCTATGACTCCTGCTCTAGAAATATACAAATCTCAAGCAAAGGGGGGCCCTATACGGAGCCGAGCAGTGGGGTCATTGCAACCTGGAGGATTTGGCAGGGGTGGAAAACTCCTTCTTAAAGATGCTGTTAAGAGTTCCTTCTAGCACCCCATCCATGCCTATCCGGATGGATTTAAATCTTTTCTCACTTAGCCAGATCGCCTCCCTAAGGCCATTGTTGTTTTGGATCCGACTTTGGTCATTAGATTCTCTCATGCCATATAGACTTGGGCTGATTAATCTTCTGAGTACCAACTCTACCTCAAAAATTAAATGGTGCACTTATGTAGAGCGTACCTTTTCCTCTCTTGGTTTGGGGAACTATTGGAAGGACCCTTCTTCTATTCCAAAAAATGCTACACAGGTATTGAAGGATGCATTTTGGCTTAATGTCCAAACTTCGCAATTGGTAGAAGCTACGTCCACTACCATGACCGGCAGTTTTTTACAAATTAAGGGCCATATTTATACTTTTTGACGCAAAACTGCGCTAACGCAGTTTTGCGCCCAAAAAATTAGCGTCGGCTAACGCCATTCTGAAGCGCCATGCAGACGCCGTATTTATTGAATGACGTTAGCCGGCGTTAGCCGCCGGCGCTGTCTGGTGTGTGTTAAAAAAAACGACGTACACCAGGCAGCGCCGGCGTAGGGGGAAAATGGCGTATGGGCGTCCACAAATGGTGCAAGTCAGGCTGAGGCAAAAAAATCGCCTCAACCCGATTTGCGCCATTTTTTTACGACGCCCAACCCCCATTGAAATGACTCCTGTCTTAGCAAAGACAGGAGTCATGCCCCCTTGCCCAATGGCCATGCCCAGGGGACTTCTGTGACTTCTGTCCCCTGGGCATGGTCATTGGGCATAGTGGCATGTAGGAGGGCACAAATCAGGCCCCCCTATGCCACAAAAAAAAATTAAAAAAAATACTTACCTGAACTTACCTTAATGTCCCTGGGGTGGGTCCCTCCATCCTTGGGTGTCCTCCTGGGGTGGGCAAGGGTGGCAGGGGGTGTCCCTGGGGGCAGGGGAGGGCACCTCTGGGCTCATTCTGAGCCCACAGGTCCCTTAACGCCTGCCCTGACCCAGGCGCTAAAATCCGGCGCTAATGCGGGTTTTTTAGACCCGCCCACTCCCGGGCGTCATTTTTGCCCGGGAGTATAAATACGACGCATATGCATCGGAGTCATTTTTTAAGACGGGAACGCCTACCTTGCATATCATTAACGCAAGGAAGGTGTTCACGCAAAAAAATGACGCTAACTCCATGAACTTTGGCGCTAGACGCGTCTAACGCCAAAGTATAAATATGGAGTTAGTTTTGCGTCGAATTTGCGTCGAAAAAAACGACGCAAATTCGGTGCAAACGGAGTATAAATATGCCCCTAAATGGCATTACGAGTTTGAGCACTTCATGGATGCATTACTTGCTCCACTTGCACGTGCTCTGTATATCAGATTTAGAATAGGGTCCCTTCCTTTGTGTACCCTAACCTATAAAAGGTCCAACACAATCAATAGGTCCAAGTTATGTCCAATGGGTTGCGAGAACGAAGAATCTATGATCCATGTCCTCTTTCAATGCCCTGCATACCGCAAACAAAGGGCCTTTTGGATCATTCCTTTATGCAAACAAATGGGTTTTAAGAATCAATTACCGGCTTTGAGAATATTTAAATCTGATCCATCTATGCTATTGGCATGTTCCTTGGCAATTTTTTTTTAATCTATCTGGCATTTTAGACTTGGAATTTTAAAAGATAAAATGTAGTTATAGATATTTGTAGTAGGCAGTACAGTCTATAGTTGTGAAACTCAATGTACGGTTAGCAATACATCTTAGACAATACATAACCAATACTGCATGCCCTCACCATATCTGTATATTTATGTAAAGTTTTAGGTACTGTATCTTGCTGTTTTAAGTCTTTATGATTTTAGGGTATTATCTCAAATTTTTATGTTTTTATGTCTTATTTCTATTTTTCTAAATGTTTTGTATTGCGCTTTTATTGTATATTTTTACCGAAATAAAGTGATGATGATGATGATATCCAAATGCCCTAACTATATTGCTGCTGAGCAGGACAACAAAGAATAAAATATTAGGCACTGCCATGACTCCGTCAAGCAGATACTGTTCCCTGCGAAGCGGAGTCTGGTGAAGCTCTGAAATGAGCACAGAGGTAGGAAACAAATCATACCTCCTCAACAAAATCCTTAATTTTTTATGCCTTAGTAAAATAATGCTGCCTCAGATCATCTACGCACATATGCTAATAGAAGTTTATGTAATCACAAGGATACTAATTTCCATGAGAATGTCTATTTTTACAAGGCAGAGTTCAAGCGCATACTTCAAAAAGACATGTGTGAATGTAAATGTGATGGAAATTGAAGAACATAGTTATATTTCCAAACTAGTGCTGGGTATTTGTATTTAATTAATAGCAAACAGAAGCAGAAATCTAGCATTTACATGACATTTCTAGAAACTGATAAGTGAATGGCAGATGCCCTTTGCATATTCACAAACTCAGTTTACATTTCATGCATGTAGGTGTGTTATTGGTCATACATTAAATACACTTTTATAAACCAATAGAAGAGTAGCTTCACAACAAGTTTGAGTAACAAGTAAAAGTGAAACTCTCCAAAAGAAAAACAATCTGTTTGCTTTGCTGCAGAGCACTGCCAAGGGAAACTTCTTGGTAATGCCTTTTCTTTGCTTTGCAGGATTGACATACAAAATGTTGACCCTAACCCTGCAAGGCCCATTGAGGCCCATTGTAAACAATGGTGTGACTACTTTTAATACCTGCTCTAAGCAGGAATTAAAAGTGCCGAAAAAAATGACATAAATAAATTTCTTAAATTTCTTTGCGCCACCTTTTTGCCCCCCCCTAATGGGGGAACGCCTTCTTAGCATACATTATGACTGGAGCAGGCATAATGTAGCCCAAAAGGTTACAAAGATGCACAATGCATGCGTTGCACAACTTTGTAAATCTGGCGCTGTGATTTTGGCCTCCTTTGGCCACATTAGTGTAAAAACAAAATTATGCTAATGTCTTGCAAGGAGGTGATAGGGGCTCTTAAATCTGCCCCTTAATCGTCCCATACTTACTAAATATGAATGTGCTTGCAACAGAAACCCTACCTTAGTGATGACCTATATATAATAAAATGGGAGTTTACGACTTTCAAGGGATTTTAAATGCCAAATTACTATGACAGTGTGACCATACATTCAGGTTGTGGTGGGACATGTTTTAAAGGGCTATGTAAGAGCAGGCATTAAAAGGAGGCACACCAATACTTACAATGGGCCTCAAAGGCTTTGGCGGATTAGGGTCAACATTTTTTATGCTAACCCTACAAAGCTCTGAACTAGCATCAAAGGTTTTGAGACTAGTTCCCTAACCACCGCCATGGTGCGCCGTATCTTGGATATGGCACACACATGATGGTGCTGGGGGGGCGCTAAGGGGTGCAAGGAAAGTGACACTAAACTGGGAGTAGCACCACTTATATTAAATATGGCCCTTAGGATTTATCTCACAGGAAATAGCAAATGCATTTACAAGCTTCTATGATGTACTATTCAAATTCAAACCACCAGGGAGATTAGAATGAAAGCATCCAATAATGAGGGATCTGATATCCCCAAAGCTATCCACTTCTGATGAAACAGAACTGGACAATCAAGTCATAGAAATAGAGCTGATGGAGTCTATGTTGGAAAGGCCTATGGGAAAGGCTATGGGACACAATGGCTTCCACTGGAGTGTATTAAAAGTAATGCTTCTCACGATCTTCCATGCTTGTTTTCCACATTTGAGGACGCCCTGCATGTTAAGGAGATGCCAAGAGACCTATGTGGTGCTACCATCACAGTTATCCCTAAACCACATAAACCACTAACTGATTTGCCTCATACAAGCCAATCTCCTTAATGTAGCAATGAAAATAGTCGCTAAAGCCTTGGTCAATAGTCTGGTTTGGGTTGTGTGCTCCCTGGTCAATAAAGACCAAAATTGTTTTATGCCATAATAGGGAATCAGACACTGTGCCTGCCACCTGCAGGTAACAGTAGGATACTCAGGAAGATCCAATAGTTCTAGCAACTTTTGATTTTGAGATAGCATTTCATTGGGTTGAGTGGTCCTTCCTTCACTAAGTGCTGGAAAACATGAACTTTAGCTCCATTTTCAAGAGGGCATGAGAGGAATGTGTTGCCCCACCTAGGTGAGGGTAAGGGTAAACGCCATTCTTTCTAGGCCATTACAGATCATGCAAGGGACTGTCCCCGCTCTTATTTGCTTCAACAATGCAGCTGCTGGCAGAGTGGATACGGCGCAACTCCCAAGTATGGGGTATTCGCTCGGGTGGAGGCTTTGAGGTCCGCATCTCTTTATACACTGATGACGTACTGCTATTTATGAAGAAGATGCATATTAGGTTACCTAGACTGACACAAATCCTGAAGGACTATGGTAAAGCCTATTGCCTTGGGGTCAACTGGGAAAAAATACAGGTCATTCATTTAGTTGTTGAAGTGAGGACAGGATTTGTAAGTAAGTCAAATATCAAGGACTGGTGAGGAAGTTATTGCTATCTGGGAATGACAATATCAATGAACTAGCAGGAGAGATGGGGCTTGAAAGTCACAAGATCATTTGTCCTGAAAGAATAAGCGCATGTTGAATATGATGGGGAGGGGGGGCTTCTTCAAAATTATAGTTCCCCCTAAGTACTATAAACTTCACAGCAGTACCATTATAGCATCTCTTTGAATTGTGTTTTCAGTATCCAATCATGCTGAATAACTTTATAGTAAGAGGTGGCCCTCCCACACTGGCTCATAGGAGGTGCATACAATTGATGTTTGATGGTGGGCTGGGATAGTTGGAGTAAATCTGTATTATTTGGTTTCCTAGTTGAATCCTATCAATGATTGAATGTTTGAGGACATAGATGAACCCACAATAAGAGTGGAAAATAACTGTCTCTCCACCAATACGGGCTGTTGTCACTGGCTTTTGTCACTTCTGTATGGGTTGTGGTGTCCTCAAACAGTGTCCCAGATGACATTCATACTAGTAGAACCTGGCACTAAGATTGATGCTCTGGGATGAAAGATGACAGGAGAAACACCCCTATGACGGGGCTGATGGCTACCAGAGGTTTCACAATGGAGTGGGGTCAGTGCCTGGTACACAATAAGGATTTCCAAACTGGGAGACATCTAGTCCTCAGGCCACTCATGATTCTATGAGCAAATGTCAGCGAGGTTTGGGCTTCACAAATCACAATTCTTTTTCTATTTCCAATTGAGATATGCTCTTGGAGTATACAAGGATAAACCGTCCCCCTTTCTAGACATCAACACACTAAAGCCCAGGTTCACTATGGAAAAGATAATAGAAAAAGAAGCTCATGGCTCTATAGGGCTCTGGTGATGAACATGCTGGACTTTGATGTGGAGAGAGATTTGAGTGAGCTATTGAAGAAGGAATGGTACGAGGTAAAAATGGCAGCCAGACTACTGGTGATCCTTACTCCACTGTGCCTCAACCAGTTTAGGTATTTCAACAGGGTTTGCTTCATGATAGACAGCTTTTGGAAAATAGGAAAGGGCTCTAACCCCACTTGCCTATGATTTAAAACAGAAAGGGACACCTTAATACAGATGATTTGGGAATATACAGTCCTTTAAATATATTGATCCCATATGTTTGATGTGTTCGAGGCAGTGATGGACATCACATTTGACAGAGATTAAAAAATGGTTTTGCTGGGTGTCCTCTGGGATGGGACAGCCTTGTAGGGCACAAGCTGCTGATTGGTATTGGATGTACTGTAGTCAAAAGAGTAATTGCACCGAAGATTCTATTTTAGAATGGATTGGGGAATGGTTTTCTGTGCCTATGCAAAAGAGTTGGTATACAAGGAAAGCAGTTGGCCCAAGAAGCATATAAGGGTCTGGGGCCATGGTGGGAACACTTTGACTTGGTTATGCCAGAACTGGGTTAAAACATGACCTAGTTTGGCACTGTCCTCATGATTACAACTATGTAACAATACTCAGAATATAGTAGGCTATAGTGTGACCAAAATCAAAACTGTATAAACCTAAGTTGAGACTAGGCATGGGAGAATTTTAATTATGCCAGAGTAATAAGAAAAATTTAAGCAACTAAGCATTACTCATGTGACACAAAATTACAAGATTATGCCACTCAATAATAAATAGTAATTTTGGTCAAAAATCCTATTGCAGGAGCACAGGAGCTATTAACTAAGAGAGAGTGTGTGGTTTCTGGCTACTGCCATTCATGTCCTGTTTCATGTAGTGCTATTTTCTTAGCACAAAATGCATCCTCGGGCCCATTTTAGATGCAAGCATGCATTTTGCACTAGGAAAATAGCTAAAAATGCTGGATTACACTTCTCACACAATTACATATAATTAGGAGTAATTTTGTGGTAATTACAAGTAATAGCTGTAGAGCGAATTATGCCTACCTCTTGATGAGACTACTACAAACTGTAGTTATGTACAATTGATAATGCTGGGGTTCATGTTTTCCAAAAACGGTATGTTTTTATGTGTACGTTAAGGACCTATAAACAAATAAATACTTCTTTAAAAAAAGAAAAGGATATCAAATGTTACATCTCTGACCCATTCTCAGTGATCGCTGTGCTTTTCATATGGTAGAAGTACACTTTATCAGGCTTGTGAGAAAACAGGGCTGATTGCAGAGGCCCCCTAACTTTTTGCCCCCATTTTCCACATTATGCTGGTGTTTTCCTGACTCTGATGGTGCCCTGGGTACTGCTAACCAGTCCCAGGGCCTGTGCTCTGTGTAAAATGGATATGCAAATTAGGCTAATTATAATTGGCTAAGTTAACCTACCTATAAGTCCCTAGTATATGGTAGGGCCTGTAGGTTTAGGGACCACAGCATAGGTGGTGCACACCTAGGTGCACTGCTGAGGTGCCCAGTGTCATTTTAAAAGCAAGCCTGCCTTGCTGGCTGCTTTTAAATTAAAGTTATATGCAAATTCGACTTTGGAATTAAAGGTACTTCCAAAGTCTTAAACTACCTTATTTTTACATATAAGTCACCCCTAAGGTGTGCCCTATGTGCCCCTAGGGCTGGGTGCCATGTAACTATAAGCAGGGACTTTATAAAAATAGATTTATAAGCCCTGGTGAGGTAAAAACAGCCAAATTCGTTTTTCCCTCATTGAAGTAAATGGCCTTCATAGGCAAGAATGGGCAGACTTTATTTTAAATTTTAAAGTCTCCTTAAATGTTACATACCAAGAATCTGGTATCAAATTAATTGTTGTAATAAATCCCACAACTTCCAGTTGTTGGATTTAATATAACTTGTTCAGGTAAAAAGTTTAGACTTTACCTAAAAAGTTGCCAATTTCAGCTCTGCATTGTTTTTGCTGCTGTGCTCTGATTGGCCAGCCTGCAGCAGCTTCTGCCAGGCTGCCTTGATGAGGTGTGAAGTGGCCTGGCTTCACACAACGGAATGTGCTTGGGGGAGAGAATCTCCCCTCAGCAGATGGTGAGGCAGGAAGGGGGAGGGCTGCCAAACTGGTCTTCAAAGGCAGAGAAGGACATTTGGAGCACCCAGCAACACCCCCACATCCTGCAACCCCAGACAATTAGGTGCCCCCTTGATTAGATTACGAGAGGGCAGGAGAGGGGTGTGTTTATGATTTTTAGCCACACCAGTGGGTGGGCTCAGCCAGATGTAACCTCCAAAAATCAGATTCAGCCATGTTGGATTTTTAGAGACTGTTGCCTTTTGGGAAGGATTTTTGCCACACTTCCCAAGAAGTGGTCATCACAGGGGGACGACCCTGTCCCTGATTGGAGAACCAGGGCCCCCCTGCTTTTCACCCAGGAGCAACGATAAAACTGGCAGACCTGCACCCACACCTCAGATCCCTGCCAGATTTCAAGAAGAAAAGAACTAAAGGAGAAGAAGGACTGCCCTGCTGGACCCCTGGCCTGCACCTGGAACCTGCACTCAGAAGGACTGCACCAGCTGCACACTTGGGCTTCACCACAAGAAGGACTTTGCCTGGCTTCAACTGGTTCAAGGAGGGACTCCCTGTTTGCTACAGGTGAAAAATTGCTATCCAGAGTCCCCCTGCACCAACTCCTGAAAAGTGACCAGCTGACCACTGTCCAGTGGCCAAAAAGGAGTTTGCGCCAGGTGCATTCTGGGAGTTGAAGTCCGCACCCCCCAAGGACCATCACAGAACTTCTGGACCCTTGGGGTGAGCTGTGGACCCCAAAAGAACCTTAAAAGAACATCTGGGTGAAGCCCCAGAAGTTTGGAGAAGATTTGAGAATTTTTGAAAAAAAGCTCCAGAGAGGGACCGACCCGCCGCTGAAATTCTAGCCGGCTTGCCTCAACCACGACCCGGCCTGACTTGGTGGTTCGTCCCGGTAAAGAAAAACCTCAGAAAAAGAGACTAAGTCCGAAGGTAAAAAGTTGACCGGGACCTCCCAGCCATCGTATCCGAGAAGGGCTCCATGGACGTCGGATCAAGATCCAGGTTTACCCCGGTCGAAGGATTTTCATCTCGAAAAAACGACTAAGTCCGAAGGTAAAAGTCTCCACCGAGGAAACCCACATCGCGTATCCGGACAAGGGCTCCAGGAGGTCGGATTCAACTGGCAGGTTCGTCCCGGTGAAGAAAATCTTCAAAATAAAGACTAAGTCAGAAGGTAACTTTTTAACCAAGGCCTCCCGCGACTTGTAGCCGAGCAGGGCTCCATCGCGGTCGGCCTGAAACTTTGACTTTGCCCCGGTCGAGGTGCAACCAGATGACCCGATTGGCGCTTTTTGTTTCTAAGCGCTAGAAAAGTAATAATTCTTTAAAAATTCATATCTCCGGTTCCCTTTATCCGATTTTATTCGTTTTTGTGTCATTTTAAAGATAACATTATAAACTATTTTTATAAATTGGTTTCGGATTTTTAAACTGTTTCCTGTGTTTTATTTAATTACTGTTTTGTGATATTTGAATGCTTTACACACTGTCTCCTAAGTTAAGCCTTGACGCTCGTTGCCAAGCTACTAAGGGTTGAGCTGGGATTAATTTACTGAGACCTAACTGTACCTAGGTGGAGGTTAGTGGCTTGTTGCTGGGTGTAGGTACCTACCTGCCCTTACCAATAACCCATTTTCCAACAAGGCTCTTGGATCATTCTACTGCTTCGGGCAACAAATACCTGCCCCCTGTGGTGGACTATGCAACCGAGCACTTTGACACAATACCTCTCAGAATCTGAATTGGCTTGTAAAAGACCCTCTTTCAGTTTGGGGAACCAGCTTCATTCATTCTTACATGGAGGGCACATAGCTAAAGTTTACAGACAACCATTGGTTAGTCACCTTCTCATATTTTGAGATGTACAGTGTGAGAAATCAAGTTATTGGTTGAGGAGGGTTGGAAACCCCACTCAGGCAACAACCATAATCCTTGTCAGGGCAAACCGCAAAAGTCAACCGCAAAAGTCTCATGCTTAACCCTCCGGCAGGTTGGCACAAAGCAGTCAAGCTTAGCTTAGAGACACTGTGTAAAGTACTTAAGCAGCACACAAACAAAATAGAAATGAAAACACAAGAAAAATTCCAAACCAATTTAGAAACACAACGTACATTTTAATAAATATAATGGTACCAGAATGACAAAAATTCAATCTGTAGAATCAGAGATATACAATTTTTAACTTTTAGGTAGATATTGTCCCTCATTACGATGCTGGCGTTCTTTAGACCAACAGCCTTGTGGCAGCGGTCTCCCCACCACGGATCCAGCGATGAAGACCACTGCATTATGAAATAGGCGGTTTGGCTGCAGCCAAACCACCACAATGCCGCTTGGCCCGCCAGTGCAGTCGCACTGACGCAGCCGGCAGTGAGCGCCTTAAGGCCGGCGGCAGCCCTAATGCTGCCAGTCGTATTACGAGGCTGCAGACCACCAGGCTTCACGCAGCAGTCACCCCACCACCAAAAGGTTGGCAGTCATGCACCTGGCAGCAGAAATCCCCATTCCTGTCGCTGGCACATACACACACACACATGTCCACACCCCCATGCAGGCCTCCACTCATCAGCATACAAGCACACACCCCCGCCAGTCACACTCATGCACCCCCCTCATCCACACACCTGCACACACACACACATGCCCTACATGCACACTGAAATGCACTCATGTACACTCTTTCAGGCACACATACACGCACAAATCACACACCTGCACCCACCATCCCCATCCCCCTTTTCCAACGATCAACCTACCTTTTCTGGTGAGGCGGTCATCCGGGAGGGGATAGGTTGTGGCATTTCCCACTGCCAGCACTCACCACCATATAGGACTCTGCCACGCCATATTACGTATTATAATACGTTAGGCGGTGTCTTGCTAGTGTGGCAGTGCTGGTGGTGGAACCACCTCTTCAATGCCATCCACCAGGCTGACAGAGTCGGATTTCCACCCGTAAACGGGCAGAAGTCCTTTCAGGACTCGTAATATGGGTGTCTGCTGGCTGCAGCAGCTTCGGCAGTCTTCAGAAAAGACATCCAAAGTCATAATGAGGGCCATAATGCCTAAATGAAAAAAAAGTGCCAATTGTGGTACCCTGGTCATGCTAGACTGGAGGAAGGTTACAAGTGCTGGGCGATCAAGATGGAGTGCAGGTCTGATACAGGGACCAGGTGAGTCCAGGTGAAAGTGTTACCTTCTCAAAGCCTGGTGTGAAGACTTCCATTCCCTGTGGAGGATTCCACAAGGAGCAGGGAGAGCATTGCAGATCTGCTTTGCTGTAGTGTGAGAAGCAGGCCCGGCATTGCAGATGGTCTTCGCTGGAGTTTCACATTGGCACTCATTGGCGGCTGCTATTGTTGTAGCATGAAGTGCAGATAGCTCACTGCTGAATGTCAGTGATGGTCACTGTAGAGTAAAGATGCAGGCTCACCTGAGCTTTATGTTGTCAGTTGTCATAGGCAGAAGAGTCTCAGTTCAGGCCCATTTGTGGTCACGAAGGGCCCAAAACTTTAGTAGTTCCACTGTCTTCTTAGGAGGAGCTCAACTGATGCCAATAAAGAGTGCAGGATCTACAGGGGCACCTCTTGGGGATCAGGAACTCACTCCAGCATGGATCGGTGGGTCTAAGTCAGTTCCCTTTGCATGTCCAGGCAGGTCCAGTGCAGCAGGCCAGCTGGGCAGTTGCAGAGAAGCCTCTGGAGCTGGTTTTGTCCCTTCAGCTCAGACAAGAGGCCAGCAAATTAACTCTTGGAGTCACTCAGGTTAGTCTGGGACGAAGGGAGCAGGTCAATCCTACCTTCCTAGAGAGCAAGGCAGACCTCAAGCAGCAAGGCAGTCATCTGGCAGCAACAGGGTGTCAGAACCCATAATATCTTGCCCACAGCTCACAGAGATCAGTTGACAACCTGAACAATTCTTGGCTCTTATCACTGCTCCCACCTTATAGTTTATTACAATCTCAGCCCCAAGCAATGTGTTTCACACACCTCATGATATTTCAGTCCCCCAGCACAGTACTTCAAGAAATTGGGCAATCTCAGCACTGTTGCACTTGGTTATGTTGTGACATGCTTCTCCCTTCAGGAAGTACATGCGGTGTGTGTCTGCCATTTCTGATGAAACTGCACGGTTGCCGAACTCCAGTCAGATTTTGGCAAATCTGTTGGCCATCTTGGCTGCAGATGTAGTTGAACCACTCCTGACTATTACTTATGCTTTAACTTGAAGATCCTGGCCTCGAGCACTTGCCTTCAGGTCCTAGTTTGTGCCTTCGGAATTTCTGCGGTCTACCCTGCAAATCTTGACCACGTCCCCTGGAGAAAACCTGCAAGGGATAAAACGAGAACAAGAAAAAGTAAGCACCTACCAATGCCTCAGTCAACCCTAAGGTAACAAATTGATAACTACAGGCAATTCAAGTACAGGATTGGTGCAAGGCAACCTAGGGTAATGATTTTGATTAAAGGCCATTGCGCAAGCCAATTTGACTACTGGAGAAACCAAAGACTTAAATTGGTGTGAGGTAACTCCACAAGAACTACAGTTACAAGAACCCCTAAATGTAAGTGGGTACAAAGGGAAAAAAACAATGTCAAATTAAGCATAATGTAAGGACAAGTTAGAGCAGGAACTGTTTAGGCGTGAAGTTGCAACTAACACTGCAAATGTTCTGATCCTCAACCCACAACAGGGGAGGGGTGTTCATAACAGGAGGCCAAAGCACCTAAATAACAAGACTCATTTCTTCTAAGGTTCAAAAACAGAAAACAAGAAAAAGGGAATACAACATAGAAAACTGTCCTACTAGGGATTTATCAGTTTGTTCCAAGCAATAATACAGGTAGGGTGTTGCCATTTCTGCGACGCCATGTTGCAAATCAATAAGGTAAGATTTGCATTGCTAAGTCTGTCAGAAGGCAAAATTAGCCTTGGGCGGAGTTTGTGGAGTCACGCAATGTGCAGCTCCGCGAAGTGGTTAAAAAATTCCAGCACACTACACAGAGTTCTGCAGGCAGGGGGAGTTTCCCATTGCACCTGTTCGCATTGCATTATACATTCAAGGCTAAACTGAGTACACCACTGCATTCAAAACCGCGCACGAACGGCACCACGCAGTTCGCATGGGCGTGGCCATCTTGTTTTCTTACTCTGCTCATGGTGCTAGGCCTGTTTTTTCAATTCTTTGAATCCCTGTCTAAACGTTTCAATCCTCCGCCCTCAGATTTTATAAACCCTTCATTTTTATTTATTGTATTAGTTTGTGTTTTTGTGTCTGTGAATTTTTTCCTTTTTTTGTGATTTTTGTGACATTTTGGATTGTTTGTTTATTTTTCCCTTTGCTTGCTTAGTTATTTCTTCTTTCCTTTCTTCTTTCTCCTGTTTCTTGTCTTGACCCCACCCAACACCGTGGCAAAGCAGGACAGTGAACAGTGGCGTGGCTGCTCCAGACTACCCCAAACAGCTAACAGCAGCTGCTGCCTAGCTTGTGGGTGATGGCACCACCAAGGGATGCAGCCCTGGCACATCTTTCGTGAGGTGGAAATGGCTGCACAGGTTTTTTACATGCAGCACCACCTCTCCTCCATGCTGGTAGGAGGTGGCAGGCCTGACAATGGGTACCCCCTGTCGGAGCATCAGCTGTGTTGTAGTAGGGTGTTCAGGTGTGTGCAATGCACCCTCAGGGTCTATCGCACCACTCAGTAGCTGACACACCACTGAGTGGATATCCTCGAGGATATCCTCGAGCAGGAGCAATACCTGCTTGACTTGCAGGGCATCGAGATTCCAGGGCTCAGTGAGTATTAACTATATTATTTGTTATGTTTGTGTTCTACAATGCTAACTTTTCTTTCTAAATAGCATGCTGCTCACACTCAGAGGTACGTAACGTTTAGTTTACGTTGAGAATATTATTATATGATCCATTTTAAGCTAGGCAGGTGCTCATCATACTCGTCAGGTAGATTATATTTAAGTAGATATTGATATTCAGACTCCTCTGTCCTCCTGTTACCATAGTAAATTAGTGATATCAGTGAGTTAGCTTTTTTTATGACATTCTTGATGTAGCTTATACAGCCCCAAGCAATTTCACAGTGATGTGTATGTAGTACTAGTATGTATCTATGTATTGCAAAAAAGGGAGACTAATTTTGTCCATCAAGAGGGTTGAGGAATGAGAATAGAATCATAGGTCATTCACTGCAATGCATTAGTTCCAAATGTAGAAATTTGCAATAGGGATTTTACGATTATTATAGTCAACTCAACGTTAGTCGATACTAGTACCATAGACAATCTGATATAGATAAGTACCATGTTACTGCATTAGCCTATTATATTAATTTTGTGGAGATTAACTGTACCACAAATCTATTTTTTTATCTTGTTCATTTCTTACATCAGCACCCAAGGGCAAGAAAAGGGGCAGTGCCAAGGCGGGTCCAGGAAGAGCTATGGAGGAGGAGGCACAAACCAACAGTGCCACTGCTAAGGGCTCTGTTTACCCAAGTAAGTCCTTTTATTTAATTAATATTAGTATTTCCCTCACTTTTACCTCTGCCCACAGTACACTACATTACATTTTGCCCTGTTTTTTCTCTTATATTATCTCCTTTTTTTCAACACTCCTGTCCAATTTTTGTTTAATTCCTGTTATCCCTGCTTTATCTTTTTTTTCATGTTTTGTTGGGAGCTGAACTTTTCTGGTCTGTACTAGTCTGTAGATTTCATCTGCTATGTTGGTAAACTTTCCCTCTCTCCCATATATCTTGTGGTACTGTAAGACTAAGAACAGATTTTTGTTACTTTACTGTCTACTGTAAAGATTGCAGGTCCAAGTGAGGTAGTATTATAAATAATATTCACCATGTATGTTTGTTGAGAATGCTTTCTTTTTCTTGCTCATGTTCTAATGGTTAACAAGAGAGTGCCCATGGTCATGGACCACCCCCGTCCCCAATGTTGTACTAAGTAATTCATTTATACAGTACCAGCAGTTCCCATGCTGATGCAACATGGCTGGAAAGTATGCGGTCCCATTGCATTTTCCAATCAACACTATGGGCCTTATTATGACTTGGAAAGGACGTCTGACGAAGTCCCACAGTCAGGTTGTCACCAGTGCAGCTGCCTTCCTGCATGCCCCATAATGAGATTCCCACTGGCCCAGCGGGAAACAGCCCACAACATTGACGCCGGCTCATAATTGAGCCAGCGGCAATGCAGCGTTGCATAGGGTGCACCAGCACCCATCGTGAAAAGCACAAAAGCATCGTGAAAAGCACAACAGGGCTGGCCAAGTGCAGGGGCCACTTTGGGCACCCTGCATCCCATCTCTGCCAGCCATGTAATTGCCGGTGGTGAAGGGACTTGTGATCTCCAGGGCAGGTCTACTTGCAGTGCTGTCCTGGTGGATTAGGACCGCTAGCACCGGCAGACCCTTCCGTAGAGGAGAAGTGGTGTTGCTTGCGGTCCGACAGTGGCGCAACCACAACGGTTGTAAGCAGCTGTTGGACTGCCACATTGGCGGCTGTCTGATCGCCACTGCGTCCCTGGCGGTCTTTGGACCACAAGGGTCATAATGAGGCCATATATGCCTTTCATAGACCATTATTATTCCACCCCTTCATTGTGCTTCAGTGACTCAGAGTCATCATCATCATAGACTATAGTTTTGCTCCTCCATTGTGAAACGTTTTTGGTTGGTTTGGCTACCTGGGTTTTCTAACACTGTGAACCAACAAAATGCCCAAAGTGATATTTTTGATAGAAGATACTGCAGTGGTAACCAAACTGTAGTGATGTATTGCGGTTGCATTTTTTTGATCAAATAAATTAAGGGGAGGTGTAACTGGCATCTAAAAAAATTATAATGGTTTTTGTAGCCACATAGAGTGGCGCTGCCTCAAGAGCCTCTGAAGAAGCAGAAGGAACAGGGGGAGAAGCATTGTTAGGGAAGGGTGGTGGTAAGTCACATTTCTTGCTTATTGACAATTACTGTAATACTCACTAGCTACAAGGGCGTTGTCATAATCTTGAACCCTCTGCTTTACAGACTCCAGTGATGGTGTGTCATGGCCTCTTTTATCTGTAAGTCAGCAAAAGCACGCATAATGTACGCTACAAATTATGGCTAGATGGAAACAAGAAAAACAGAAGGTTAAAAGAATGGAAGGGAGAAATGAGTGAAAGGAAAGGATGAGTGGGTGGGTGAAAGGATGCATGGGTGAGTGGTGGGTAAATGGATGGATGAGCGAAAGAAGGATGATTGAAAGAAAGGTTGGATACTGAACGGATGGATAATCGATTGGACATTTTGGTGAAAGAAAGTAAAGCTTAAATCATGGTGGCTATGGGTGAATATACTTAGGAAGAATGAAAGGATGATTGAATAATTGCATGGATGAATAAACAAGGGAGCTGTTATGGAGAGGGTCATGCTGATCACCTACTTTACTTACTGTGTTTTATTGTTATCAAAGCTGAGGTTCAAAGTGTTTTTTTTTATTTTTAGTCTAATCCCTTGACTCACTGTATTTGTTAAGGCAGGCAGATGTATCTCACCCATCATTATTCATCAACTCCCTCCCTGTGCATGGCATTTCACCACCCATGACCAAGGTGCTGTATGGTTCAGTTCATGACTACAGTGTTGGCTGTGCAATGTGCGCCCACTTCAGTTAATGCAGCTTTTATAAAGTATTCAATGCATTTCAAGCCAAACACATATGGTGTGTTTCCCTTCATCCACTCATTCACCTCTTAGTACTTCACTCTTTTAATCTTTCCTAAGTTCTTCTGTCCCAGCCTACCAAAAAATTGAAAAATCCATTCTTGGCATGTGCCACATTTTTATGACCATGTGAAGGTATTCCAAAATATATTTCAGGGTTTCCCATAACAGATTTATTTTACACCCTTTAGACTTTTGTCTGTTACAATGACTTAATAAGCCAAAGTTAGATTCATGATGAATCAATGATCTGTGACATCCCTCTATTCTATAGCAAAAGCTCTACCTACCCACCTAATCCCGCTACCTTATCCTGCAGTGGAGTAAGTCAAGTTTCCTTTCCTTACTGCGCAGCGAATGCATTTGTTGGAAATAATTTGTGGTAGTGGGCAAAGCCAGTAAGTAAATTGGGACTAAGAGCCTGATTGGATTTGAAGTTTAGGGTAAGGGATTCTCTGTGAGGAACGTGCCAAACAACAATTTACATAGCCCATTCTTTTACCTGGAGTGCAGTGCATTGCTTTCCCCACTGTCTCCCTAAGGCAGACAGGATAATAATATCCACAATGTTATATGTGACATAGCATCTTAGTTATTATTCATCTGCCTCTTAGGAGTCAGGGTAGAAAGTGAAAGTCTTTTGGATAAGAGCAGGTCCATTGGAATGAAAGATAGATAATTGTCAACCACAGTTGTCCCATCGGCAGACAGTGGCAAAATACCCATAGCCCTGGTTAGCATGCCTCTATTAATTTAGCACAACAACTTGTTCTCAATAATGCATACTCATAAAAGAGAGGTCATTAATATTAATTTTTCCACTCAAAGTGTAGTTACTAGAATAGCCTTTAAAAGAAAAAAATCAAATCACTGTTTTTTTATTCTGGTGTTATTATGCCTTCATTCTTTTCTGCCAGACAGTCAGTGCTTGTGAGGCATGCATCAGTAAACAAATAAAATTGGTCCTGTGACTCTCCTAATCATAATCACATAAAATTCCAATCTTCCTAGGGAACCAGCAATGTACTGCTACTGTGCCACCCACTTCTTAATTTTAAAGAATGATTTGCACAGACCATCAATTATAATCTGTCTTTCTTTTTTTCTCGACATGGCTACTCCTACTGGTCTTTCAGCACCACCCACCAGGCAGGAGACAGCGGCCCTTCTGCAGTGGTAGAGGCTGGAGTTTTCCTGGGCAGAATACTGGCAGTTGGTGATTCTGGAGGTAGAATAGGTAGAAATAGTTGCCTCTGACCCGGGCCCCAGTTCAGCACCCCAGCCTCTAGCCTCCCCCTATTACACTGCCAGTTGTCAGGGACCCTAACAAAAACTACTGCCACCCCCTCCTGCTCTGACACAGCATTCCTCAAATGCAATCTTCAGCGGATGGGCAGAATGGAGAGCCGGCTCGGTAGGATGGATTAGAGCCTGGACCAGTTCCAGATCCAAATAGACGATGCTCTCTTCTGAACATTTTTTGTTTTGGTGGGAGGGCCTTGTTGTGGGTGTAGAGGGTGGGAAGGGAGTTGGAACTGGGTTTTTCATTTTGGACTTTAGTTGGATTTTGAAGACAGGGCCATTTGTTTGGGAGAGGGGTGGGCCTATTGTGGGTGCAAAGGGTGGGTTTTCTTATTTGTGAAAAACAAAAGGGGATCTCTTACTTTACTTCATTTATGCCTCAAATGGTTATTTTGGTGTTTAAGTTTGTACTGCTATCTTTTAGTGTATCCCTTTTCTTAAATCTGCTAAAACAAGTTTGTGTCATTTACTTATACCCTTGCTCTACTGCCCCCTTTAACTGTATTGACCACTAGGGGTTGATAGATATGCCTATTTTGGCTACAAAAAAAAAAATACACACAAACAACATATTCTTCAGTGGAAGGTAATTACTAACTAAACAAGTTCACTTCCATCCATAGTTCTTCTCTTACCTGAATAGAATAAAGTGAGTTCTGATACCTCGGTCTTCTTACTGCAGGGTTTCCCAAGGTGTCATCTTATCTTAACTTAAGGGGCTGGTAGTAGTTGAAGAAGGCAAGCATGCTAACAGGAAAGACACAAGGTGACACTCTCACCTATCAAAAACACTCCAACTGCAGGATTAATCAAAGGGTTATCTATCACTGTCAACTAGATTGAAAGAAAACAGGGAGTTAGTGGGTCAAATACTTTATAATAACTTTAGGTAGACTGAGACCAGACTATCACAATGACAGTATTTGACAAACAACAAAGAAGACCAGATTTGATAATAGAAACTAGCAATATCAACTTTTTAGTATTTAGGAACTAAACTTAGGAAATGAACATATTAAGTCAGGAGAAGTGAGCTCAGAGTCAGAACTAGTTGGACAAGGTTAAACATTTATGCAACACACAACACAAGGCCTAAATGAGGATGTTGATGGGACCGGTTTACAATATTGCTCAGGCAATTAGTGGTCATGCAGTGAGTTGGTATCGCTTTCACCACATCTTCTCCAGCAAGTGTGTGACCCATATATGGTGTAAAATTAAGTCACACCTCAATAAATCACAAAGCCCAGGAGAAGAGTGGTAGGGGCTCGATGAATGGATGCGAAAGGGGATTTGAGGAAAGGTCTAAGAAAGACAAACACTACACAAAACAAACCATGACAATATTCATCAGGGTGCTGAGTAGAACACCATCATCAATATATAGTGAAATGAAATGATGAAGGGATAAGTATGACACAGTTCAGTTAAATGCACTCCAAACAGTCCTGACCCGGAGAGACCCAAGGTAGTATATCTATAAATGATATTTCTTCCAGGTTTGAAAAATACAAATTATAGAGAATTGAAGTTAATCCACCCAGTTATAAAAAATTATGATTGTTAAAAGGAAAATTATACTATATTGGCAAATTAGGCAGTATATCTCCTTTCTTCTTGGAATGTCTGTTACTCTTGGGGACCTCACTGAACCCATCCAGTAGGAAACCAGAAGTGCTGAGCTTTCACCAGGTTTTGTTTGTGCAGGAGAAGACTAGGAAAAGGCTTGTGCATTGAAAAGCTGTAACTGTGTTACAGAGTAGGAAAGAAGGAAACAAGAAAGCAAGATAAGCTTCATGAGGTACTCAGAAGTGTACCTAGAAGACTCAGAGGCAGAGCAAGAACATAAAGAGGAGTTTCACATTTGAGCCAGCACTGCAGCAAATACACATTTAGCAGCATTTTCCAAATCTACCCACCTCTCTCCAGTCCACAGAGATGAGTGAGTTCCAGGCCTCAGAGTGTTCACCCTTATCATGGTTTCTCTTTGAAGTCAATAACTGTCTCCTCCTAGCTTTTGAGGTAGTCCCATCCTGAGTCCTTCCATCATCCTTCTTCATCTACTGATTCTCTGTAATTCCGACCCTGTCCCAAACCGAGTGAAGTAGACCTGTGTAGGACACTGCTGTTGTAGAAGAAATAGAGAAACCGAAATGGAGTACTTTGTGTAGATTTGTGTTTGGGAACTGAAGTGACTGGTCTGGTTTCTGAGGAACCAGAAAAAAAGGAGTGCAGGAACATTTTGCTAAGTTTGAAAGGCCTATCACTGTCAGGAAAAAAGGTTCACCGATCAGACAGCAAACATTACAAATAATTTAAATTAAGTTTACAAATTTGTTGAGCTCCGTCCCTCACTGTCAGCCACCACATAAATCATCAATCATCACTCACAATCTCCCAATATATCACCACTCATTGGTGAAATAGTTAGTAGTTACATCTTCTAAGCCAAGCACAGTAGTTGATATAAAATATTAGCTCCTCTGATGGTAGCAACACATTGGAATTTGGCACTGGCACTGATAGTCTTCCAACCAATGCACTTCTGTGGCAGCTTTGCTAGATAATAAAAAAAAGAATAGGCAATGGCATGTGAGGAAGGCAGGCATTGTCACCAATGTCCTGAAGAGAATGTGGGGGCTTCTTTACTGCAACAGGTCCAACTCCAATCCAGGCATATATGACTAAAAGATGGTGGGCAGTATAAATCTGACACAAACAATGTTCCAATAGCTATTTTCCTTTTGCAAAGAAAGGAAGAAAGAAAGAAAAAAGTTCAACAAGAAATAATTAAAAAGTTCTATGGTAGCACTGGCTTACTCAGTCCGGCAAGTAAAGTTTGTCCAGGTGGTTCACCCAGAAGTTGGTCAGCAAACACACTTGATTCTGATCAATCATCCTCTTCCTCCTCCTGTGGTGTTTTGGGAACAGTATAATCAGTGGGGTTTAATATACTGGTTCATTCTGATCATGGTTAATCTCTTGACATTTTGAGATTAGGTCTTCTACCTGCAACAACTGTGCCAGCTGCACTGAACACATGTTCTGCAGACACTCTGGCTACAGGACAAGCCAGATACTTTATTGCCAGCCTGCTGAGCTCTGGCCATTGGCACATCATTCCATACCAATACACCAATGGGTTTTGATCCACATACACCTCTTTTGGGTCACCCAGATACTCCTGGAACATCCTCTGAAGTGTCATTGGTGCTGCCACTTACTCAAACTCTTTTGCCTTTCCCTTTGCACTGGATGTAAGACCTTCCACTTGAAAGAAAGCCAATGCAGAGGTTTGGTCTGATTCTTCTGGTGCTGTTGATTCTGTTGTTCTAGTTGCTGGTGTTTTCTGCTGTGAGACAAGGCTCCCCTCTCTGGAAGATGAAGGTGGGACCCCAGATCTGTGGAGTGGGACTCTAAGTTCCAGCCATTCTTCTTCCAGTTCTCCAGCTTGCTCAACAATCCACCTTTTGTATTTTGAAACATCCCCTTCAGAAAATGGAATGAAAGTGGTGTTGCGTAGGCTCTCATTATTCTAATGAAACTGCTGGATTTTGCGCGACAAAATTGCCTGCGGTGTGGGACACCTGGTGGCAGCCGAGCACATGACATAATTGATTTCTCAGGGAAACCGTGGTCACTCAGGTCTCATCCGTTTCTGTCAGTTACATTGGTCTCACATACAGAATGACAAACAGAGGCAGTATATGTTTCAATAAGATTTTAATGAAGCGACTGCATATTAAATGTCAAAGCGTGGACTGCAATGACATGACAAGATTAAAATCATGACAAGGAGAGTAAAGCATAGAAATAACACTACCATGTTGTCTAATTCCTACCTAGGCTATAATAGGGCACAGCATGTTAAGCTCTAATTCTGCCCTTCAGGTTCCCCTGGGAAGACATCATCCCCCATTCCTAAGCAAAGGCCTGAAGTCTGCATAAGCAGCTGTAGTGAAGTATTCAGCAATCAGCATACAGTTGTGGTTCTCTGGCTGGAATCTCCCTCTAATGTGTAAGGGACAGGGAAGTGTTTTTATAATAAAACAGCTGATGTTCAGAGAAAATGTCCCTACGTAAGGATGTGTGTTTTTCTATGAATATCAGAGACAAAACTTGTACCACGTTCATTGGCAACCTATCTTACTACAGCCTTGAAAGAAGCACAGAGTGAGCAAGAATGTCTTGTTTGAGACGCAGTGCTGACCTGGACAAAAACAGCTAGATATAGAGAAATAAAACAAAACCACAAAAGTGGCTATTGTAAGAATAATAAAATTAAGCTGAATAAAATACATCTAGGTTAAAGTGCACAGCGGCAGGTCAAATATGCTAAAATGACGTGCAAGGTGCTATATCTAAAATGGCTACACAGCACCCTCCCCTTGTCGGTTGAAGGTAGTTCAAAGCCTAAGTATATATAAATGCTACTAAAACTCGATCTAAGATATACATGTAAAAAAGTCAATAATAACAAGCTAAAGGGACAACTTAGCATATATAAAAGGACAGTTTAAAATGTTAACATGTGGCATAAAAGGACCGAATTTCAAGAGTCAGAGTTATTTTTAGAATGTCCAATCGAGTCTGGGACAATGAGGGATAGGAAATCTTCCACTTCGGCAGGTGTTAAAGTTGGAAAGGCATCTCTGAGAAGGACCAAGGAGCAGTTGTGTTCCATAGCCTGAGCCTCATCAAAGGCGACAATCCGAAGTCTGCCCAATAATTAGTGAAGAGCTGCATCCCCCAGGAAGGGCAACTCATAAGCAGCTTCCCGTAGCACACGTACTACCCTCAATGCGCATGTCTGGTAATGAGCCCTTGGTGAGAACATCAACTGTTCAGCATCCAATGAAAGCAAGTGCTGCGTAGAAAGACAAACTTCTAATGCATGTTCGAAAGAGCACCAGAGCACTGAAACATGGGCTGCACACAATGCAAAACCGGTCTGAACGACAGGGCCAGTCACACTCCAATTACTCCAGGAGTGTTGCTCCAAAATACTGCATCATGCGTTCACGACACAGCTGCGCTGATAGGAGCTCTCTCATTCCTCCTTATTGCGGCGGGACGGCCACTGCACATGAAAAATAGCAACAGCAAAATGCCAGCTATTATAGCCAAAGTTATTGGAAATCCCCTGAACATACTGGAGAATATTGAGTGAATGGCTGATAGTATTAAATCAAATATGGAGGAGAAGGTGTGAACGAAACCAGAACCAACAGCCTTAAAGAAATTTGCGATTCCAGTAGTACTGGACACATTAAATATTCGTCCCACAAGTTCACCAAAGTGTCTCGGAAAGTTGGTACTTAAAAGGGACTGTATCTCTGCTGACGACCTTGCCACCTGAAGTACGTAGGTCTCGCGTGCAGATGTGAGAGCCACATGTTTTTGAAACAGTAAAGCTTTGAGTCTGCTCAACTTGTCAAAAATCACATTAGAACTAGCAATATGAGGCCAAATGTCAGCCACCTCTTTTATTCTAGTGGGAGGAAAAAGTACGTTCCCGCAGCATGTAACAATCTTAGAGCCCGAAACAACATAAACTATTACGGCTTGCATCCCACAATGGTCTTCACCATTGAGGAGAACATAGCTGCCATTTGAAAGCACCTGGAACGTAGGTCTAATCAAGGAGACTGGAACTTCCGTCAGATAAGAAGCCAAGTTTGCACCTGACACGTTACACGCCCCATGCAAGGACAGCTGTTTACAAACTATTGAATGGCTGACAGAAGTCTTGCATTCACTACCACTAAGAAAGACCTCTTTCATGCCACTGAGACATTTGTACGAGAGGAGTAGCTCCCACAACTCATGGATGTAACTATCTCCCAGTCTTTCATATCTTCCTACCGGAATGTGTTTTAAAGAGGACGTGAATTGTAGTGTGGAAATAGGCAGATTAATGACCCTGTGCTTTAACCACACAGCAGATGGTATTTCAGCCACAGTAAAAGGCAACTTTTCTAACTTTTAAATGTTTAGCATGACATAAGTTGCTTCTTTCTTATCCATTAGTTGTTGTTGTTGCATTAAATTAAATGTGGAAAATATTTCCCTTGCACTGACGTGTTGCCAGGGAACACGACCTGCCTTCAGAGTTTAAAGTGTGCAACCTAACTGCATAATGGACATTAGTTGACTCTGTCCATGGTGTAAGGAAGACATATCTGTTTGTATGATGTCTGTAGCAGAAGAGACGATCATATTTAAGGTGTATATCCGGCCGGACAGGGTATTAATCCCATTATCTAAAACAGCTAATGCTTTCTTTAAGTTTTCTTGGTCAGTTTGACGTAACCGTGCAGCCGTTTCCTGTTGGGAAAGTGTCCAAATTTAATTATATACTTCATATAAGAAGCACCTTCTGCTTGTTTTCTGGGGCCTAACAGAACGTCCTGTAAGTCAGTGTTATTAAACAGGAGACTCAGGTGTTCTCTAACCACATCTAATGAGGAAGTCTTCAACCATTGCTGGCATAGTTTCCCCACACTGTATGTTGTTACTATACCCGCGTGTTTGGACGATATATAGCGAGGTTCCGGCCTGCTAGTTCTAAAACCCCCGTGGCATTTATAAAACATTTATGACACCCATTGGTATCTGTTGGCCACAAAAACCATCCGCTAGGACGTGACAGTGAAGCATTAAACGTGCTATTCTGGACCCATTCATCGAGCTAATCTTCAATTTCATTTTTATATTTTTGCTATTTATAAAATTTTGCAGGGGCACGAATACTGGGCGTGTTCAATTCCTTGATTTTTTCTAAGCCTAAACAACTTGTTTATTGTACAGTTTAATTTAAAAATATCATTTGAACAGGTATCAGGCATGCTTTAAACAAAGCTTCCTTCCCCTGTATTTGCCAATGTCTAGTTTCCCACACACTTTTTAAGCCAATCGACTTCAGCCAATGTTCATAGCCTTCTATAGTCAACCAGGAAACAAAGGAATCCGACTGAATACATTTTGTATTTGTTAATGGTATGCGTACATTGGCTGTCGGTGGCAATTTAAAATAATATGACTCTGCATTTTTAACATCGTGCCCAGAAAAATATGTAAACTTTTCAGAATATGTTTTAGAACTTCCTTGCGGATGAGTTGGACAATGTTCCCATTGTGTGTAATTAAAAACAGTCTTTGGGGTACTTGCTCCGTGGATGAAATGGTGCCCATATTAATTATAGCAAAACATGTCACCATAATTGTCTTTAGCTTGAGAAACATCTTCGTTTTTAAAAGACAGTGTAATACTGCAATTCAGTCATCATAGAATCAACTGTTTTCACATCCCAATCATCAGAAACAACTCCGGGTATTATTATATCATTCATTGAAAGTTTAAACACATATGGTATTTGAATTACCTTTGTGGGACCGTATATATCAAATGTTACTTTATCCCAAACAATCCCATCAGGAATTAGTATGGCAGAAATTTTCACAAAAGACAAGTCTCTGCATACCTTGTGAGAAGAAAAATGTGGTTTTAGGACCTCATCCACCAGATCAACTGTTGATTTTTCAGGAAGAATATGACCATGTATTAATAAAAAGAATGTTATGACAAACCCAATCCAAAGTAGGAAAGCTAGTACATTCAAGGAAAGCCACAGGTGACGCCTACATTCTGTTCACTGCGGCATCCTCTTTTGCTCCTGAAGATTGGCTGGTTTGGTCCCAGTCCTCCTGTGGCTGGAAGTCAGGCTTTTTCTAAGTTTCATACTATTAGACCCTGTACAAGAGACAATAGAGCAGAGCAGGCAGGGCTACTGACCCCCAAACACCTGTTGATAGGAGCTTTCCGGCCTCTATAGCACCCAGCCAAGTCAAGGAATGCTATGACGTAGGGCTGGGTGGTTGGAGCTTCCCAAGTCAGATTTGCCAAAGAAAATCGCTTTGTATCTATCAAGCTGGGATACTGTAACATGTTGAATTGAGGAGGTCTGATAAAACATGTGATGCATTCCTTGGAACTATACTTGTGGGGATGTGTCCTTTCAACCTATGGGTTGATAATGGATGGGGTAAGTGGCCTGGGAGATTCCTTATTCGTCACCATGGTGTATACCTGGCAAGTAGGATATTGTCCAAGCAAGTCCTATGCTACATTGCTGACTGACTACCTATAGCATGTGGTCATGGATAGTTGGGGGCACATCTGATGACATGTGACTATTACAGCTTGCCTTGGTTATTAGGTAGTGGCAGATTAGGTGTGGTTTGGGTACTGCAGGACACATGGTGTGTTGATGTGAGGGGACTTTTGTATTCAGTCTCCTCAGGCTACTTATGTGGTAGTGGGATGTATGTTTAGTGTAATGGCAGTGATGTTCATCCATGTGTGCTCAATGCATTCAAATATATACCCCCTGAGATGTGTGTTGTCTGGTCTCAGTGACAGGTTTTGCCATCAGTGGAATGGGGTGTGTAAGGGTGGAGTTGTCATGGTGTGTATAAGATTTTGGCAAGTCTTGGATGCCATCTTCTTTGCTAAAGAGCTGTTTAAACCGTGTCCGAGCTGTTATATGTGCTTTGCCTTGAAGACCCTGGCCCTGAGCTCTTACTTTCAACTCCTGGTTTCCACCTCAACATATCTTTGGTCCACTCTGCCAAATCTTGACCCCTTGGAGAACACCTGCAAGGGAATAACAGAAAAACACGATCAAATAAGCACTTGCCAATGCCCCAGCCAACCCCAATGTAACAATTGGATTACTGCAGGCCATTTAAGTACATACTTGGTGCTAGGCAACTCCAGGTAACTATTTTGATTAAAAGACATTGTGCAGGCCAATTTGACTCCTGGGGAGATCAAAGACTTGAATTGGTGTGATTTAACACCAAAAGATCAAGAGTTATAAGAACCTATAAATGCATGTGGGTACAATGGGGGAAAAACAATGTCAAATTAAGAATAATGTTATGACAAGGTAGAGAAGAAACCGTTTAGGCGTAAAGTTGTAACTAACACTGCCTATGTTGTTCTACAGACAGGCACACACATACCATCCCCAACTGAGAAGGACTTAGAGAAGCCACTCTGACCCTTCAACAGTAGAGAGCCTTTACTGTTGATCATGTGCACACACAATTGGGAAATGTAACACAACCCACAAGAGGAGAGGTGTGTTCATAGCAGGAGTCCAGGACACCTAAGTAATGAGACTCATTTGTTTTAAGGATCAAAACAGGAAACAAGAAAAAGGGGAGACAATATATAAGACCCTCCTCCCTGAGCTTTATACATTTATTTCTAGAAATCACACTCTATTTCCAGAAGAACAGTTAGGGTGTTGAGGAGGTGGGTCCCTATCATCTCTGCAATGCTGAGTTCCAACTCAATAAGGGAAGATTTGCATTGGTAGGTCTGTCGCAGAGCAGTACTCTATTGGCAGGGCAGCCCTTCTGTAATGTTCACAGGTCCAGGAGTGTACTATTGAGTGGCTCTTGAGGTCCAATATTTATGCATAGTGCCGACATATGAAGTGGGGTTTCCCTATTCTACCACCTTATCAGGTTCTGGAACTTTATTTCCTTCCTCTGTAAACTGCACATCTCTATCTGCGCCCAATTCTACTATTTCCCTTTTTAAATGTAATAGGGTAACCCTGTGTTAGTCAATGGGAGAGATAGCTCTTACAACAGTAAAAGCCTATGTGAGAGGTTTATCACTGCCAAGACATGTAGAACTTAAGCATGCATGTCCTACTTTTTAAATACAAAGCACCATGCCCTATGAGCCGTTAGGGCCTACCTTAAGGTTGACCTATAGGTATCAACAACAAAGGTTTAGGCCTGGCAAAAGGTTTATTTTGCCAGGTCGAAATGGCAGTTTAAAACTGCACTACAGGCTATATGGCAGGGCTGAGACATGTTTTAAAAGGCTACTTTAGTGACAGCCACAATGGGTGCTGAAGGCCCAAGGGAAGTCTTTAATTTATAGGCCTTGGGTACATGTAGTACCATTTACTGGGAACTTACAAGTTAACTAAAGGTATCAATCAGGTATATGCAAATTGCACCATGTTTAGAAAGAGAACACAAGCCCTTCTGCACTGGTTAGCAGGGAAAAAGTTCTAATGACCGTTAAAACGGGTCATCCAACAGAAGGCAAAGAATCTGGGGAAGAACCTGCAAAAATGGTCAGGTCCAATAGTCAACAAGAGTTCTTATAATGTTGACCGATTGAGGAGGAAGTAGGACGTCCGCCTACCCATTTTTTTCTTGCCTACTGGGATGTGTTGCAGAAGGATGTGAGCTATGGCACTTCTGCATTAAACCCCTTCTTGGGCAAACTTACCATTGTGATGGAGAATTGGGAGGTCTCTTGTGCTGGGCTTCTGTAAAAAAAAAAGTGACCCACCGAATGCATGAATCAAAGTTAATGAGGTATACCAGACCGGAACTCATATAAATGCAAAATGACTAAAAGTCTACTTGAGTTAGTATCAGGAGGGTCAGGAGCTTTGCTTTAAGAACCCATAAAACCTTGTACTCTGAGTGGGTAACAGCAGGATTTGGTGATTCTGATTATGGAACCTACAAATTATAATGCTCCAGAGGGCAAGTAAACTGTGTTGTGAGTATAAGATCAGCAAAATCAAATATTTGATTCATATAAATGTCACCAAAAATCCATTTGCCTATATAAAGTGAACTGTCATAAGCCCTACCATCGGGAGGTGGAGAAGACAGCATTCCTCTTTGTTCAGAGCCAAAGGTAGGGGGTGAAGCGTTATAGAGTATGTGAAGGCAGCTAAAAGAGATAGTACAGTGATGGTAATTCTAGCTCACTTGTCCTTTGCTTTCACTTCCAGGAGAGCAACAACTCTAAAGTTTTGAGGATTGTTTAAAGGTGCTTATTGGTGGATGGGGTGAAGAATAGATTCACTTTAATTGTCCGAGATCATTTCTGCTGCCAAAATCCCATTATAAAGTGTAACAAAAGAGTTCTCCAGGAATACAAGTCTGCTATGAAAGCTGTGGGGGGAACTCTGTTTGGGTCAGGGGCACCATTACTTCTGAGAGATGCTACTGATTTCATCACGTCTGTGACTGCAATCTCTAATGGGGCTTTTGCAGGCTCCTCCTTAGTCACTGGGGGTTACGATAATCGTGTCTCCTACAAAAGAGATATGAGTCAGGGAGGCTTATGTATTATTGGTGGTGCTTGCTGTTACTATGTGCTCAGTATCAACACCATAGAGGTCAAACAGGTATTTCACCCACTAAGGCTCATCAATACTATTTACTTGGTGAGCCTATAGTTTGAAATTGTAAATTACCCTCCAGCATTTGGGGTTGTCTCTCATGTACATAAGTTTGGTAATATCAAACCATTTTCTGACCTGAAACGCAGCCTTAGGAACTGATAACATGTCCCAATCTAGATAATTTATTCACTCTGGGACTCGTTTTAGGCCGATGAATCTCTTGACCCTGATTGAAGTCTCCTAAAGATGAGATATCTAGTCAACATGTCAATCAATAATCAATAACCTCATCAATAATCACAATAGAAAATCAAATAAAGCAATCAGTAACGTCAATAGTTTGAAACACACCAGGACCTTTCGGCCATGAATAACCACGCAGAGTTTAGTATGATTTATGATATTTATTCCCTATTGATTACACTCTACGAGCAAGTTTATTAGTCTCAAAACCAAGAAACACATCAACATTGTCATAAACGGGCAACTCGAATAAGATTTCATCAAAGCAAAGATCATGAATATTAGAACATAGCACGACGTCAACATGGATTAATTTTAGCAGAGTATCATTAGCGCATTGTTCAACAAAGCATAGATTCAGTCATTTGTCTATTTGTGTCCGTTTAATGAACCACTTAACTAACCTTGAATTAGCATTAGCATGTTGGGCTTCATGCAAACCAATTTTGGCAACACAAACTTAGAAAATATCTATCTATGGTCTCTGTCAAAAGAAGCAGTTGGTACCTAGAAAGGAAAGGCAAATGGACAATCACAATTTCATCATCATATAGTTACCCTCCGTAATGGGTCAGCATACAGAGTCAGTCTTCGTCCTCAGGACATCAGTTGGTTCGCCATCGGCCAGGAAACACAGCAAAGTTCAGCAAGACGGGGCAAAAAGGGGATACGTCCCTCATAAGGAGGAAAGTTATAGAATCGGGCAAGGCAAAGTAAGGATGGTTTGAGGAATCACAGCAAAGTCTTTAGGCAGAGTGACAGCATGCAATGGGAAATTAGCTCGTAATGTCTAGTAGTCTCTAGTAATCTCTCGTGTCCATAATTTTTATATCAATCTTGTGGTACAGTCCCCTAATTTCCAATTGGGCAAGGTTTAGCGTACCATTATCTCCATCCAATAGTCCATTGGTCACCACCTTTCGATAGTCACCCCATAACAGTTCTCACATAGTTTATTGGCTCCTGTGATTGACATCTCCAGCGGGTAAAATGTCCGGTATGATTTCATGTTCTCGTGTTTCTCACACAGACCCAGTCAGTAGTTCCATTGTCTATACCAGTTTAGGCAACCTTGTACCTGTTGCAAGTTTACACTGTTGCATTCGGCAAGAATGTCTCCTTGAGCAAGTCGAGTTTCATGAGAATGAATCTACTACGGTTACACTCATCTTCTAGCTTCTGGAAAAGTAGAACTAATGTCCTTCAGCAAGTCAGCACACTGCACATTAGAAAACACATTTAATATGAAACCAGGCAGCTAGCCCTCGACTCACGCTAACTAAGTCCTAGTGAATTAGTTAGTAAAACCTTAACGTATAACTCTTAATACTAATACAAAAACATAAATTAATGCATTATTGTTTTATTATTAGTCAATTTCATTAAACATCCTTTATAATGGTGGCCACCCCCCGTGGGCACATTTCGGACTCACGTTTAGTAAAACACATTAATACATTTTCTATGCGCCACTATTATGCATTATTTCATAAACATTTCATGTTAATCTTGATTATAAAAACCACACTCTAACAAGCCCTCCTCTGATGACACTTGTCATCACCCAAATCCATTCTTTATTTTTCTGTTCACTTTCTTAATTCCTGCAATTCAATTTCCTCCCCGATTTTTGACTTATCATATTTTGCTTTGAATAGTTTCTCCCTTTTCTTTTCTTCCCTCCTCATATTGCGTTTTTTCAATTTTGACCTAATTATTTTACTAAGTTTACATGATAACCATAGTCCAAATAAGCAAGCTAAAACAATCAATATTCCCCCTATTATTTTTGCAAGTATCCCATTCCAAATTTTACTAAACCAACTTCCCACTTTAGCAAGTCCCATTCCAACCTTTTCCCAAACTCCAGGTTCTTTCAGCTCTTTCAAATCTGTACTATCTTTTGTTCGGTTAGTAAGCATACTTCTAATCTTATTACTATTATCGGGTATGAATGCACAACAGTGGCGCTCCTTAAGCATCCAATAGACTACGCCACTTTTCGCTAAAAGAATGTCTAAAGCAAGCCGGTTTTGAAGAGTCATAGCCCTCTCTTCAGCAAGTTCAGTATCCATCAGGAGTATAGCCCCTGTGAAGTTTGTCAACATGTTATCCACAATAGTAGACAACTTTCTAATCTTTATTGAATTCAAGATAACTCCCACAGAAGGAATTATTGCTCCAAATATATCACCTACAACAGCAGCTGCTGTTTCTCTTTTCTGTCTAGTATGTTGTAATTCAGACAATTTAGGGAACTTCCTTAAGTCATCAAATTGGTAGATCTTTGGAAAACTATTCCCAAATAAGATGTCCCATACCATCCCTTTGGAAGACGGTAATAAGCATTAAGGCCCTCATTCTGACCTTGGCGGGCGGCGGAGGCCGCCCGCCAAAGTCCCGGCGTCAGGTTACCGTTCCGCGGTCGAAAGACCGCGGCGGTAATTCTGACTTTCCCGCTGGGCTGGCGGGCGGTCGCCTTCAGACCGCCAGCCAGCCCAGCGGGAAAGAGGCTTCCACGATGAAGCCGGCTCGGAATCGAGCCGGCGGAGTGGAAGCTGTGCGACGGGTGCAGTTGCACCCGTCGCGTATTTCACTGTCTGCGCAGCAGACAGTGAAATACATGTAGGGGCCCTCTTACGGGGGCCCCTGCAATGCCCATGCCAGTGGCATGGGCACTGCAGGGGCCCCCAGGGGCCCCGCGACCCCCCCTACCGCCATCCGGATCTCGGCGGTCCGACCGCCGGGATCTGGATGGCGGTAGGGGGGGTCGGAATCCCCGCGGCGGTGCAGCAAGCTGCGCCGCCGCGGAGGATTCAATGGGGCCGCGGTACACTGGCGGGACCCCGCCAGTGGTGCCGGTCCGACCGCGGCTTTACCGCCGCGGTCGGAATCCCCATTGGAGCACCGCCGGCCTGTCGGCGGTGCTCCCGCGGTCCTCCGCCCTGGCGGTCAAAGACCGCCAGGGTCAGAATGACCACCTAAGTCCACATATATATCCTGTCCATTTTACATGAACGTCCAATTACTCTGCAACAAAAACACATGTCTACACTCACTTGTTCCCACAAATAAAGTGTCATGGTCCAATTTTGGCCTGTATATACAAAGCTTTCCTGCATGTAATGCATCTATAGCTAATTTGCCTTGTGTCTTTTTTGCACTATAAGCATAATCATTTGCAAACGTTAGTTTTTCTAATCCCTTTGCTAATTTTTCTTTTAACGCTTTTCTTCTATCATCAGTATGATCTAAAAAGCTCTTTTCTATATGCGTTAGTAAGCAGGTTAGATTATTGCGATGCACATAAGCTGTACCAAATGTCAGTGTAGGCTCAAAGAAACCCCTATCTTTATATTATGATCTTTAGCTATCTTACTCAAATATTCATTTATAGGCACAAAAGAAAACACTACATCTAGATTGGAATAGAACTACTGAATATATTCTTGATAATAAAACCTTGTTAATAGCAAACTACAACTTATCCCGTAGGTTAGTGGCAGACTATGGTAAATAACCCCTTCTTGTACTGACGAAGGAATTGTCGTGCACACATAACAATCCTTCGTATCCATTGTTTCAATATACTCATTCAACAAGCGATAGAAAACATTAGTAGATAGTTCCCCTTTCGTGTTAGTTCCCTCATGCAAATATTTTGTATCCTGCTCGAACTTCTCCCATGGTGTTAGTGTAGCAGTGTCAGGAATTGAAGCATTGTTAGTCGCACTCTTATCCACCAACGGTATTCCCACAATCACAGCTAATATTACTATTGCACACACAACACCCAAAATAATACTCAACCATCTATGAATCCTACCCCTATTATTGTCATCTCTGGGTTTAATCATGATCTGTATAGAATCAGAAAGCAGGATAATATAGAGGCAAACAATCATCTGAGAAAGATCTAGAAGCTATTTTTTATTTTTTATTGAGCAAAGTCTCTCTTTAGCAAGTATTTACAGTGTCTTCACTCACACGCAGGATCCTTGTCAAATCAGGTTAGCAGCTTGCCACAATCGGTTTTCAAAAGGTCAATTCAGGTTAACAGTGTCACATCCGGTAATTTATCAGTCTCTTTTTCTCTCAGATTTTCAGCCTTAATTTTAATTTTAACACAATCTCTCTTCTCTGCGGTCAAAGTCAGGTGCCGTAGTATTGACCTGGAAACTCTCGATCAAAACAGAATGCCAAGAATTCTTGTTGCCATTCAGCTGATGTTGCATACACCCATTCAGGACCTGCGTGTTTGCAACTTGCTTTCTTTTCAGCTTGCGATCACCCTGCAATTCTCCTTCACTCAGATCCTCTCTCCTTGTGGTATCAACTTATTCCTCTATTGTTTCATCTATTACCACTTTCTCTTTTCCAGGTTGTGTCCCTGGCCACTTATCTCCTTTCGATGTCCTTTTACTGTTAGATTTTTCAGGTTGCTGATCAATGCCCTCCTCTTGTGCTATGGTGTTTTCTCTTGATGGCTCTGCAAGCGGCTCAGGAGTAGTCTGAACTCTTTGACTTTCCTCTGTTTCACCTCCTTCGCCTTCTGGGTCTGTCAGGGGTTCAACTTCAAACCTGTATCTGTCTGCTTCTGGGAGAACCTCTCTTCGTGTCTGTTCCCCTGGCGCCTCAGTTGAGATAGGCTCACCGTCACCCCTCTGGACTTGGTTTGCAGTTTGAGTGGCCAAGCCGTCCTCAACAGGCTCTCCTTCAGTCTCAGTTCCCCTTTGATTACTCTCCGTCCCTAAGACTTCCTTTCCTGTAGCTGTTATTTTCGACAACTCAAGTTCCTCATCAGTTGGACACGTCACCTTCTTGGTGTGACTGGCATGTATCCAGTTTGCAAACTCCCGCACATTTCACAGCACACATTTCATACGGCCCCTTCCAACGTGGCTCCAAACACGACTTCCTCACATGGTTCTTGACAACAACCCAGTCACCGGCTTTCAGAGTGTGACCTGGATCAGTTATTGGTGGCAATGTGGTTGCTTCCACCTGGTGAGAGAAAGAGTGGACCACGTCAGCCAGACCCTTGCAGTAGTCCAACACCATGTAATCCATGATATTCACAAGAGCATTTGCGGGCACTGCGGGCAATCTCATAGCTCGGCCCATGAGAATTTCATGTGCAGACAGTCCTGTTTTCTTGTTGGGTGTATTTCTCATTGACATCAGCACTAAGGGCAACGCATTTGGCCATTTCTGATTTGAAGCTGCACACACTTCTGGCATTCTCGACTTCAAGGTACCATTCATCTGTTCCACTAGTCCTGATGCTTCAGGGCGGTAGCTACAATGCAACTTCTGTTCAATGTTCAGTGCGGCACACAAGAGCTTAACCACCTCGTTGTTGAAGTGACTTCCCCTATCTGATTCTAAAGAGATCGGAAATCCGAAACGTGGTATTAATTCCCTAAGCAGCAACTTCGCGACTGTGAGACTGTCATTCCTACGTGTAGGGTAAGCTTCAATCCAGTGACTAAAGATGCACACAATCACCAACACGTACCTCAGACCTCCACACACAGGCATCTCAATAAAATCCATCTGCATTCTGCTAAATGGACCTCCTGCTCTCCCAATGTGGCTCAAATTCACCACGGTCCCTCTCCCTGCATTCATCTGCTGACAGATAATGCACCTGTGACAAATCACTTCTGCGGCTTGTCTGAACTTTGGGTTAAACCAGTCGATTTTAAACAGACTGATCATAGTATCTATCCCAATATGTGCTTGACCATGGTAAAACCTCGCACTGTGACAGAAGGCTGTTTAGCAAAATCATTTTCCCCTCGTCTGAAACCCACAAATCATCAGGTCTTTGAACACATTGCAATTTGAGCCGAGAGCGTTTCTCTTCTTTGCTGGCACGTCCCTGCAACAATTTTAACTCTTCCATTGTGTCAACAACCCTCAATGCATAACCTGTGCATGTCTCATTTTCAGAATTCCCTCTGATCTTTGAACAATATACAGTTCAATGCACAAAACCTTGCAACTTGATCTGCATATCCGTTCCCCATTGACACTTAGGGGGTCATTCCGACCCCGCCCAAACACCGCACCGCTGTCAAATGACCGCGGCGGTGATCACAACTTTCCCGCTGGGCCCGCGGGCGATCTCAAGCAGATCGCCTGCCGGCCCAGCGGCAAAGCCCCAGCAAAGATGAAGCCGGCTCCGAATGGAGCCGGCGGATTTGCTGGGGTCCGACGGGTGCAGTGGCACCCGTCGCGATTTTCAGTGTCTGCTTTGCAGACACTGAAAATCTTAATGGGGCCCTGTTAGGGGGCCCCTGCAGTGCCCATGCAAGTGGCATGGGCACTGCAGGGGCCCCCAGGGGCCCCACGACACCCGTTCCCGCCAGCCTCTTCCTGGCGGTGTAAACCGCCAGGAACAGGCTGGCCGTAGGGGGTCGGAATCCCCATGGCGGCGCTGCATGCAGCGCCGCCATGGAGGATTCCCTGGGGCAGGGGAAAACCGGTGCGAAACCGCTGGTTACCCTTTTCGGACCGCGGCTTTACCACTGCGGTCAGAATTGCCCCGGAAGCACCGCCAGCCTGTTGGCGGTGCTTCCTCTGCCTTCTGCCCTGGCGGTTACAAACCGCCAGGGTCAGAATAAGGGCCAAAGTCTTGCAACTTAACATGAGCATTGCATTTCACCACCGCAATTTCAAGAGGCAACTGAATTGCGTACAACAATTCCTTAATTCTTTCACCATTTTTCACTGGAGAACCAGAAGAGGTCAGGAAACCTCTCTGTGACCATAGCTGGCCCAAAAAAATGGACAATTCCAAATCAGTATCTGCTGTCTGTATAGATAGTCACTTTTAGGTTCTCAGCGGCATGGCATGCCCTAGTAAGAGCAATTAACTCAGCCACTTGAGCAGAGTATACTCGTTCGAGCCAAGATGCTTCCAGGATACTGGATATTGTACACACAGAGTATCCAGCTCCCAGCACTCCCACTGAGTCTCTCAGGAATGAACCATCAACAAAGATGTAGTAATCATTTTCCTCTAATTGGGTATCTTTAATGTCAAGTCTTGGTTTGGTGCACAGTTCTGTTACCTCAAGACAATCATGTTCTACTTCCTCAGCATCATCGATATCTGTCTTTTCAGTAGGAAGCAAAGTTGCCGGGTGACCCCGTATAATGGTTTCATACTTCGTCAGGCTGGCATGTCATATGTTGCGTTTTAGTCCGGGTGAGTAGTATTTCTACTGAGTGTGGGACCATTACTGTTAAGGGATGTCCCATCACTATGCCTTCACACTGAGTAAGGCTTTGACCAACTGCTGCAACTGCACTCAAACAACCCAGTAAGGCTGCTGCGACTGGGTCCAAAGTAGCTGAAAAATATGCTACTGGGCGGTTTGCACCTCCATGGACCTGTGTCAAGACAGACAAAGAACAAGCATCACGTTCATGACAAAACAGTACAAAAGGCTTTGTGTAGTCAGGCATTCCTAAAGCTGGAGCCCTGCACATGTTCTCTCTTAAGATCACTTCAATCCCCTCATTAGAGCAGGTGATCGAACACCTCGTTTTACACAGTAAGTCTCTTCTCAGTAGGGACACAGGACTTGAATCACAGACTACAAACCTATGTAATCCCTGGAAGGTAACAATCTCAACTTGGACCGGATCTGTAATTGGAATTGTCAGGAGCTGATTTGCCACTCCTACCACCCTTATGGTACGCCCGAAAGTGGCAATTTCGGAACCTCTGCACTTCTGAATGTAGAGCGTGTAGCTCTGGTGTCAACCAGGAACGAAACCTTGTGACCCATCACCTTCCCTTGCACATAAGGTCCCCTCTGATCTACTTCTAGGGACGCTGCAAGCCTACACTCCTCACTATCTGAACAATCATCCGACCATTCATCATTTATTCCATCCTCACCACACAATGGGAACTGTTGTACTGTATTATTTTGACTCATTGGTTGGCTGGTGACCTGTTGAGGAAGCATCACCTGTTGCTGTCCCATTGGAGCTAAAGGTAACTGCATTTGTTGTCTAGGTACCACGGGAATCTGCTGTTGTATTTGCTGAAACTATGCTGGTTGAACTTGTGGCATTTGATTTTGTTGCATAGGTTGGAGACCCTGCATCTGAACCATATTATTCTGGAAGTTCGGATTTTGACCCCTCATTCTTGGACCCCTCACATTTTGAAATGTACTGACATCATTGCTTTGTTGAACGACACCATCCTGCACCATCATTGAGCACTCCCGCTTCCAGTGTCCCACGCCCTAGCACGCATGGCATGGTAACACCTTTTTCATCCCTTGCACATCATTTTGGACCACAACGGTATTCAAGTCTGGACAACGGTTCACCAAACCTCCCCGACCTCTGCCTCTTTGTTGCATCTGAAACATTCTGTTTCCTTGAGGTTGCTGTTGTACCACCTGCTGTTCTCCATTTCCCTGCATCCCTGCCTGAGCTGCCTTAATTTGCATCACCATCACCTTCTCTTTCAGCTTTCTTTTTTCAATTCAATCTCATCGCTACAGTATTTTGCATACTGCAACACCTCATCAATCGGCTTGGCTTGCCAGCAGATCAAATGTTTCTTAATCATCTGGCTAATTTTCGGCCTCAGTCCTTCAACAAACCTGAACACAAGATGATTCATGTCTTTCGGCTCTATAACCTCCGTACCACTGTAATGTTTGAACGCCTTTAACAACCTCTCATAGTAAGCATGTATTGATTATTTGCCTTCTTGTGCCGTTTAATAAATTTTCTGCCAATCAGTGACTTTCGGCAACACTTTTTGTTTTAAAAACTCAATCACCTTATGGTAATACCTCATCAAATCAGAAGACGGTGCTCCAGTAATCTTGTCCCTTGACGGTTCCTCTGTCGGCCAGTCCACACCCCTCTTGCATTCAAGCCACAAATCAGCTGAAACTATAATCTCAAACAATGTGTTTAAGTCTTCCCAGAGACATTTTGCAAGCTTCACAAACCTGTCCGTCTGCTGGTACCACTCTATTGGCTTTTCCCTCAGCCTGGGATAGTCATTTGTGAATGACAAAATGTCACCTCTAGACAACGGTACATGAACTAAAACCCCTCCAGCTGTTTCTCTCATGGGTAACATTTTTATGGTTCCCGTGTCTGGTGCAGCTTTCGCCTGCTTCGGTTCCGGGCAGTCACCTTTCTCTTTATCTCTCTTCTTTGCCCATCTGCCTTCCCACTTCTCTGATGCTCCCCAAACTTGAGCACTCTGTATTATCTCTTTGAGGTGTGCTTTCAACCCAGTAGTCCTCATATGGTCAAAATCTTTATGTTTGAATTCTAACCTATAACTCCTCTTCAAATGCTTAGTATTATCCAAGTCTATGCCGTATTTGTCTGGTGCGTTCGCTAACCTCTGGTGTATCTTACTCACTTCTTTGGTTATTTTCAGGCACAGAAACCTCAATTCCGCTTCAGTGCATGATTCTAATCTGTTCACTCCATTAGTTCCTTCAACTAATTCTGCTGCTTCCACACCCAACCTTATAAAGTTCAGGTATTCCTCTCTCTCTGCTCGTTCTGTTGTTACAGGAGTAGTCTGTGGAGTGCTAACCTTGTCTAACCACTCAGTCAACTGTTGCGCGGTTAAGCCCTGCAATTAGATATTTCCAGCCTGCACTCTCAGTGCCTGTGATGTATTTGCACTCAGCACCTGTGGTGTCAGTAAACCCAAACCTGCTTGTCACATTGTCTCTAAAGGAACCCCCGTCGGACTAAAGTCCAACAAGGACCTAGATCCCTCGACTGTCTGTTCTCCCGGTGTCGTCCCTTGGGAGTTTCCTGTGAACCCTCCTCTTATCACCTCTTGAGTCATTACTCATTGATCACATACACTAGGCTTTGCCTGCACATATAGCGGTACTGGCGGACCAACAGTAATCGGCAATGATATAGCAGCTGGTGCCTGTCCGCTACCCAATCCCTGTGGAGCATTAACTCCCATAGCTTGATTCATCATAGGTGCTGTAACTTACTGCGGTCCTGTGACCGAAGTGTAATTTGGGACCATCTGTTGCTGCGGCTGGGGCAGCAATTGTGGAGTTGGCTCAATCTGCATTAACTTTGATCTCGTGTATACCGGATTAGGCGGCACCGTCAAACTCGTAGTTGTCTCTAATACTGGGACATCGGGGTAGAGTCTCTGAATTGGTTGTGGCTGCAACTGTATCTGTTTCTCCGGTGCAGTGGATACGCCAGCATCATTCTGTATCAGAGCTGATGCAGTAAAATTATTTGGCTGTGCTGCGCTTGTGGTTCCCTGATTCTGTGTTATATTTACAGGACCTGCACTAGTACTCGGTCTATTTTCATTTATGGCATATGGTGGTGATCGATCATGTAACAACTGATTAAGAAACTCATCATCATCAGAATCATCTGCATCTGCCCAAGACTTCTGAGCCTCCTTTTGCTTACTAAACCACTTGTCTGTTTTACAAGTTGCCTTTCTCCCTTGTGTTTCAGCTTCTTGAGTTATTGCCGGAAACATCCTAACTCCGTCTATTATTTCCCTTCTCCACATCCTGGTCTCACTATCCCATCTAGCCTCCGCTAGAGTCTTCTCTGCTTTCTTCATTCTCCTCTCAAATTTTTGTTACTCTTTCTGAATTGCCGCCAGTTCCCAAATTGCTAACGCCTCAAACTGAGCTGGTCTCGGAGGCAGCTTCTGCTCACTTAACACCCTCTGCAAATTTTCCAGAATCTTTATATTGAACATTCCGTGCTCCGGAAACGCCAAACATCCCTCCTTTTCTGTTATTTTGCACCACTGCTTTAGCAAAAGACAAGGCGCGACTCTCTTCTCCTCCATGACCACATAAGCTGGAGTATCCTCTGGTGGTGTAGGCTCCCCTACACTCGCTGTAATGTATGTATATCCTCTCAAAGCACTCTTTAGAGCCCTGAAAAACGTCATTTTTGCATCATTTATTTTGTTTAGAATCTAATTAGGAAGTGACTTTAATTCCCAGAACACTCTTCACCTACCTTCTCAATCAATTGCCTCTCACGGACGGCTGCCAACCCGTGCGCGACCCCTCTCTGCAACTGACCTATCCCAGTGCAGCTCCAATGACGTCACACTCACACACACTGCGGCTGACAAAGTCTTGCGGCTTGTCTTCCTTACTCTCTATTCACACAAAACTAATGCAATATATTGTGAGCACCTTAACAACAAAAACAAATTTGCTGGTTTACTACAGGAAGGGTAACACAATCGCTTCAGAACTTTACAGAGATTTCACTTGAAGCCTAGGCCGTTACTCTCTCTTTCTCAGATCCCGCACACACAAGCAGAATTCGACCCGCAAATCCTACTCTCGACTTGTCAATGGTTCATTCTAGTGCACTTTAGAACTTGCCACATCTCCATTGAAGGTTTCACTCACACAATTTGACTCAAACTGACTCGTCAACCACGCCCGATTGACCTATTAAACCGCAGAAATTACAACATAAACCAAGTGTCTCATTCACTTATCAATATACTCTGGAGTCTTAGACCACGCCGGGTCCATACATCACTAACAACCACGTGGACAATTTTTGAGCACCAAGCGCCACACTCACATTAAGTTTGCCGACTTCCCTACTCCCATACTGCGGAGTACACACACTCCTACTAAAACATTACCTGACCTAAATTCTCACAATCCTCACAATTCACCTGCGGTATGCATAAGCTGAGCAAGTGCAAATTCTACACCACACATACTATCACAGAACGCCGAGAACATACCCAACTCACTTCGGCAAGCTCCGAGATTCCGGGAAAGTCATTTGGGATTTAGGAGCACATCATACCTCCAATTTGCATTATCTCAAAAATACATTTTTAACAATGGTCCCTTGTCCTAGGGCCCCAAAGGCCCTGAACCGTCCTCTGCTACCAGAACTGATAACGCGTCCCAATCTAAATAATTTATTCACTCTGGGACTCGTTTTAGGACGATTAATCTTTTGACCCTGATTGAAGTCTCCTTAAGACAAGATATCTAGTCAACAAATCAATCAATAATCAATAACCTCATCAATAATCACAATAGCAAATCAATTAAAGCAATCAGTAACATCAATAGCTTGAAACACACCATGACCTTTCGGCCATGAATAACCATGCAGAGTTTAGTATGATTTATGATATTTATTCCCTATTGATTACACTCTACGAGCAAGTTTATTAGTCTCAAAACCAAGAAACACATCAACATTGTCATAATATGGAAACTCGAATAAGATTTCATCAAAGCAAAGATCATGAATATTATAACATAGCACGACATCAACATGGATTAATTTTAGCAGAGTATCATTAGCGCATTGTTCATCAATGCATAGATTCAGTCATTTGTCTATTTGCGTCCGTTTAATGAACGCCTTAACTAACCTCGAATTAGCATTAGCATGTTGGGCTTCATGCAAACCAATTTTGGCAACACAAATTTAGAAAACATCTATCTATGGTCTCTGTCAAAAGAAGCAGTTGGTACCTAGAAAGGAAAGGCAAATAGACAATCACCATTTCATCATCATATAGTTACCCTCCATAATGGGTCAGCATACAGAGTAAGTCTTCGTCCTTAGGACATCAGTTGGTTCGCCATCGGCCAGGAAACGTGGCAAAGTTCAGCAAGACGGGGCAAAAAGGGGATACTTCCCTCATAAGGAGGAAAGGTATAGAATTGGGCAAGGCATAGTAAGGATGGTTTGAGGAATCACAGCAAAGTCTTGAGGCAGAGTGACAGCATGCAATGGCAAATTGGCTCGTAATGGCTAGTAGTCTCTAGTAATTTCTCGTGTCCATAGTTTTTATATCAGTCTTGTGGTACAGTCCCCTAATTTCCAACTGGGCAAGGTTTAGCGCACCATTATCTCCATCCAATAGTCCATTGGTCACCACCTTTCGATAGTCACCCCATAACAGTTCTCACGTAGTTTATTGGCTCCTGTGATTGACGTCTCCAGCGGGTAAAATGGCCGGTATGATTTCATGTTCTCGTGGTCCTCACACAGACCCAGTCAGTAGTTCCATTGTCTATACCAGTTTAGGCGACCTTGTACCTGTTGCAAGTTTACACTGTTGCATTCGGCAAGAATGTCTCCTTGAGCAAGTCGAGTTTCATGAGAATGAATCTACTACGGTTACACTCAGCTTCTAGCTTCTGGAAAAGTACAACTACATGTCCTTCAGCAAGTCAGCACACTGCACGTTAGAAAACACATTTAATATGAAACCAGGCAGCTAGGCCTCGACTCACGCTAACTAAGGCCTAGTGAATTAATTAGTAAAACCTTAAAGTATAACTCTTAATACTAATACAAAAACATACATTACTGCATTATTATTTCATTATTAGTCAATTTCATTAAACATCGTATAAAATGGTGGCCACTCCGTGTGGGCACACTTCGGACTCACGTTTAGTAAAACACATTAATACATTTTCTATGCGGCATTATTATGCATTAGTTCATAAACATTTCATGTTAATCTTGATTATAAAAACCACACTCCAACACCTCCGAGCATTTTGTTTTAGAGCGCACAGTTAATTTTTTACCGTTGGGACAAATTTAGCCTCAATCCAATTTTTATGACCTCATTTTAGTTGTTCATTCAGTGCCTTACAGAGGGTTTTAAGTTCCTCAGCATACCTTGAAAGTTAATTCCTCTTTTTTCTTTGCCTGTGAGCATCTCGCTTATCCAGTAGTGATCAAGTGTTACACACTTCTTGCTGATAGTCAACGGTTGACTTCATTATTGTTTACTAAGAGAAGATTACTGTTTTGTCCGGATGCACCTCGTTCAATGCTGCGAGAAATTCCACTCCTTCATAATGTATTCTTTCTTCATACTTTTCTTAGAATACTTGTTTCATCCTATTCTCCCTAGCTTTGCGTTTTCATCAGCTGAGGACATTACTTTGAGTTGTTCATTGTAGCTGATGTCCCACATTATTATTGCTGCCTGTGGATAGCGATCACTTTTTCCACTGATGACTATCTGAAATGAAGATACCTGTTTTACTGTACATGGGGAAACTAGGGTGTGTTCAAGTTTTACGCACGTCTCCAGCTATGTGCGTTTGTTTAGCAGGTGTGTCAGACTTGATACAGCCGTTCAGGTTTATCAATCCCTACTCAAAAAGTATTTTCCAAAAATGTCTTCTGCCAATGGGAATGGAAAGTTATGTCATTTCTGGGGTGTTATAATACAGGCTAATTCATATAAAGCTCCTTATGGATAGTACCTCGTTTAAATCTCCTGCGTCAATGGCGTCTTGATTTAGGTAAACTGCGTATTGATGTTTTAAACGTTGTAGCATGAATCTTCAACTGATGTCTTTCTTAACAGATCGGGCAGAATAAATACATTGTATGATAAAATACCTGGCCTTTTGTGAAGTTAATTTCAATAACTTGGATATAATTAGATGATGATTCAGTTGCTGACCAAGAAAAGTGCACATTAAAAGACATCCATGTGGCCAGACCCCTGAAAGATTTCCATGTTCTGAAAGTTTAATTGCTGGTTTTGTCCTTTTGAGAAAGTCATACTTTTAGCCCTGTTCACCCCTTCTTTTTTAACCATACTGATTGGAACTGACTGTACCCTGGCCCCTGCTAAATAGGCCTAGGGCCAGTGCTCTGAATAAATGGTATGTGGTAATTAGGTATAATTACAATTGGCAATGACAGATCCCTGTAAGTCCCTGGAATATAATAAGGCAAAGGGGATTCAAACTATCTATAAGTCCCTAGTATATAACAGGGCAGGGGTCTTAGAGGCCCAGTAGATTTCCTGCAATGGAATGTGCACTGCTGTGCTGCCTACTTACATTTTTAAAAGCAGCCCTGCTTTGCAGACTGTCTTTAAAAGTAAAATATATGCCAATTTAACTTTGGAATTAAAGTCACCCCTAAGGTATATCTTAGGTGCCCGAGGAGTGGGATGCCATGTAACTGTGAGCAGGGACATTATAAGAGAAGTTTCATATGACGTGGTGAGGGAAAACTGACCATTTTTTAAAGTGTAAATATGGCTAGGAAGGAGCTAAAAATGTCTCTCCTGATTAGTCAGCCGTAACGTGCCTAGTTAAGATGCTTTGATGAGGGGATAGGTGGCCTGTATAGAGCAGAGGTTATCTGGTGTGGGGAACTCTGCAGCTCCAGAGAACAGGCCAGAAAAGAGGCTGGGTAAATCAAACTGGTCTTCAAAGAGAACAGGGCAGTAACGAATGCCAGCCAGGCCTACCCCCTCGACAGGCCAGGAATGGAATTTGCAGAATGTCTGGAGGAGGAGTGTTAATGGAAATGAGCCACACCAGTAGGTTAGTTTAGCCAGGTCTTACTCTTCTGGAGAGGAATCCCCCATCTTGAATTTGAAAGTGCAGTGCTTTGTGGGACAGGAATATGCCACATTTTGGAGGAATTTCTCAGGCATTTGGGTGCTCCCTGTACCTCATTGGACAGGGGTGCCTGCTGCTTGTCACCCAGATCATTGAAAAATATGTGAGAGCTGCATAGCAACTCAGATCTGCTGCCCAAAACTAAAAGGCGAAGAAGGACTACCCTGCTGGAAGCCTGGTCGGCACCTAAAAGGGTTGCATTCTGAAGAACTGCTCCTGCTGCACACTGGGGACTACAGCCCTGAGGACTTATCCTTGCTTCCAAAAGGACTGAGGAGTGGACTACCTGAAAGCAACAGGTTAACAGAGGTTCCCTGCACCACTATCCTCTAGAAGTACCCAGTATGGAGTGTGTCTAGTGGAATTTTAAGGATTTGGCCTGGTGGATTGTGGTAATTGCAGTCCTAAACTTCCAAAGACCACCTCAGAGCTTCTAGACCTCTGCATTTGTGTTTTGGACACTTTGAACCCTCAGCGGGAACTTCAGGAAGAATTTCCAGAAGTTTGAAGAAGTCTGGAGCAACTTTTGGAAAAAGCTCCATAATTGGAGCGATCCGACATCACGAGCTAAGCTGACAACCTTTAACCCTGATCGAGCCTGTATTTGAGGTTCGTCTGGAGGGGACAGCACTACATCAAGAGAAAATCCTCCAGCAAAGTTTCTAAGTCCGAAGGTAACATTTTTACCAGGCCTCCGCTTACTGTATTCAACAAGGGCTCCTTCACTGTCAGTCTCAAACTTTGACTTTGTCCCAGTCAAGCACATCGGATGTCCCATGTTGGCGCTATCATTTTGTAACCTCTAGAATGTGTTTAATCTTTAAAAATCCATATCTCCAGTTGGACCTGGCGGTCGATGATAAAGTGGCAGTAATACCGCCAACAGGCCAGCAGTGACAAGAATGGAATCATGACCACTGCGGAAACCGCTCAGACAGACAGCCACTTTAACACACCGACCACCAGGGTGGAATCAACAAGCACCACGGTGGTGACCGCCAACAACCAGGCGGAAGACAATGTACCGCCCACTCTATTATGACCGGCCTATCTGCTACCTTTTCCGGGGCGGTACCAACGACATCAAACGCCTGGCGGAAACAGATCTCAGAAGTCAAAGGACTCACATGTGGAGACTCAGGGAACAACCACGGTACCATGGAGTCCGAGTTGCAAATTTTCCCCGTGCTCGTCTTCCTTCTGCTACATTATGAACACCAACGCCGGTGAAGACGACCACAGTGAGTACTTCTGCCTAGCACACAAGAGGGCGGGTGGGGAAGAGAGTGACACACACATGCAATACACCCCCTCCACCCCCAACACCATACACACAACCAGAAGTAGTAACATGACATATCTACCCCACGCCCCTCAGGAATAATGCAAGGACAAAATGTTTTGAAGAAAGTGAGTGTAATACGGGAAAATACTATGAATAAGTGCATCAAAATCCAAATGTTTATACATATTTACAAATGTGGGGACACTGCCCAGTCCTCAATGTCTGTGGGCCACAGGGCCACAACACATAGGCCCAGGCCCCACCTCACTCCTGCAACAACACGGAGAGAACACTGCAGGGGCATCAGGTCGAAAATACAGAGGCACCTCAGGGGGACAGGGAATGGGGGGGCACCTCAGCCAGGAGATGGTACAACACCACTGGTCCTGGAGGGGGCAATATGCCCTGAGCGCTGTCCTGGGGAGTGCAAGGCCATAGTCTCTCAAGTGGGTGGTTTGCCCACTGCTTGGTCCTGGGGATTTCAGCGCCACAGTCTCTCAAATGGGTGGTTTGCCCATTGCTTGGTCCTGGGGAGTGCAAGGCCACAGTCTCTCAAGTGGGTGGTTTGCCCACTGCTTGGTCCTGGGGAATTCAAGGCCACAGTCTCTCAAATGGGTGGTTTGCCCATTGCTTGGTCCTGGGGAGTGCAAGGCCACAGTCTCTCAAGTGTGTGGTTTGCCCACTGCTTGATCCTGGGGAGTGCAAAGCCACAGTCTCTCTAGTGGATGGCTCCTTCCACTGGTTCTGGAGAGGGCAGTGTGCCCAGTGTGCTTTATCCTGTGGAGGATGGTATGAGTGGATGGCTTCTTCCACTGGTTCTGGAGGGGGCATTGTGCCCAGTGAGCTTCATCCTGTGGAGGATGGGGTGATTGGATGGCTTCTTCCACTGGTTCTGGAAGGGGCATTGTGCCCTGTGATGCAGATCTTCAGGAGTGCAAGGTCACAGTCTCTCACCTGGGTGTCAGACCCACAGGATTTGCAGGGGCCAGGCTGCACAACAGCCCATGGATGCAGGACTACACACTGTCCGCTGGCGGTGATGGCTGCTCAGTGGTGGCAGTGGTGCTGGTGGCGGTGCTGGCAATAAGGGGGGGGAGGCTCCAGCCCTTCCCTTGCCGCCTCGGATGGCTGCCCATTGGGGCTGCTGCTGCTGGCAGTGGTGTTGGTGGCAGAGAAGCCAGTGGTGGGGGGAGGCTCCAGCCCTTCCCCTGCAGCCTCGGACGGCTGCACAGTGGGGCTGCAGCTGCTGGCAGTGGTGCTGGTGGCGGTGCTGCCAGTGCTGAGGGGAGGCTCCAGCCCTTCCCCAGCAGCCTCGGACAGCAGAACCACCATGGTTGGTGGTGGGGGCTCTGAATGAGTCCCAGCACCAGGCCTCCTGTCCTTCCTGCCTGCTGGTGCAGGTCCCTTGCCTTTCCTGTCAGAGCTGGGGATTATTCCCTGCCCTTCCCTGTAGCAGCTAGGGGGTGCCTCCTAGCCCTTCCTTGAAGCAGCTCGGGGTGCCTTCTTGCCCTTCCTTGAAGCATCTGTGGGTGCCTCCTTGCCCTTCCTTGACGCAGCTGGTGGTGCCTCCTTAGCCTTCCTTGCTGCACCTGGTGCAGGCACCCTTTCAGTGTGGCTGCCTGGTGCCCGGTATCCTCTCCCACTTGGAGTAGCTGTCAACACTACTGTGGTCGTGGACTGGGTGGCTGAGGTGCTCGCCTGGGTTCTGACCACCATGGCCCGACGTGAAGGATGGGGCGGGGGAGTGATAGGGAAGAGGTCAGCGGTGGAGAGGAAAAGCTTCTTAGAGACATTGGGAGGGAAGAGGGTGAAGGTTTGGAATTGGAGGAAGAGGAAGTGGTTGTAGGAGGTGTCTGTCTGCTGATTTTGGGTGCAGGTGCATGAGCTGGATGCTGTTGTGAGGTGGATGGCTGTTGGGTGTCTGAGTGCTTGCATTTGACTACTTTGGGAGGAGGGGGCACAGGATAAGTGGGAGAGGACACAAGGGACGTGTGAATGGATGTGGGGGTGGTGACTGCCAGTGAGGGGCGTGTAGTGATAGGCATGATGGTGATGGTGGGAGTGGATGAGGATGTAGTGCATGCAAGTGTGAGTGTAGACGTAACTGGGAGGGAGGTGGATGAGGAGGAGGAGGGGGGCACAGTGGAGGCAGTGGATGTTGGTATGTCTGCATCTGGATGGTGTTTGTGTGAGTGCCTGTGGGATGATGTGTGGTGCTTGTGTTTGTCTGAACCACTCCTGTGTGTTATCTTGTGTGCATGCTATTCTGCCTGTGTGCTTGGAATAGGCTGGAGTTGAGGGGAATGGGATTGGGTAGAGGAAGTTGGAGGAGGGAGGCTAGAAACAGGGACAATGGCTGCCATCAGAGAGGAGGACAGAGCCTGGATTGATCTTTGTTGGGCCGCCATGCCAGTGAGAATGCCCTCCAGGAATGCATTGGTTTGGTGCATTTGGGCTGCCAACCTCTGGATGGCATTCACAATGGTTGACTTCCCAACAGAGATGGATTGCAGGAGGTCAATAGGCTCCGCACTCAGGGCAGCAGGGCTAACTGGGGTAGGGCCTGAGGTGCCTGGGGCGAAGGAGATGCCCACCCTATTGGGTGAGCAGGCACAGGAAACTCACTGAGGGGCTGCTGGGAGGGCGGTGCTGGTACGGGGGTGGCGGCTGTACCTTTAGTTGGGGTGCGCACAGAGGTGTCCGCCACCACCCGGGAGCTTTCATCAGAGGAGGAATCGGTGTCAGTACTGTCCCCTCCTGTCTCCACATTGGTGCTCCGCTCGCTCTCTGTCCCACTGGTTCCCTCACCGTTGATGGACTCGGCCTCCTGGGCACTCTGCGATGAAGCTCTCTCCGTCGCTGGTGCCTCTGCTCCTCCGCCAGATGATGCTAATGCACATAAGGACAGGGTGACAAAACAAAAAGGGGGGAGAAGGGACAAAGGGTACACTTGGTCACTGGTAGCAACAACACCACTGTTGGCGTACGTGACACACACACACAGGGAACAGTCCTATGTACTAGGCAATGCACTACCAGTCACAATTCTAGTAGCCAGCCCATGGACATGGACACCTAACGCCAATTACAGCACACCTGAGACCCACAGACCCCTACCCAGTAGTGGATGCCTACTAGCTTGGTTGCAGGAAGTTTACATCAGACCCTGCCCAACATGGGACCTACCTGCAATGTCTGGCCTGGACTAGGGGTACCCACAGGCCCACATCCCCCACCCGGATACCACCCCACCATGCGCAAATTGTAAATTAGGGCACTGTACTCACCCCCTTGTGGTTGCTGTGATGCCCTCAAGCGCCCATCTAGCTCCGGACAGGCCACCGCCAGTATGCAGGCCATCAGAAGGGTCAGGGTTCGACGGGCACTCCTTCCTAGTTGGGAGGCCATCCCCAGCTGGGCCTCCGCCATCTTCTGTGCCCAGCATCTCAAGTCCTCCCACCGTTTGCAACAATGGGTGCTCTGCCTGCCGTAGACCCCCAGGGTCCACACATCCTTGGAGATGGTACGCCATATACCCTTTTTCTGATGGGCGCTGACCCGTAGGGAAATTGACCCAGGAAAAGCTATTAGTCTGACCGTTCTGCCTGTTACACTCATGGCCCACTGTAGCCCTTCACAACCCCTTCCGCACAGACCTGGACACACATACATGCAAGACACTGCCCAGGGCCCTTCCACCAACCCCCCTACATGAGGCCTTCACACACAGCACTCCATGCATTCATACCCCATGCACTGTGCTCACAGTGTTCTCACCTGTTGGTCTGGAGGCCCACACAGCATTGAGTACTGGAGTAGGACCCCATCCACCAGTCTCCCAACTCCGTCGCAGTGAAGGCAGTGGCCCTTTCCCCAGTGACACGACCCATGGTCGATTCCAGACACAGGTCAGAGCAGCACATGCAGTGTAGGTCCTCTTCTGTTGAAGGTCAGGTAGCAAGTGAGTGAACAGATAGAAAATGGTGGTCATGTCCATGGCAGTGCATACTGTCACTGCTGGCGTACATCACCATTGGCCACTGTAACCCATAGGGCCCAATGATAACCAATGAGGAGTTGCACGGCGGTTCTCGACCGCCTCCTGCAACAGCGCACAACGTCAGCGGAATTACCTCATTTCTACATGTCCCTCCATACAGGATAGGCGGATGCCATTTCAGTGGGGGAAGGCCATGGCACCTAACTGCGTCAAAGTACACATTGGCATCATTTTGACCTATCCAACAATATACTGTAACAATCATAACGTGTAATGAAGTGTAGTGTTTGGAAATATGAGATTTTGATCAGCTGCTCACCGTTTTGCCCCATAGATTGGAACTTCTGCGGATGAATAGGAGGTGGAGACATCTCCCCGTGTACAGACTCCTGGAGGACTTGGCAACAATAGAGGACAGGCACATTATCCTCACCTATAGACTGAACAGGGCCACAATCACAGAGCTGTGTGCCCAATTGGAGCCTGACCTGATATCTGCTATCTGTCATGCCACTGGGATCCCCCTCTTGTGCAAGTCCTATCTGTGCTCCATTTCCTGGCAACTAGCGCTTCCAGGTGACAGTGGGCTTCGGCAGGAGGAATGTCACAGCCAATGTTCTCAATAGTGCTGACCAGAGTGTTGTCTGACCTGATTAAACACATGCACAGCTATATTGTTTTCCCCCCAGGTGGAGGATTTGGCCACAGTGAAAGCTGATTTCTATGCAACGAGACATATACCCAACATTATTGGGGCAATTGATCGTACACATATTGCATTTGTGTCCACCCCTGTAGAAATGAAGAGGTGTTCAGAAATCGAAAGAGCTTTCACTCAATGAATGTGCATATAGTGTGCCTGGCGGACTAGTACATCTCCCATGTCAATGCAAAGTTTTGTGGGTCTCTGCATGATGGCTTGGTCCTGAGGAACAGCAGCATCCCATATTTGATGGCTCAACTCCAGAGGCACCAGGTGTGGCTAATAGGTGAGCCCTGGTTCCCAGCCAGTGGGTGTTGGTGTATGGATATGGTGTGGGCCCTAAGGGCTAGTGTGTGTCTAACAGTTGTCCCTCGATATTTGCAGGTGACTCTGGTTACCCTAACCTCTCATGGCTACTGACCCCTGTGAGGAATCCCAGGACAAGGGCAGAGGAACGTTACAATGAGGCACATGGGCAAACAAGAAGAATTATGGAGAGGACATTCGGCCTCCTGAAGGCTAGGTTTCGTTGCCTCCATCTCACAGGTGGTTCCCTGTGCTACTCACCCAAGAAGGTCTGCCAGATCATCGTGGCATGCTGTATGTTGCACAACCTTGCCTTACATTGCCAGATGCCTTTTTTGCACGAGGATAAGGCTTAAGATGGGTGTGTGGCAGCAGTGGACCCTGTGAACAGTGAAGATGTCGAGGCAGAGGATGAGGATGAGGACAACAGAAGTGCAAAAATTCGTTAATACTTCCAATGACACACAGGTAAGACAGTGTAACTTCACTTTTAATTGACAGTTTTGTGTTTGACATTGTCACTGGCAGGCTGATTTTCCGACTTCTATGGCCACTCACAGTACCCTTTGGCATCTCTATTTGCAGATATTTGTGCCCTACTATCGCTCCTGGTGTGTTGACTGCAGCCATCTACAGGTCATTCCTATGAATACAGTACTGTACAGTTGTAATGCTGTGTTTATACCTTGTTAAACGAATACATGGTTAAATCATTTGAAATACTCCATACTGGTATTTTTTTCAAAGGGTGTTTATTTAAGTGCTGATTAGTAGAGCGGGATGTGCAATGGGCTGGGTTGATGGTGGAGGAAAGTCCAAGATAGAGTCTAGTCCATGTGGATAACAGGTGCATTGTCCAAGAGGGCATAGGAAGGGGAGCAATGGAAGTTCAAGGTGGACAGGGTGGCAGGGTGGGACACAAGGGTGACATTCAGGAGAGTCTTATTTCCTGGCGGGGGCCTTGGCAGTAGTCTCTAGCTTCTGCCTGGATCGCAGGGAGCGTTTGCGGGGTGGCTCTCTTTCTGCAGGGGGAGGGATGCTAGTGGCCTGTAGGTCCTGTGGCGGGGCCTCCTGTCCACTGACGGCAGCAGAGGTGGAGGGCTGTTCATCAGTTTGGCTAGTGGTAAGGGCCTGGTGGTGTGCCACTGCCTCCCTCATAGTGTTGGCCATGTCTGCCAGCACCCCTGCAATGGTGACTAGGGTGGTGTATGATGATATCTGAAGGCCCCTGCTTCTAAGAGGGATTACACTTCTGATTTACTTAGATTCCAAAGGGAAGTCCTTTGGGAACTATGAGTGGTCTTATCTTGGAACAGTGTGCCTTTTTTTTAAAGATTATGTTATAGCAAGGAGGTCGTACATTGGACCAATTAATCCTCTTCCCCAATTTTTTGTGAATTTATGAGCATAGCAGGTTAGCTGTGAACTTTTCTATACATACCAACCAATGAAAATTTCCAAGGTTTGAGTTATGATGACAGTATGGTCGATGCCATACTCCAAACACCTTCTGTCTTGAGATTGGATTCGTCGGGACCCTCTGGGGCCCTAAAAGAAGACTGGGATAAACTGACTTCCCTGAAGAGAGACTTGATTAAGACTGTTTTACATGGCACGATAATGACAGAGCATTTAAGGGCCAATATAGCCCCTAGTGGACTAATTGTTACCAATGTCCCCAGGATTTTTCTATCAACTTTGATATTTAGAACTGACTGGGCACAAATAGTTTGGAAGTCTTCCAGAGATTGGTTGGTACTTATCATCAACACCTCCAAGAGATTGGCAGAGTCAATTACAGTTGAGATTAATATAGCAGAATCTACCATCAAAACATCTGTGTCGTTGGCTGCTTTTAAAAGTCGATTATCAAAGATAAATACAGAACTAAACGAAAAAAGGAATATGTAAAACAGCAGAAGATCACTAATTTACAGAAAGACATCTCAAGATTTAGTAAAGAAAAGATCTATCTATACATTCGAGAATACTTTGAAGGCGACACTGCATCACTGTCCTCTGAAGAGCCTACCTCCTCAAAGAAAAGCAATTGGATGTCGAGCATTAGCTCCCCTTCTGATGGATGGAGCACTGATGATGGTACACCACAACCATACTATTTCCCAATGCAACAGGCTCCTATGTGGCAACCACAGTATCCTTTCTACCAACCACGCCCTATGCTACCCTATCCCCTTTTTTAGGCAGAGGCCGGGGCAGAAGAAGAGGCAGGTGCAGAGGAAGAGGAAGGCACATCTACTGGTCACCACAAGAACCACAGATGGTGACCTGGAGCCAAGGGAAAGTATCAACAGTGAGAACTTAGTTGTGAATTTATCAACAAGAACACTTACCAGAGAAGAGAACTTAGTTTTCAATAAGGGTTTAGGTTTTGTCCCTACTCTTAAAGATGATTTATTCAGAACTAATTGTAAATTGGCTAATTTTTTCAGAAAAATCTGATTATACTTCTTTTTTCAAGATAAACCAATGGAGTCCTGTCTGGAAGACACTGGCCTAAGAACGCCCTCAACCTTCCTTCCACCAGCATCATCGGTTCCCTGTGAGGTAATGGCCTTTGAAAAAGCTGTGATGCTTGAGGTCCAAAAACTACAACCAAAAAGACTGTTTTGCAATATAACTACAAAAGAGAGACAGGCTTTGAAAACCCTTCGTGAAGATCAGTCAATCATCATAAAACCGGCAGATAAGGGAGGGGCCATAGTGGTTCAAGATGCAGTATCTTACAGAACAGAATGCTTGCGCTTACTGAGTGATTCAACCCACTACACCCTTATTTTACAGGATCCAACCGAAAGATTGCGACGACAGATTCGATCCCAGATTCACGAGACAGTTGCCAACTCATGGATAACAGAAAGAGAGGCAGAGTTTTTCGATACTAAGAATCCTCGTATCCCATACTTCTACTACCTACCGAAAAATTCATAAGAACGTTCAACCACCTCTGGGTCACCCCATTGTGTAAGGCACAGGGTCATTACTTGAACCTCTGTACATATTTTATGATACATTTTTGCAGACCATTGTCAGAAAATCATCTACGTTTTTGAAAGATACCAAGGAGGTACTAAATTTGATCGAGTCCATAAATGCAACAGAAACGGTACAGGCTGTGATCACTCTTGATGTGGAATCTCTTTATACTAATATCCCATAACAAGATACTTTAGGAGTCATTGAGACAGCTCTTCTGAACACCACTCTGAATAGCAGGACACCAGTCCAATTTATCATGCAATGTGCCACTGTGGCGTTAACAGAGAATTGTTTTCAATCTGAAGAACAGATATACCATCAGATTCATGGTACATCAATGGGAAGCACTTTTGCTCTGAGTTTGGCCTGTTTATACGTTTATAACTTCAAACAACAATTCATTCTCAATGCCACTAATCTTTTTCATGAGAACATCATGGTATGGAAGAGATACATCAATGACATTCTTATTATCTGGCAGGGAGACATTCGACTAATTCCCTTTTTGATTGATTGGATTAATAACCTTGATCCATTCCTGAGGTTTACATCTACTGTCTCTACAGAGAGTATTTAATTTCTAGACCTAACCATTTCTATAGTCAATGGCAAACTACAATTATGCACTTATCAGAAAGAGAAAGATCGAAACAGTCTGCTCCTATATGAAAGTTACCACCCCAAGGCCCTACGAGATAATCTGCCCTTTGGCCAATTCCTGAGACTACGTCGGAATTGTAGCATTGTGTCCACATTTGAACAACAAGCTGATGATCTATCACAAAAACTAGTGCAGAGACACTATCCTTCCAGAATTATTAGTGCAGCGAGGAAACGAGCTCGCAATAATAACAGAGAAACTTTACTTGCGACAAATCCGAAAACATCTTTGTCCCGTCTAACCTGTGTGTCAACCTTCTCCCCGATTGCCAATTCTTTGAAAAAAGTGATAAAAAAACATTGGACCATTCTTACTAGTGGTGGCACGGATAAACCTAGACCACTGCTTGCTTTTAAGAGAACATCTAACATCAAGGACACAGTGGTGCATACTAGACCATTTTCCAACAATAAGATCAGCGATCCTAATCGATTGTGGTCTTCACCACCGATGAAAGGACATTTCCCATGTGGGAACTGCAATGTTTGTGCTTTGACAGAACGGATTAAAGTGGTCTCATTAGAACCCATAGGCTTGTGGTATCTTAATAGACACACAAACTTTAATACATCAAACTGTATCTATATGATCCGTTGTCCATGTGGACTACGCTATATAGGTATGAGGTCGAAACCAGTCAAGATCAGGATCAACGAACACAGGAGTAATATTCGATGTAGTACATTGACAACAAAACTTAGCATCCAATACCTCAACGAAAAACACACTCCTGATGACATGTGGTGGATCGTCTTAGAAGTTGTGCAGTCACCAACAAGAACAGTGTTACAAGTTGAACAACGTTGGGTGTTCAGATTGGGCACACACATTGTGGGACTGAATGACGAGATACCCTGGTTAAGTGTCGCAGGGGTTTCTGGAAAGTGAGAAGGATCTTTACTGTTTTAATATCATGAAAAAGCTTTTTCAAAAAAATCTTTTTAGAAAATAATTTTTCTCGAAAACAGATTGCTTATGCACCTGAGTATCACGTTCATTTACAAGAAACTTTGACAATTCATAAGACTACGCAACATTTCCAAACAAATATTAATATTAATTAAAAAAAAATCTTGTCCTCTTGTGGCAAAAGAATTAGCACAAATTTAAGATTTGGAGGTGTTGTCAGCCGCCTTAACTACTAAATTTGAGCCAGACTTTACATGGGAATACTGGGATCAGTATTCCTGTAATTTGGGATTCACAATGTAGACCTGCCCAACACCAAGGAAGATATGCTCCCCCCTTCTGTTTTTCTTTTTTTCTTTTTAGTTTATTTACCTTTTTTTGCCTTTATTGAGATTGGCTATCAATAATTTTTTACTAAGAGTATCCAGGATTTTCCACTCAAGACGATTTTCCCACAGATTACAATGGGTAGTCTGTCTTTAGTATCTATATCCCCGGTGCCATGAGAAAGACTCTTTTTTTTTTTTGTCCTTTTTTTAGTCTTCTCACAAGATATTGTAGTCCTTCCTCTGCGTTTGTTCCACATAGTGGGCCAGGATTGGACGGCGTATTTGAGCTTCTCCTTTATCACCATGGCGACGGCATCCCCTACTCGTTCTACGATATCCGAGGAGAACTCTCTCGGAGGTAAGACGCTGCGCGCATGTGCATTTAACTATGTAGATCTAAGGATTGACAGGAGACCGCTTGCACTCGTGATCAGTTGTAATACAGAATCGCCCTCAGGAATTGGACAGATCGCCCGGACTTTGAGCGTTAGATGCAAGTATTTAGCACATAGAATTCACACAAGAGACCAGGGGTTTGTTAGTTAACCTTAGACCAATGTATATTGCCAAAGTATGGTAAACACGGCCCAAAAACAATGAATACTTGTAGCCTTAAACACTGGCAGTCATGATGGTTTGTTTACACACTAAAATAGATTTCTCATATGGGTCTGTCTAAAAGAAAGTTTGTACCTGTTTAAGTGTCTTTTTTCTTTTGTAGACAGAAATATGTCAGTTGCTCGTAACTGTAAGGATGATCAGTCTTTTCCTTTGCAAGTACCTATGTAAGGGGGCATAAATATTGAAACACATACTTTTCTGCTATAGAAAGTTGGTTGGTGTTCTAGAAGTGTTGATGTAACATAGGTAAATAGATATGACTAGTTCCTTCTTTGCAGAGTAATTCAGGCATAATAAGAATTGACTTGAGTGTTTCCTTGGGACACTTGTTCTTCCCTTTTTAGGGGGCAAGGCAAATTGCTTGGATACCTTTATGTAAGAGAAATCTAGCCTCTACAATAGGTGGTAAGCCCGCAAAGATTTATGTATTTTTCTCTCTGAGTCTCTCTGATAACTGCAAAATATATATATTCTTTCCCTTGTCTTCTTTATTATGTGTACTAATCTTTGATTTCTGCATTACATGCAAGCAGTGTAACAAGACACTAGCAACATTTCTGTTGGTATTGTTTTTTGATTCCAGGCTTTGGAGACGTGCAGGACCTAATGAATGAGTAAGTGAGGGTAGTCACAACATTAATACACCTATACGAAATCACCTGGATACCGTTCTTTATTCAGTCGGAGAAGATTGTGAGCAGTCCTGAAGAAGCTTCAAGAGATCTGTTAAGACGTAAGTAGGCACGAAACATGTTGACTTAACTGGCAGTGATAAAAGGAGCACTCCCAATCACTTTTTTGGAAGAGTAAAGGGACATTATTTCCCCAAACTCTCAGTGTTGTTTTTAATCTTGACCAACATCCTCTATTATCAAGTAAAGAAGTTTCTAGAGGATAGTTGAGTCAATTTTACTTCATGTTTATTTTGCACTTTTTTTCTTTTCTCTCCACTGGTCCGTCCAACACAATCCAGAAGTTGGCCTAGTGACACTTTTGTGGGTCCCGTCAGACATTGCAGTGCCAGTCTGGCGTGGAGCAAGCCTGATGATGATACCTGAGGGCCCCTGCTTCTGACAGGGCTCACACTTCTGATTTACTTAGATTCCAAAGGGAAGTCCTTTGGGAACTATGAGTGGTCTTATCTTGGAACAGTGTACCTTTTTTTGAAGATTATGTTATAGCAAGGAGGTCGAACACTGGACCAATTAACCTCCTCGTCCCCAATTTTTTGTGAATTTATGAGCACAGCAGGTTACCTGTGGACTTTTCTATACACACCAACCAATGAAAATTTCCAAGGTTTGAGTTATGATGACAGTATAGTCGATGCCATACTCCAAACACCTTCAGTCTTGGGATTGGATTCGCCGGCACCCTCTTGGGCCCTAAAAGAAGACTGGGATAAACTGACTTCCCTGAAGAGAGACTTGATTAAGACTGTTTTACATGGCACGATAATTAGAGAGCATTTAAGGGCCAATATAGCCCCTAGTGGACTAATTGTTACCAATGTCCCCAGGATTTTCCTACAAGATTTGATATTTAGAACTGACTGGGCGCAAATAGTTTGTAAGTCTTCCAGAGATTGGTTGGTACTTATCATCAACACCTCCAAGACATTGGCAGAGTCAATTACAGTTGAGATTAATATAGCAGAATCTACCATCTAAACATCTGTGTCGTTGGCTGCTTTTAAAAGTCGATTATCAAAGATAAATACAGAACTAAATGAAAAAAGGAATATCTAACACAGCAGAAGATCACTAATTTACAGAAAGGCATCTCAAGATTTAGTAAAGAAAAGATCTATCCATACATTCGAGAATACTTTGAAGGCGACACTGCATCACAGTCCTCTGAAGAGCCTACCTCCTCAAAGAAAAGCAATTGGATGTCGAGCATTAGCTCCTCTTCTGATGGATGGAGCACTGATGATGGTACACCACAACCATACTATTTCCCAATGCAACAGGCTCCTATGTGGCAACCACAGTATCCTTTATACCAACCACGCCATATGCTACCCTATCCCCTTTTTTAGGCAGAGGCCGGGGCAGAGGAAGATGCAGGTGCAGAGGAAGAGGAAGGCACATCCACTGGTCACCACAAGAACCACAGATGGTGACCTGGAGCCAAGGGAAAGTATCAACAGTGAGAACTTAGTTGTGAATTTATCAACAAGAACACTTACCAGAGAAGAGAACTTAGTTCTCAATAAGGGCTTAGGTTTTGTCCCTACTCCTAAAGATGATTTATTCAGAACTAATTGTGAATTGGCTAATTTTTTCTGAAAAATCTGATTATACTTCTTTTTTCAAGATAAACCAAGGGAGCCCTGTCTGGAAGACACTGGCCTAAGAATGCCCTCAACCTTCCTTCCACCAGCATCATCGGTTCCCTGTGAGGTAATGGCCTTCGAAAAAGCTGTGATGCTTGAGGTCCAAAAACTACAACCCAAACAACTGTTTTGCAATATAACTACAAAAGAGAGACAGGCTTTGAAAACCCTTCGTGAAGATCAGTCAATCATCATAAAACCGGCAGATAAGGGAGGGGCCATAGTGGTTCAAGATGCAGTATCTTACAGAACAGAATGCTTGCGCTTACTGAGTGATTCAACCCACTACACCCTTATTTTACAGGATCCAACCGAAAGATTGCGACGCCAGATTCGATCCCAGATTCACGAGACAGTTGCCAACTCATGGATAACAGAAAGAGAGGCAGAATTTTTTGATACTATGAATCCTCGTATCCCATACTTCTACTACCTGCCTAAAATTCATAAGAACGTTCAACCACCTCCGGGTCACCCCATCGTGTAAGGCATAGGGTCATTACTTGAACCTCTGTCCATCTTTTGTGATACATTTTTGCAGACCATTGTTAGAAAATCATCTACGTTTTTGAAAGATACCAAGGAGGTACTAAATTTGATCGAGTCCATAAATGCAACAGAAACGGTACAGGTTTTGATCACTCTTGATGTGGAATCTCTTTATACTAATATCCCATAACAAGATACTTTACGAGTCATTGAGACAGCTCTTCTGAACACCACTCTGAATAGCAGGACACCAGTCCAATTTATCATGCAATGTGCCACTGTGGCGTTAACAGAGAATTGTTTTCAATTTGAAGAACAGATATACCATCAGATTCATGGTACATCAATTAGAAGCACTTTTGCTCCGAGTTTGGCCTGTTTATACGTTTATAACTTCAAACAACAATTCATTCTCAATGCTACTAATCCTTTTCATGAGAACATCATGGTATGGAAGAGATACATCAATTACATTCTTATTATCTGGCAGGGAGACATTTGACTAGTTCCCTCTTTGACTGATTGGATCAATAACCTTGATCCATTCCTGAGGTTTACATCTGCTGTCTCTACAGAGAGTATTTAATTTCTAGACCTAACCATTTCTATAGTCAATGGTAAACTACAATTATGCACTTATCAGAAAGAGAAAGATCGAAACAGTCTGCTCCTATTCGAAAGTTACCACCCCAAGGCCCTACAAGATAATCTGCCCTTTGGCCAATTCCTGAGACTACGTCGGAATTGTAGCATTGTGTCCACATTTGAACAACAAGCTGATGATCTATCACAAAAACTAGTGCAGAGACACTATCCTTCCAGAATTATTAGTGCAGCGAGGAAACGAGCTCGCAATAACAGAGAAACTTTACTTGCGACAAATCCGAAAACATCTTTGTCTCGTCTAACCTGTGTGTCAACCTTCTCCCGATTGCCAATTCTTTGAAAAAAGTGATAAAAAAAATTGGACCATTCTTACTAGTGGTGGCAAAGATAAACCTAGACCACTGCTTGCTTTTAAGAGAACATCTAACATCAAGGACACAGTGGTACATACTAGACAATTTTCCAACAATAAGATCAGCGATCCTAATCGATTGTGGTCTTTACCACCGGTGAAAGGACATTTCCCATGTGGGAACTGCAATGTTTGTGCTTTGACAGAACGGATTAAAGTGGTCTCATTAGAACCCATAGGCTTGAGGTATCTTAATAGACACACAAACTTTAATACATCAAACTGTATCTATATGATCCGTTGTCCATGTGGACTACGCTATATAGGTATGAGGTCGATACCAGTCAAGATCAGGATCAACGAACACAGGAGTAATATTCGATGTAGTACATTGACAACACAACTTAGCATCCAATACCTCAAAGAAAAACACACTCCTGATGACATGTGGTGGATCGTCTTAGAAGTTGTGCAGTCACCAACAAGAACACTGTTACAAGTTGAACAACGTTGGGTGTTCAGATTGGGCACACACATTGTGGGACTGAATGACGAGATACCCTGGTTAAGTGTCGCAGGGGGTTATGGAAAGTGAGAAGGATCTTTACTGTTTTAATTTCATGAAAAAGATTTTTCTAAAAAATCTTTTTAGAAAATAATTTTTCTCGAAAACAGATTGCTTATGCACCTGAGAATCACGTTCATTTACAAGAAACTTTGACAATTCATAGGACTACGCAACATTTCCAAACAAATATTAATATTAATTTTAAAAAAAAATCTTGTCCTCTTGTGGCAAAAGAATTAGCACAAATATAAGATTTGGAGGTGTTGTCGGCCGCCTTAACTATTAAATTTGAGCCAGACTTTACATGGGAATACTAGGATCATTATTCCTGTGATTTGGGATTCACAATTTAGACCTGCCCAACACCAAGGAAGATATGCTCCCCCCTTCTGTTTTTCTTTTTAGTTTATTTACCTTTTTTTGCCTTTATTGAGATTGGCTTTCAAGAATTTTTCACTAAGAGTATCCAGGATTTTCCACTCGACGATTTTCCCACAGATTACAATGGGTAGTCTGTCTTTAGTATCTATATCCCCGGTGCCATGAGAAAGACTCTTTTTTTTTTTTTAGTCCTTTTTTTAGTCTTCTCACAAGATATTGTAGTCCTTCCTTTGTGTTTGTTCCCCATAGTGGGCCAGGATTGGACGGCGTATTTGAGGTTGTCCTTTATCACCAGGGCGATGGCGTCCCCTACTCGTTCAACGATATCCGAGGAGAACTCTCTCGGAGGTAAGACACTGCACGCGTGTGCATTTAACTATGTAGATCTAAGGATTGACAGGAGACCGCTTGCACTCGTGATCAGTTGTAATACAGAAACGCCCTCAGGAATTGGACAGATCGCCTGGACTTTGAGCGTTAGATGCAAGTATTTAGCACATAGAATTCACACAAGAGACCGGGGGTTTGTTAGTTAACCTTAGACCAATTTATATTGCCAAAGTATGGTAAACACGGCCCAAAAACAATGAATACTTGCAGCCTTAAACACTGGCAGTCATGATGGTTTGTTTACGCACTAAAATAGATTTCCCATATGGGTCTGGCTAAAAGAAAGTTTGTACCTGTTTAAGTGTCTTTTTTCTTTTTCTTTTTCTTTTGTAGACAGAAATATGTCAGTTGCTCGTAACTGTAAGGATGATCAGTCTTTTCCTTTGCCAGTACCTATATAAGGGGGCATAAATATTGAAACACATACTTTTCTGCTATAGAAAGTTGGTTGGTGTTCTAGAAGTGTTGATGTAACATACTTAGGTAAATAGATATGACTAGTTCCTTCTTTGCAGAGTAATTCAGGCATAATAAGGATTGATTTGAGTGTTTCCTTGGGACACTTTTTCTTCCCTTTTTAGGGGGCATGGCAAATTGCCTGGATGCCTTTATGTAAGAGAAATCTAGCCTCTACAATAGGTGGTAAGCCCGCAAAGATGTATGTATTTTTCTCTCTGAGTCTCTCTGATAACTTGAACATATATATATTCTTTCCCTTGTCTTCTTTATTATGTGTACTAATCTTTGATTTCTGCATAACATGCAAGCAGTGTAACAAGACACTAGCAACAATTCTGTTGGTATTGTTTTTTGATTCCAGGCTTTGGAGACGTGCAGGACCTAATGAATGAGTAAGTGAGGGTAGTCACAACATTAACACACCTGTACGAAATCACCTTGATACCGTTCTTTATTCAGTAGGAGAAGATTGTGAGCAGTCCTGAAGACGCGCCAAGAGATTTGTTAAGACGTAAGTAGGTGCGAAACATGTTGACTCACCTGGCAGTGACAAAAGGAGCACTCCCAATCACTTTTCTGGAAGAGTAAAGGGACATTATTCCCCAAAACTCTCAGTGTTGTTTTTAATCTTGACCAACATCCTCTATTATCAAGTAAAGAAGTTTCTAGAGGATGGTTGAGTCAATTTTACTTCATGTTTATTTTGCACTTTTTTTCTTTTCTCTCCACTGGTCCGTCCAACACAATCCAGAAGTTGGCCTAGTGACACTTTTGTGGGTCCCATCAGACATTGCAGTGCCAGTCTGGCGTGGAGCAAGCCTGATGATGATACCTGAGGGCCCCTGCTTCTGAGAGGGCTCACCCTTCTGATTTACTTAGATTCCAAAGGGAAGTCCTTTGGGAACTATGAGTGGTCTTATCTTGGAACAGTGTACCTTTTTTTGAAGATTATGTTATAGCAAGGAGGTCGTACACTGGACCAATTAACCTCCTTGTCCCCAATGTTTTGTGAATGCTGTTTATGTCCTTCAAGTCCTCCCTGATCCCCAGGTACTGTCCCTCCTGCAGCCGCTGATTCTCCTGCATTTTGAACAGTATCTGGCCCATCTTTTCCTGGAAATTGTGGTATGCTCCCAGGATGTTGGTGAGTGCCTCCTGGAGAGTCAGTTCCCTGGGCCTGTCCTCCCCCTGTCGCACAGAAGTCCTCCCAGCTTCCCTGTTATCCTGTGCCTCCGTCCCATGAACCGTGTGCCCACTGCCACTGACCCCAGGTCCCTGATCGCCCTGAGTTTGTGGGGTGGTCTGGGGTCCCTGTAGTGGTGGACACACTGCTGATTGAAGTGTCCTGTGGACAGACGTATGAGCCCGCTCGGTGGGTACTGTGGTGGTGTTTCCTGAGGGGTGAGGCTCTGTGGTGGTATGGGACTGTGCCTGGGTAACTGACTCTCCAGAGATCCCTGATGGGCCAGGTTGGTCATCCTGATCCAGGCATCCAGAGCTGCTGCCATCACTGTGGACCTCTTCTGTTGGGGGGACTGGATAATGTTGGCACCTCCTCTCTGGTGACGTTGGCTGTGGGACCTGTGGGGATGTGAATGCAGCGTTATTGTTTGTGCGTGTGACATCTTGTGCATGGATGTGTTGCCCTCTAAGGTTGTTTTTGCCCTGGCAGCTTTGCCTTGTGTGAATTGTTATTTGGTGGGCTAGCTGTTTCCCTCTAGTGTGCCTGATTTAGCGATAGGTGTCCATGCAGGTCTGTGATGGTGTCCATTCATTGGTGTTGGATGCAGGGCTTGGTGTTGGGATGGGTGGGTTGTGATGGTGGGGTGTGTAGGAGGTGGTGGAGTGATGGGAGTGAGGGTAAGGGTAGGGGTATGTTATGGCATGCAGGCAGGGGGGTATAGTAATAGAGATTTCATTAACCAGAGTCCAGTCCTCCTCCTACTCCTGCCAGGCCCTCAGGATGCATGATTGCCAAGACTTGATCCTCCCATGTTGTTAGAAGTGGTGGAGGAAGTGGGGGTCCACTGCCAGTCCTCTGTACAGCTAGTTGGTGTCTTGCTACCACAAAATGCACCTCCCTCCGTAGGTCGTTCCACCATTTCCTGATGTCATCCCTTGTTCTGGGTGATGTCCCACGGCGTTGACCCTGTCCACGATTTATCCGCCATGGCTCGATCTTCCTTCCAATGGATGTCTGCTGCACCTGTGATCCGAATAGCTGTGGCTCTACCCGGATGATTTCCTCCTCCATGACCCTTAGCTCCTCTTCTCAGAACCTGGGGTGTCATTGTGGTCCCATGGGTGTAGTGTGAGTGGTGTGGGTGAGGGTGTGTAGGGTGATGTGTTGGGGTGTGTTATATGAGGTGCGTGGTTGGTGTATAGGTGATGGTGGTGTGTGGCTGTGGTCTTGTCTGTCTATCTCTCTTGTGGCACTTGTTTGTATTCATAAAGGGTTGCGGGTAATGTGTGTTTTATCGTGGTGTGGGTGTGGTGTGTGAATGGTTGTCAGGTGTGTGTAGTTTGAATTGTCCAATGTGGTGTTGTTTTGTATCTATGTGTATATTTTGAGCGCAGCGGTATGTACCGCCAATGGTTTACCGCCATTGAATGTCCGCCGTGGTGATTTGTGATTCATAATGTTGTGGGAGTAGTTCTGTTGGCGTAACGATGTTGGGTTTGCTACCACCAGTTTATCACCGACCTTTGGGTTATCGGACTTGTGTGTGTGGCTGTATAGTGATGGATTGCTATGTGTGTGTCATAATATGGGTAGCGGTGATCTGCCGCCGCAGCAGTATTTTGGCAGCAGTCAGCATGGCAGTAAGCGGTACTTACCGCCAATGTCATAATGAGGGCCTTGGTGTCATTTTAAAGATTAAGGGGGTCATTACAACATTGGTGGTAAAAGCCGCTTACCGCCGTGCAGAAGACTGCCAACACACCGCCGCAGCCGCGGAATTCCTCCACAGCTATTATGACCCACATCTCGAAATCCGACGAAATTCAGACACCCACACAAGTCCAACACACCAAAGGTCAGTGATAAGCTGGCGAAAACAAAACCTCCACCGTCACGCCATCAGAAATACGCCCATGCTATCACGACCCACAAATCCACGCAGCGGTCTTTCAAAAGTGGTATTCCATTGGCGGTACACACTGCTGCGCTCAAAATACACACACATCTCCAAAACACCACCACATTGGACAATTTAAAATACACACACCTGATACACATACACACACCACTCCCACACACCCAAAACAATATAAAACACACACCCACATCACCCACAAACCCATACGACCACCATTACAGAGAGAAGGCCAGAGAGAGACACCACCATCAACAAACTAGCAACCACAGGCACTCAACACCATCCCTCACACAACTGCCATGCACAAAACACCACTCACCACTACATATCACCACACTTATCACCACACACACCACCCCACACATCACCTACACCACCCCATGGCACGTCAAAGACACCCCAGGTTCTCGGAGGAGGAGCTCAGGGTCATGGTGCAGGAAATCGTCCGGGTAGAGCCTCAGCTATTTGGATCACAGGTGCAGCACACCTCCATAGCTAGGAAGATGGAGCTATGGCGAAGAATAGTGGACAGGGTCAACGCAGTGGGACAGCACCCAAGAAATCGGGACGACAACAGGAAGAGGTGGAACGACCTACGGGGGAAGGTGCGTTCCGTGGTCTCAAGACATCACCTGGTGGTACAGCGGACTGGCGGCGGACCCCCACCTCCTCACCCACAACTAACAACATGGGAGGAGCAGGTCTTGGCTATTCTGCATCCTGAGGGCCTCGCAGGAGTCGGTGGAGGAATGGACTCCGGTAAGTCAAATCTTAACTATCATATTCCCCACCCTACCTGCATGCTATCACAGACCCCCACCCTCGCCCCCTCCCCTATCACTCCAACTCCTCACAAATGTACTAATAACACAAACCACCCATCCCAACACCAAGCCCTGCACAACAAAACAAAGCATTGACACCCATCACTAAAGCATTCCCACCGCACATACCCATAACACCCCCCTCAACCATCATCACACAAGCCCCCACACAGGAATGCTAGCACTGGGGTACACGGGCACCCACCCATTGCACACCATGACACACACAGATGCAATAATCATGCGTTTACACCCCTGCAGGACCAATACCCAACGTCACCAGACACGAGGGTCCAGACATCTCCACCCCACCCACAGAAGTGGCCCACAGTGATGACAGCAGCTCCGTCCAACTGGATCCAGTTGACCAGCCCAGACCATGGTGGGCCTCACACAGGCACAGTCCACCACAGACCTTCCACCCTCTGGTAACACCAGCACAGCACCCACCCAGCGGGCCCATACCTCCGTCCCCAGGACACATCAATCAGCTATGTGTCCACCACTACAGGGAACCCAGGATAACCCACCACCCCAACAACAACAGGGACCTGGGGGCAGTGGCAGTGGGCACACGGTCCAGGGGACGGAGGCACAGGAACACAGGGGAACTGAGAGGGCTGCTGTGTGACAGGGGGCGGACAGGCCAAGGGAACCCACTTTCCACGAGGCCCTCTCCTCCATCATGGGAGCATAGCACCACTCCCAGGAGACGATGGCAACGGTCCTGGCCAAGTTTCAGGAGACCCAGCGCATGCAGGAGGAACAGTATTTGGGGTTCAGGAAGGAACTCAGAACCTTCAGCTCCGCCTTGGGCACCATCGCAGGGGTGCAGAAGGAAATACTTAAAACCAGGAGGGACACTGTGGCACTCCAAGGGGACCCTGACACTAGAATGGACGATGATGTGCCCACCACCTCCGCCGGCGCTAGTGGACAGGAGTCACCACCGCAGGACCACCAGCACCCCACCCCCTGCAGACGGAGAACCACCCCGCAAGCGGTCCCTGAGATCCAGGAACAAGACAGAGCACGATGCCAAGACCCCCGCCAAGAAATGAGACCACCCTGATTGTCATCCTACTGTCCCACTTTGTAACCCTGTCCATATTGGAACTGCCCCAGCTCCACTTCCTATGCCCATATGGGCAATGCACCTGTGAGACTAATAGACTGGACTCTGCCATGGACATTCCTCCACCATCACCCCTCACCATTTTACAACCCCCGCCAATATTTAGCACTTCAATAAACACCCTTGAAGCACAAAACAATCTGGAGTCATTCTGTGATTTCGAAAATGTGTATTAGCAATGAGAGTGACAAAATGCGTTTACAAATGTAATGTCAACATACCTATGTCACACATCTCAAGTCCATGAGGAATCTAAGCAGATGACACACATTGGAAACCACACCTGTGAAACCGTAAGGGAAATGTACAACTCAGTGTCCATATACTGGTTGAAATCGACAGACAGGATAGAGGTAGAAGTGTGAAAGTACTTGTATTAGGCAGGAATGTTTTCTCACCTGTGTGTCACTGGAAATATTTCTGGATAACTGAGTCCCTGTTGTCAATGTCTTCTTCCTCTGCTTCCTCCTCATCACTGTCCACAGGCTCCACAGCTGCATCAACACCGTCATCTGGACCATCCTCCTGCAGAAAAGGCACCTGTCGTCGCAAAGCCAAGTTGTGAAGCATACAGCAGGCCACGATGATCTGGCACACCTTCTTTGGTGAGTAGAATAGGGAACCACCTGTCATATGGAGGCACCTGAACCTGGCCTTCAGGAGGCCGAAGGTGCGTTCGATCACCCTCCTAGTCCGCCCATGGGCCTCATTGTAGCGTTCCTCTGCCCTGGGATTCCTCACTGGGGTCAGTAGCCATGACAGGTTGGGGTAACCAGAGTCCCCTAATAGCCACACACGGTGCCTCTGGAGTTGACCAATCACATAAGGGATGCTGCTATTCCGCAGGATGTAGGTGTCATGCATAGAGCCAGGGAACATTGCATTTACCTGGGAGATGTACTGGTCTGCCAAACATACCATCTGTACATTCATCGAATTATAACTCTTCAGGTTCCTGTACACCTGTTCACTCCTGTGGGGGGGGGACCAGAGGTACATGGGTCCCATCAATGGCACCTATGATGTTGGGGATATGTCCAAGGGCATAGAAGTCACCTTTAACTGTAGGCAAATCCTCCACCTGAGGGAAAACGATGTAGCTCTGCATGTGTGTCAGCAGGGCAGACAACACTCTGGCCAACACGTTGGAAAACATAGGCTGGGACATCCCTGATGCCATGGCCACTGTTGTTTGGAAATGGAGCACTGATAGCACCTGCACTTGAGGGGGGATTCCTGTGGGATGGCGGATTGCTGACATCTGGTCAGGCTCCAACTGGGCACACAGTTCCTGGATTGTGGTACGGTCAAACCTGTATGTGAAGATCAAACTTCTTTCCTCCATTGTCGACAGGTCCACCAGCGGTCGGTACACCGGAGGATGGCGCCATCTCCTCACATGTCCCAGCGGATGGTGCCTAGGAAGGACAACAGCGACCACAGAGTCAAACAACTCAGAGGTATGTACCCACAGTCTACACAGAACTTCATTCATACGCAAAATGTGGCCTGTATTTGTGTTGTGAGACAAGGCCTAGGTCTGTGTGAGGCAGTTGGTAATTAGGCCATGTGGGCCCCTGAAATGGCAGCTGCCTGACCACTAAAGTGGGACAATGGGATGTGAGGTAACTGCTCTGGCGTTGTACACCGTCGCGGTAGGCGGTCAAAGACTGCGGCGCAATGCTGCATTGGTTAACATTGGCCCCTATAGGTCCCAGGAGCCAATGACGATGTACGCCGGCGGTGATGGTACGCACCGCCGCGGACGTGACTGCCGTGGACGTGACCGCCATTTTCTATCTGTTCAATCACTCGATACCTGATCTTCGACAGGAGAGGACCTACACTGCAAGTGCTGCTGTGACCTCGGTCTGGAAGAGACAATGGCTCGTTCGTCTGGGGAAAGGGCCCCTGCCTTCACTGCAGAGGAGTTGGAGAAGCTCATCGACTGGGGTCCTCCCCCAGTACACGGTACTCTACAGTCCTCCAGACCAACAGGTAAGTACACAGGGAGCACGTTGTATGGGCTATGCCTGTGTGGAGAGGGCTGGTTGTATGAATGAAGGGGGCATGTAGGACTGTGAATGCATGTGCCAATTGGCAAGGGTAGGGATGTGGGCCACTCACTTAGACGGTGCAGTTGGTAATGACTTCTCTTCTTCCCCTGTACATGTCATCAAGGTCAGCGCCCACCAGAAGAAGGATATTTGGTTTACCATCGCCAAGGACGTCCGGACCCTGGGGGTCCACCACAGACGGAGCACCCACTGCTGGAAAAGATGGGAGGACATTCGCTGCTGGAGCAAGAAGACGTCGGAGGCTCAGCTGCTGATGGCCTCTCAACGTGGGAGGGGTGCCCATCGAACCATGACCCCCCCTGATGTTCCAGATCCTGGCGGTGGCCTACCCTGAGTTGGATGGGCGCTTCAGGGCATCACAGCAGACACAAGGGGGTGAGTACAACATCATTCAGCAGACTTTGTGCGCAGTGAAGGTGTCTGGGTGGGGTAAGAGGGCTGTGGGTTTCCCTAGGCCAGGGCGAGTTCCGTAGGCTAGGCCCGTCCGTAATGCAGGCCATGTGGCACCCCAACCCACCTCTGTAGAGTGCCAAGTACAGCTATTCATGCCCCTGTGTCATCTATGTGTGCACATGTCGTCCATAGCCATGTAGGCCATATCCCAGGAATTGCATCTGTATGCCCAACAGCGCAACGTAGTGCAGGGGGCTGCTGTGTCTGTATTGTCCGCCAAAGGTAGCGGTAAGCCATGCACTCAACCTGTCTTTCTTCTGTCCCCCCACCCCCCTTTTTGTGGTCTCCCTGTCTTGTGTGCATCAGCATCATCAGGCGGAGGTACAGTGGCACCGGAGCACGAGGGAGCTGCATCCCACATGGCCATGGAGGGCCACACCACGGACTTAGAATACACCAGTGGGACGGAGGGCGAGGGGAGCTCCACCTCAGTCACAGGATCTGCAACCAGCGACACAGACTCGTCCTCCGATGGGAGCTCCCTTGTGGTGGCGGCAAAATCTGTGCCCCCTATTTCTACAGGTACAGCCGCCACCCCCCCTACCAGCACTGCCCTCCCAGCAGCCCCTCAGCGTGTGCCCCGTGCCCGCTCACCCAGGAGGGTGGGCATCACCTTCGCCCCAGGCACCTCAGCCCCTGCCCCTGTCACCTCTGCTGCCCTCAGTGAGGAGGCCATTGACCTCCTCAGGTCCCTCACTGTTGGGCAGTCTACCATTTTGAGTGCCATCTAGGGTCTAGAAAGGGAATTGCAACACACAAATGCATTCCTGGAGGGCATTCATTCTGGTCAGGATGCCCTTCATCAAACCCTGCAAACTCTGGCCTCAGCAGTGATGGCAGTCATTGTCCCTGTATCTAGCCTCCCCCCTCCAACTTCCTCCACCCAGACCCAATCCCCTGTACACCAGCCTATCCCAAGCACACCATCAGACCAGCCTGAACACACCTCAACACACAAGGGAAGCTCAGTCAAACATAAGCACCACACATCCCACAGGCACTCACGCAAGAATCACACACATAAAGACACACCAACATCCACTGCCTCCACTGTGTCCCCCTCCTCCTCGTCTCCCTCCTCCCTCCCAGTCTCGTCTACACTCACACCTGCATGCACTACCACTACAGCCACTACGTCCCGCACCAGCACACCCACCACCACACCCCGCTCACATGCACTCACCACCCCCACTACCATTTACACATCCCCTGTGTCCTCTCCCAGTGTGTCTGTGACGCCCCCTCCGAAGATACACAAACGCAGGCACACACCCACCCAACAGCCATCTACCTCACGACAGCCTCCAGCCCATGCACCTGCACCCAAATCGACAAAAGTTACACCTCCTACAACCACCACCTCTTCCTCCACTCCCAAACCCCCTCCATCTACCTGTCCCATGTCTCCAAAAAACTTTTCCTGGCCCCCCCTTAACCTATCTCCCACCACCCCCCCTCCAACTCATAGGTCCCGTACTAGCACCTCAGCCAAAAAATCTCTGGGACCAGTGGTGCCTGTTGTTACAGGTATGTGGAGTGCACCGGCCACCAGGACAGCCAGTGTGGCACGGAGCTACAGCACAGCCAGTCCCCCCCTGTGAAGCACCAGAAGTTGGACAGTGCCCGGCGGGAGAGGGGGAAGACTCCAGCCAGCAAAGCCGCTCACAAGGATCCCGGGGGGAGTGTCGACTCAGCTGTGACTCCTCCCAAGGTGGGGAAGGGGCAGAAGAAATCTCCAAAGTCTGGGAGGAGCAGCACGGCGGAGAAGACCGCCATCATCCCTGCTGCCCAGGAGGCCACCGCCAGCCCCATCGTCACTGGCCAGGAGGCCACCGCCAGAGTCACTGCCCAGGAGGCCAGTCCCATCGTCACTGGCCAGGAGGCCACAGCCCAGTTGGCCAGGAGGGCCTCGCAAGCCACAGCCCAGCTGACCCATGAAGGACCGCCAGCCACAGCCCTGCTGGGAAATGAATGACCGCCTTGGCAAGCACCGCTGAACAGGCCAGGGACGCTGAACAGGGCAAAGACCGCCATGAAATGCACCGCTAAACAGGTCTGACACTGGCAACTCAAGCACCGCTGAACAGGCCAGGGACCGCTGAACAGGACAAAGACCGCCATGGAATGCACCGCTGAACAGGTCTGACACTGGCAACGCAAGCACTGCTGAACAGGCAAGGGACCGCTGAACAGGGCAAAGACCGCCATGGAATGCACCGCTGAACAGGTCTGACACTGGCAATGCAAGCATCGCTGAACAGGCCAGGTATCACTGAACAGTGCAAAGACCGCCATGGAATGCACTGCTAGCCCATTTGCGGCAGGGGCAGTGACGCAACTGGGACCGTCACGGGGAGTGTGCTGCACTCTGGGCACCAGTCCCCCTCCAGAACCAGTGGAGACTTGCATCCACTCTGTCTGTCCTGCACAGGATGAAGCAATCTGGGTACAAAGCCCCCTCCAGAACCAGTGGAGAGATACATCCACTTCCTCAGTCCTTGGCAGGATGAAGCACTCTGGGCACAAAGCCCTCTCCAGAACCAGTGGAGATATATATCCACTTCCTCAGTCCTTGGCAGGATGAAGCACTCTGGGCACAAAGCCCCCTCCAGAACCAGTGGAGACTTGCATCCACTTGAGAGACTGTGGCTTTGTACTCCCCAGGATGGTACAGTGGGCAACCCACCCACTGTAGAGACTTGAGAGACTGTGGCTTTGCACTCCCCAGGATGGTACAGTGGGCAACCCACCCACTGCAGAGACTTGAGAGACTGTGGCTCTGCACTCCCCAGGATACATCAATGGGCATGGAGCCCCCTCATGGATCTGGCGTCGTGCACTCATCCGGCTGAGGTGCCCCCCCATTCCCTTCCCCCTGAGGTGCCTGTTGTATTTCTATCTGATGCCCCTGCAGTGTTCTCTTCGTTTTGATCAGATATCTTGTGTGGGCCTCGCCCATGCATTTTGGGCCCAGTGATCCACAGACAATGAATGGTGCAATACCTGCACTACTAATCGTGGTGTATATTTTGTTTAATGTGTATATATATATGTATATATTTGCTTACTGTATTTTGATATATTACAATGGTTCAACTCATTTCCTTTTGTCTTTGCATTCTTCCAGGGGGGTTGGGGGTTGTTACTGTAATGTATAGATATGCATTGGTGTGTGTGTGTTGTAGTGGGTGAGGGTCAAGGTGGGGGTTGGGATGTTGGTTGTGTGTGTCCCTGTTTTTTTGCCTCCCCTATGTCGTAGGTGCAGTACTCACCGTGGTCTTTGCCGCCGGCGTTGATGATCCTCGTATAGGAGCAGGAAGACTATCGCAGGGAGAATATGGAGTTCCGGCTCCATGGTGTCCTCGTACCTCGTGGAGTGTGTAGAGGTGAGCGTTTTCCCTTTGAAACGGCTGTTTCCGCCGTGTTTTTATCCGCGGTGAATCCGCCCTGGAAAAGGTGGCGGATTGGTAGGTTGTGATACTGTGGGCGGTACATTGTCCTCCGCCTGTCTGTTGGCGGTGACCGCCGTGCTGTTTTTCTGTACCGCCGTGGCAGTCTGAGTGTTGAAGTGGCTGTCTTTGTTGGCGGTTTCCGCCACGGTCATAATTCCAAATTTTACCGCCGGCCTGTTGGCGGTTTTTTACCGCCGCTTTAACACCGTCCGCCAGGGTTGTAATGACCACCAAAATATTTCCTATTTTTATAAATTGGTATGGGAGTTTTATTGTATGTTATGCTTTACATACCTGTCTCTTGAGTTAAGCCTGCCTGCTTGTAGCCAGCTACTAAGGGTTGACCCAGTGGCTAATGTATTGTGACCTTGACTGGACCTTATATTGCATTGGTGGCCTTATTGCTAGTGGTCGGTGCATACTTACCCCTACTAATAAGCCACCTTCAAACAGTCATCATAAAGTACTCAGGCATAATCTCCTTTTTCTTCTTTTTATTCACTTTTCCTGGAAGGAAATCACTCCAAATTCATTGTGCCATTTTATTAGAATGGGGTATACATTTTCTTTGTTTTCTCTTGTGCATTTCCACAAAACCAATGTAAGTTGGTTATATGTGTTTGAAGTTGTCATGAATTTGGATAAGGGGCTCCCCACCCCTTTAGGTCTGTTTCATAGGCTTCTGTAGCTGATAATTATGTGATTTCATAATCTATTCTTACTGCAATAGGCCCCTAATGTGTATCAATATTGTCTTGTGTTGTATTGAACTGGGAGGTGATTTCTGTTCTTTGAATTGCTGTCATAATGTTACTGGATACTCAGTCTCATCCTCACCAAATAATTTGATGTCCCAATCAACGAAAATTTTCTTTTGGGACAGGATGCATTTAGCTATTTCTTCCTCATATCAGCTTACCTTCATATTCCCAGTGTGGGCTTTCCATGCCTGTTTTTACTCTTCTATATTTGCCACATATTGAATATTTCTAGGCTTGATGTAAATGTAAATTGTAAATCAGCACTTGTATAGCGCACTACTCACCCGTTAGGGTCTCAAGGCGCTGTACTCATACCACTATGGAACCCCTCCTGGCTTTTCCCTGTGAGGCACCCACTCCTGAGCACCCCCAGGGTGAAGCCAGGCATCCAAGCACTGTTGGGGCCGTTGTGGAGATTAAGCAAGCTATTGCCCAGAGTTGCAGAGTGGGACCCATGAATTAGATTAGGCACCGAGGCGAGAATTATCTGGTCAAGGGGAATTGAGCCCAAGACCTGCCGAAGCGGGACTTGAACCCTGGTCTTGAGCCAGATCTCTGTTTCAGGGTCTGCCGCTCTAACCATTGAGCCACACTTCTCCACAGGATAGGATGGGGATTTTTGCAAATAGAAGAAGTAAAGATCCTTTATTCAATATATTGTGTGACCCTTCACTGTGGTCTTGGGGCTAAAATTAGCCATTGCAGGCCCTTGGTTTATCTGTTGCTATGCATATTAATTATTCATTTATAGTAATTATCTGTGAGCCAGTATATGGTTTTCCTCTGATCAAGTAGCTTGACCCTTCTTGGTTCCTCTCTGACTCATCACTAGTCAATCAATCAGTCAACTTGTAGATTGCAACTTGCCACTTGTGAGGGTGTCCAGCCACTAACAGGGTCCAGTGGCTCAATTGATGAGCCAGGTTTTCAGTGTCCTGCAGAAGTGCTGTAAAGTGAGATAAGTCCTGAGGCTTCAAGGTAGGGGAAGGAGCATCCTCCTGCTCTGCTACATTATAAGTGGGAGATGTGGGCCAGCAAGAGGGAGGCAGAGTGGATGTGTCTAGAAGGTTTGTGGAATCTCATGCAATGGTGGATGTAGGTGGGTCCAGATCCATGCAGGGCCTAGAATGTGTAGGTGTGGAGCTTGTGGATTTTTTTGAGATGGGATGTGATGTTAGTTCTACAAGAGAGATCTAGTTTGCTGTGACATTCTGGATGGGTTGTAGGCTTTACACTAGATGGGCCATGATTCCCAAGTAGACAGTGTTGACATAGTTCAGTCGACTGGTTATGAGGGCTTGGGTGAAGGTATGTTTTGCTGTTTGAGAAAGCCACTTGAAAATCTTATCTAACATGTGCAGGATGAAGAAGGAGGGTGACATCTCACTTCATTGGGACCTCATGGTGAATTTGCTGTTCAGGATTATACCAAGATTACTGGTGTATTCAAATGGGGTTGGAGGGCATCCCAGTTCTGTGGGCCACCGAGAGGCACTCCAGGGGAGTTGTCACAGCCAAAGATTAAGGCCCATATTTATACTTTTTGACGCAAAACTGCGCTAACGCAGTTTTGCGTCAAAAAAATTAGCGTAGGGGGATATGGAGCTTGGGTGTGAAAAAATGGGGCAAGCCAGGCTGAGGCAAATTTTTCACCTCAACCCGATTTGCGCCATTTTTTTCCACGCCCAACCCCCATAGAAATGACTCCTGTCTTAGCAAAGACAGGAGTCATGCCCCCTTGCCCAATGGCCATGCCCAGGGGACTTCTGTCCCCTGGGCATGGTCATTGGGCATAGTGGCATGTAGGGGGGCACGAATCAGGCCCCCCTATGCCACAAAATTCTTTTTTTTTAAATACTTACCAGAACTTACCTTAATGTCCGTGGGATGGGTCCCTCCAGCCTTGGGTGTCCTCCTGGGGTGGGCAAGGGTGACAGGGGGTGTCCCTGGGGGCATGGGAGGGCACCTCTGGGCTCCTTCCGAGCCCACAGGTCCCTTAACGCCTGCCTTTTCCAGGCGCAAAAGCGCCCGTACGTCATTTTTTTTGACCCGTGAATTTGGCGTGAATTTTGCCCGGGAGTGTAAATACGGCGCACATGCCGCGGAGTCACTTTTTTAGACGGAACGCCTACCTTGCATATAATTAACGCAAAGTAGGTGTCCACGCTAAAAAAGGACGCAAACTCCATGGACTGGGGCGCTAGACGCGTCTAACGCCAAAGTATAAATATGGAGTTACTTTTGCGTCGGAATTCCGTCAAAAAAACCGACGCAATTCCGGCGCAAACGGAGTATAAATATGCCCCTAAGACTTCCATCTGTCTGTGTTGAACTTGAGGTAGTTATTCCTCATCCAATTGGCAACGCAGGCCATCCATTGGTCATCCATTGGTGGAAGTTGGTTCTGGCTGAGGTAGAATTTTCAGACAGGGAGAGGATGAGTTGTGTATAGTCAGTGTAGGATATCATTTTGAACCTATGGACTCTGACTTTGATAGCTAGGGTTGACATGTAGATGTTGAATACGGTGGGCTGAATGATGAGCCTTGAGGGACTCTGCAGATTATTGTTTTGGGTTCAGAGGTGAAAGGGGGACTCATTGTGTTCTGCCAGTGAGAGTGGAGGCAGTCCATCTGAAGTTGGCTCCTTTGATGCCTATATCATGAACTCTGGTGATGAGAAGGGGGTGGGAGATGGTATTGAAGGCTGCTGAAAGATCGAGGAGGTTAAGGGCAACTGTGACTCCTTTGTTGAGGAGTCAATTCTATTTCATCTTCACTTCCCCAGGCTCGGCCTTTTGTTTGTCCTGCATTTGCATTTGTTTAGTGCTTTGTTGTGGGCATCCATCTTCCTTGACCTAGGTCATGATTGTTGTTCTCTGTTTTTTGATTTCTCATTTATGAATCCTAATTTGACTTGTCAGTTTGCATTTGATCATATTGTGAATGCAGTGTCTTGACAGACTTCTCTGTCTTAACTTCACTTGTCCCTCCTGCTTTTTTCTTGTTAACGTGTATCAATGCCTTAATGGTAACTTCAGGACTTTTCTTGACCTCCTTTTGTTCAGGGACCTTCATGGGGCATAACACTCTTTGAAATTCAGTATTCAACCACTTTACCAGACTTGATTATTTAACCCAGACCTTTAATTCTACTACTGTTCCCTTGTTTTTATAAACAGTTCTCCTGGCTTATCCGTGTATTATTCTACTGTATACCCAGCTCCCTGTGGGGGCATATTGTCTGATTCAGCTCTGGAGGTGTTTTCCCATGAGGCTTCAATCATGGTATGTTGAGCCTTCTGTGAATGAAGAGGATAGTAAAATAAAAGATTACTTCCATTGTTCCTTTTTAAAGAGCTTTTTGAGTCTCATTTTATTCTTCATTGATACGTTAATTGAGGCATTGTTGTTCCTAGTGTGCTTATGTGGAAGCTGCCCTAGGTTCTCAGACTTATCTCTTTTCACTTGATTGTGTGTTTCACCAAATGTTTCATTTGCATTTCACTGCAATGTGTTTGATGTAAAATACTATTTGGGTGCTTTTCTATGGCTTGATTTGTGTGGAGCAGGTGTCTGCAGGTGCTGAATTGTGATTCAGCCTTCTGTTAATTGAGTCCACCTCATTACTACATTTAATTTGAGTATGTATGTTAGCTGTCTCCATTTACATATCTAGTATAGTTCTCTCCCTTGTTTGAGTCCTTATAACTTTTATATTTGTAACCTTTCTTTTATCATGGAGTTTATAAAACTAGGTAGTGTCCCCAATTTGTTGATGATGTCACTGCAGAAGCAATGCATCCGTAGTGGTGCATTCTCCTTTTCATTTGTTATTCTAGTGTCCAAATCTATCCATTGTGTGCTATGCTGGAAAATGTTTTAATTTGGAAATCCATTTTTGCTGACTGCATGTTCTGAGCATCTACCACCAAGGTGAGAAGTGAAGTTGTTGAGTTTAATGTGGCTTCTGATGGTGTCAGTTGTAATATTTGATATACTGAAGGACCCATTTTTGCCTTTCTAAAGTCTTCAGTTGAAATAATGAAAGTAGCGAAGATAATGAGCTCTAAGATGAACTTAGTTATCCCTCATTATGTGATGTATCTTCATTGTTAGGCCTGCCGGCTTTGAAGTGGTCTTCCCCCAAACCTTTTTCCCTGTTTGCCTCACTTTTTTGCTGATTTCTCATTGTTGGCTTTAGGACTATGAGCACTTTACCACTGCTGACAAGTGCTAAAGTGCATGCGCTCTCTCTCTCTCCCTTAAACATGGTTTGATAATATATCCACAATTGCCCTATTTAATTTATCTATACGTTCCTAGTAAAGAGAACTAGATGTGTCAGGGCCTGTAAACTAAATGCTACTAGTGGGACTGCTTGTGCCAACCACTCAAGTAGCCCTTAAACATGCCTGAGGCCTGCAATTGTAGGGCCTGTTCATGCAGTTAAACTGCCATGTTGACTTGGAATTTAAAACCTCTTTCCAAGCCTTAACCTCCCGTTTTAGTACATTTAAGCCACCCTAAGGTAGGTCCTGGGTAGCCCATAGTTCAGGGTGCTATATAATTAAAACGCAAGACATATATTTTTAAGTTTTACATGCCCTGATAGTGAAAAACCCCCAAATGTGATTTTCACTACTATGGATCTCTTCTCCTGCTGAGCTGCGTGGGTCCTGCATCATGGCTGGTAGGCTGAAGTGGTGCAAATGGTACTCTCTTCCAACTGTCCAACTTGGGTGGAGGTAAGCCTTTGCCCGTCCACACAGGACAGCACCCCAGTGCATTGCGTCCTTTGCAGCTGCCAAAGCTTGTTGGCACCCTTCCTCAAGATCTTCAGGCATCCTGAAGCTCCAGCCCCCAGCACTCCTTCCTGCGATGCACAGCTCCCTGTGCTGTTCTCCGGCGACGTGGGAGCCTTCCTTATAATGCTGTGTGGGCCTCTTCTGTGACTCTCCTGTCCCCATCCTGAGGGACACCTGTGGGTGCTGTCTGGGCTTCTGTGGGCTCTCTGTGTTGCTGAGGGCTCCCCTCTGACTATCCCTCCTGAGTAGAGCCCACCTGGTATTTCCTGGTCAGCAGCTCCACTTTCCACTAACTACAATTTTTGCATGTGCCGAGGCTTGTTAGTGGAACCTGACGACACAAACCAGACTGCAATCCTCCTTCTGGAGTGGAACATCACCTGCACCCTCCAGGAACCCAACTTCACCTTTTTGGGTGCAGTGCTCACTCTTCTTCTTCACCGGTGGGTCACATTTTTGCACCTTCATCCTGGTGGGTAGTGGCTCCTGTCCTTCCTGGACTCTGCTGTGCTTCTTGGACTTGGTCCTCTTCTTCCACAGGTCTTCTTGTCCAGGAACCCACTGTTGGTGTCTTGCAATCTCTTCTGGGTTTTGCATAATTCTTCTTTACTTTTCTGTGTGTGTTCTCGGAAACTTACTGTGATTTACTCCTGTTTTCCCGGTCGCTGGGGTGGGTTGTGGTACTTACCTTTGGGCTTTCCTAGTACTCCCAGCTCCCCTCTACATACTATTCTTACCTAGGTAGGAGACCGACTTTCGCATTCCACTTTCTTAGTATATGGTTTGTGCTCCCCCAGGCCTATTTCTCTCTATTGTGATTTTCACTAATTGCACTGTTTTCTAACTGTTTTTATGCCTATTTCTGCATACTGTTGTAAATAGTTTGTGTGTTACTTACCTCCTAAGGGAGTATAGCCTCTATGGTATTTTTGGTATTTGAGTCACCAAAATAAAGTACCTTTATTTTTGTAACACTGAGGCGCTCATTATGACCCTTGTGGTAAATCTCACTTACCGCCACGCTGATGGCCGCCAACTTACTGCTGCGGCAGCGGATATCTGTTCACCCTTTTAAGACACACACACACACTAATCTGAAAGAATTCAGCCACAGACACAAATCTGCCAGACCAAAGGTCAGTGATAAACTGGTGCTATCAAAACCCACACCGTTACACCAACCGAACAATGCCCTCCACATTATGACTCGTGAATCAACAGTGGTAATCCATTGGCAGTGCATACCACCACACTCGCAGTGGACACCCACAGACAAAACAACACAACATTGGACAATTCAAACAACACACACCTGACACACATACACACACACCACACCCACACCACTATAAAACACACACCCACATTACCCACAAACCCTCACAAATACAAATCATTGGCATGAGACTGACACCAAGACCAACAACACAACTACATACACACACCACATACACCTATACATCCCTTATGCACCCCCTTCGCACACCCCAACACATTACCCATTACACCCTCACCACACACATCACATAACACCCATGGCGCCACAAAGGCACCCCTGTTTCACTGAGGGGAAGTTTAGGGTCATGGTGAGGAAATCATCAGGGTAGAGCCACAGCTATTTGGAGCACAGGTACAGAAATAGCCAGGAGGATGGAGCAATGGTGGAGAATCGTGGACAGGGTCAGCGCCGTGGGACAGAACCCCAGAACAAGGGACAACATCAGGAAGAGGTGGAACAACCTACGGGGGGAGGTACGTTCCTTATCAGCAAGACACCAGCTTGCTATCCAGAGGACTGGCGGTGGATCCCCACCTCCTCCCCACAACTCACAGTATGGGAGGAACAAGTCTTGGCATTACTGCATCCTGTGGGCCTGGCCAGAGTCGGAGGAGGATTGGACTCTGGTAAGTCAACTTTCTACTATTATCACCCCCCTACCTGCATGACTTTACAAATCCTCACCCTCACTCCCATCACTCCACTTCATCCCACACACTCCAGCATCACATCTCTCTAATCCCAATGTCAAGCCCTGGATGCTGTAACAATGCATGGACACCCCTCACAGCCCTGCATGGACACTCATCTCTAGAGCATGCACAGCATAGAGAACTAACAATCCCACCATACACCAACATACAAAAGTAAAAGCTGGCAGGGTAACACCAACCATAAAGGGGAAGACATGGATACACAATATGTGATACACATTAACAATAACACATCATTTACATCCCCACAGGTACCCCGCCAATGTCACCGGTGAGAAGGTGCCAGCACTATCCAGTCCCCCAACTGAAGAGGCCCACAATGATGACAGTAACTCTGGTCTTCAGGATCTGGACGATCTACCTGGCCCATCAGGGACAACTGGACAGCTGGTTACCCAAGCCCAATCACAGATCACCACAGAGCCTCCCCATCAGGAAACAACACCACAGCACTCACCCAGCGTACCCACACCGCTGTCCCCAGGACACGTCAATCAGCAGTGTGCCCACCTGTTCAGGGACCCCAGGCCACACCTCGCACACAAAACAATCAGGGACCTGGGGTCAGTGGCAGTGGCCACACCGTTCTGTGGACAGAGGCACAGGCCAACAGGTGCACTTGGAGGACTTCAGTGTGCTAGGGGGATCACAGGAGCAGGGAACCGACTCTCCAGGAGGCACTTTTTGGGATTCTGGGAGCCTATCAACATTCCCAGGACACGATGGGCCAGATCATAGACAATGTGCAGGAGAACAGGCGGCGGCAGGAGGGACACAGTTGCCAAATCCTCAAACTTGGAGAATGCAATGTAGCTGCATATGTATTATATCAGGGCAGACAACACATTTGTCAGCACTATTGGGAACATTGGCTGTGACATTCCTGCTGCCAAGCCCACTGTCACTTGAAAAGAACAAGTTGCTAGGAAATGGAGAACAGATAGCACTTGCACAAGAGGGGGGATCCCAGTGGGCTGACGGATAGCAGATATAAGGTCAGGCTCTAATTGGGCACACAGCTCTGTGATTGTGGCCCTGTCCAGTCTACAGGTGAGGATTATGTGCCTGTCCTCCAGTGTAACCAAGTCCACCAGGGGTTTGTACACTGGGGTATGTCTCCATCTCCTACTCATCTGCAGCGGTAGGTATCTAAGGGACACAGGAGTGAGGAGGCTGTCACAAACTGAACAATGGAGCCACAACAGTAGTCCACAACCTGTAAACATGTTACGGGACAGTGTGATTTGTCAAGTGTGTGCCTATTTCTCCTGTGACGCAGCACTATTCCCCCCCTGAAATGGTGCCAGCCTGTCCTTGATGGAGGGACAGGTGGAAGTGAGGTTATGCCGCTGACGTTGTGCGCCGTTGTGGGAGGTGGTCGGGAACCGCCGTGCAATTCCTCATTGGTTAATATTGGGCCCTCTGAGGTACAGTGGCCAATGGTGATCTACGCCGGCGGTGACGGTATGCGACGTGACCGCCATTTTCTATCTGATTCCTCACTTGTTTCCTGACCTTACGTAGGAGATTACCTACATTACATGTGCTGCTGTGACATGTGTCTGGAACCTACCATGCCCGTGTGATCAGGGAAAGGGCCCCAGCCTTCAATTCAGAGGAATTGGAGAGACTAGTGGATGGAGTCCTACCCCAGTACGGACAGCTGTATGGGCCTCCAGACCAACAGGTGAGTACACTGTGGGCACGATGCATATGGCATGAAAGTATGGAGGTGTGTGTGAAGGCATTGTGTGAGGGGGGAGGGATGTCCTCTTGGCTGGGTACACATTGAGTGCTGGTCTATGTGTGTGCCAATAGTGATGGAAACGGGTATGGTGGGTCATTCGTGTTACAGGCTAGACAGTTTGTCTAATGGTGTTCTCCAGTCTCTAATGTCTCTGTAGGTCAGCGCCCATCAAAAGAATGGTATATGGCGTGCCATCGCCAAGGAGGTGTGGACCCTGGGGGTCTATGGCAGGCAGAGCACCCACTGTTGCAAACAGTGGGAGGACCTGAGTCGCTGGGCACGGAAGACTGCAGAGGCCCAGCTGGGGATGGCTCCCAACAAGGAAGAGGTGCCCATCGAATCCTGACCCCTCTGATGGCCCACATACTGGCGGTGACCTATCCAGAGCTGGATGGGTGCTTCAGGGCATCACAGCAGCGACAAGGGGATGAGTACAGTGGCCATCATTGAAGGAAACGGCTGGAGGGGTGGTATCTGGGTGTTGGGTGGGTGTCAGTGGGTGCACCTAGGCCAGGCCAGACAAAGCAGTGTAGGTCCTCTGGTGGCTAAGGGTCTGAAGGGGAAATACCTAACTTGTTAGCATCCACTACTGGTCAGGGCAGTGTGGGTCCCACATGTGCTGCAGTTGGTGGTGTGTGCTCCTCCTCATGCCTTGGTGGCTAGCAATATGACTGGTAATGCAATGCATAGTGCGTAGGCCTGTCCCCTGTCTGTGAGGGTGCTGTGTGTGCCAACGGTGGTGTTGGTGCAGTCATTGACCCAGTGTATCCTTTGTCTCTCTCTCTCTCCCCCTTTCTTGTTTTGTCATCCTCTCCTTATGTGCATTAGCATCAACTGGTGGAGGAGCAGAGGCACCAGCGATGGAGGGAGCTGCATCCCATAGGACCCGGGAGGCAGAGTCCACTGACCCTGAGGGCACCAGTGGGACGGAGGGCAAGGGGAGCACCACAGCGGAGACAGGAGGGGACAATACAGACTCAGATACCTCCTCCGTTCGGAGCTCCCTGGTGGTGGCGGATACCTCTGTGACCACACCAGCTACAGCCGCCACCCCCATACCAGCACCGCCCTCCCAACAGCCCCTCAGCGAGTTGCCCATGCCTGCTCACCCAGGAAGGTGGGCATCTCCTTTGCCCCAGGCACCTCAGACACTGCCCCAGTGAGCCCTGCTGCCCTGAGTGCGAAGGCTATTGACCTACTGAGATCCATCTCTGTAGGGCAATCAACCATTGTGAATTGCACCCAGGGGCTGGCAGCCCAGATGCAGCAATCTAATGCATTCCTGGAGGGCATTCACAGTGGATTAGCGGCCCAACAGAGATTGATCCAGGCTCTGGCGTCCTTTCCGATGGTAGCCATTGTCCCTGTTTCAACCATCCCCACTCCAATTTCAACTTCCCAGTCCCATTCTCCTCAACCCCAACCCATCCCAAGAACACAGCCAGACAAGCATGCACACAGGGCAACTCCCAAGAGTGTCACAGGCAAACACAAGCACCACACTTCATCCCACAGGCTCTCACACAAACACCATTCAGTTGCTGACACAACAACATCCACTATTTCAACTGTCTCCCCCTCCTACTCCTCTGCCCCCACCTCCCACCCAGTTTCATCCACACTCCCGCCTGCAAGCTCTACATCTACATCAACTACCAGCATCATCACCACACTAAGTAGAACACACACCTCACAGGCAGACACCTCCACAACTTCAATGCACACATCCCCTGTGTCCTCTCCCACCATGTCTGTCCCCCCCAAAGTACACAAACGCAAGCTCTCAGACACCCAACAGCCATCCACCTCACAACAGCATACAACCCATGCACCTGCACCCAAATCCGGCAGACAAACACCTCTGACAACCACTCTTTCATCCTCCACGCCCATTACTTCTCCCTCTTCCCACCCCAATGTCCATAAGAAGCTTTTCCTTTCCTAGATTGACCTCTTCCCTCCCCCTCCCCCTCCCCCTGTCCTGCATGTATGGCCATGGTATCAAGGACCCAGACAAGTACCTCAGCCAAACAGTCCACGGGCCCAGTTTCATCAGCACCTACTCGTGTGGAAAGGATCACAGGCCACAAATACTGAAGGGGATGGTGCCTGCACCAACCAGCAAGAAGGGGAAGGAGCCTGCACCAGCCAGCAAAAAGGGGAAGGAGCCTGTACCAGCAGCTGTCACAGATCTCCCACCGCCAGCCGTGGTTGTGCAACCATCAGTGAGTTAAGGGGCTGAACAGGAGCCTCCCACAACCACCACCACCACAGTGCAGCCATCGGAGGGTACAGGGGCTGAGCAGGAGCCTCCCACAACCACCACCACCACAGTGCAGCCATGGGAGGGTGCAGGGGCTGAGCAGGAACCTCCCACAACCACCAACACAGTGCAGCCTTCACCACCGACAGATGGCAAATGATACAGCCTCCTAGAACCTCCAGAACCAGTGGTCAAGTCACCCACCTGAGAGACTGGGGCCTTGCACTTCCCAGGGCCAAGCACATGGCGTGTTTCCCCCTCCAGAACCAGTGGAAAGACACCCACTTGAGAGACTGTGGCCTTGCACTCCCCAGGACAGTGATATGGGCATGTTGCCCCCTCCAGAACCAGTAGGAAAGACACCCACTTGAGAGACTGTGGCATTGCACTCCCCAGGACCAAGCACAAGGCATGTTGCCCCCTCCAGAACCAGTGGGAAGTCACCCACCTGAGAGACTATGGCCTTGCACTCCCCAGGACCAAGCACAGGGCAGGTTGCCCACTCCAGAACCAGTGGGAAAGACACCCACTTGAGATACTGTGGCCTTGCTTTCCCCAGGACCAAGCACAGGACATGTTGCCCCCTCCAGAACCAGTGGAAAGTCACCTACTTGAGAGACTGTGGCCTTGCACTCCCCAGGACCAAGCACAGGGCATGTTGCCACCTCCAGAACCAGTGGGAAAGACACCCACCTGAGAGGCTGTTGCCTTGCCCTCCCCAAGACCATGCACAGGGCAGGTTGCCCCCTCCAGAACCAGTGGGAAAGACACCCACTACAGAGACTGTGGACGTGCACTCCCCAGGACCAAGCACAGTGCATGTTGCCCACTCCAGAACCAGTGGGAAAGACACTCACTTTAGAGACTGTGGCCTTGCACTCCCCGGGACCAAGCACAGGGCATGTTGCCCCCTCCAGAACCAGTGGGAAAGACACTCACTTTAGAGACTGTGGCCTTGCATTCCCCAGGACCAAGCACAGGGCATGTTGCCCCCTCCAGAACCAGTGGGCAAGTCACCCACCTGAGAGACTGTGGCCTTGCCCTCCCCAGGACCAAGCACAGGGCAGGTTGCCCCCTCCAGAACCAGTGGGAAAGACACTCACTTTAGAGACTGTGGCCTTGCACTCCCCAGGACCAAGCACAGGGCATGTTGCCCCCTCCAGAACCAGTGGGCAAGTCACCCACCTGAGAGACTGTGGCCTTGCACTCTCCAGGACCAAGCACAGGGCATGTTGCCCCCTCCAGAACCAGTGGGAAGTCACCCACCTGAGAGACTGTGGCCTTGCACTCCCCAGGACCAAGCACAGGGCAGGTTGTCCCCTCCAGAACCAGTGGGAAGGACACCCACTTGAGAGACTGTGACTTTGCACTCCCCAGGACCAAGCACAGGGCATGTTGCCGCCTCCAGAACCAGTGGGAAAGACACTCACCTGAGAGGCTGTGGTCTTGACCTCCCCAAGACCAAGCACAGGGCAGGTTGCCCCCTCCAGAACCAGTGGGAAAGACACTCACTTTAGAGACTGTGGCCTTGCACTCCCCAGGACCAAGCACAGGGCATGTTTCCCCCTCCTGAATCAGTGGGCAAGTCACCCACCTGAGAGACTGTGACCTTGCACTCCCCAGGACCAAGCACAGGGCATGTTGCTGCCTCCAGAACCAGTGGGAAAGACACCCACTTCAGAGACGGTAGCCGTGCACTCCCCAGGACCAAGCACAGGGCATGTAGCCCCCTCCAGAACCAGTGGGCAAGTCCCCCACCTGAAAGACTGTGGCCTTGCCCTCCCCAGGACCAAGCACAGGGCAGGTTGCCCCCTCCAGAACCAGTGGGAAAGACACTCACTTTAGAGACTGTGGCCTTGCACTCCCCAGGACCAAGCACAGGGCATGTTTCCCCCTCCTGAACCAGTGGGCAAGTCACCCACCTGAGAGACTGTGACCTTGCACACCCCAGGACCAAGCACAGGGCATGTTGCCCCCTCCAGAGCCAGTTGGAAAGACACCCACTTGAGAGACTGTGGCCTTGCACTCCCCAGGACCATGCACACGGCATGTTGCCCCCTTCAGATCCAGTGGGCAAGTCACTCACCTGTGAGACTGAGGCCTTACACTCCTCAGGACCGAGAACAGGGCATGTTGTCCCCTCCAGAACCAGTGGGAAAGACACCCACTAGAGAGACTGTGGCCTTGCAATCCCCAGGGCAGTGATATAGGCATGTTGCCCCTTCCAGAACCAGTGGGAAAGGCACCCACTTGAGAGACTGTGGCTTTGCACTATCCAGGACCAAGCACAGGGCATGTTGCCCCCTCCAGAACCAGTGGGCAAGTCACCCACCTGAGAGACTGTGGCCTTGCACAACCCAGGACCAAGCACAGGGCATGTTGCCCCCTCCAGCACCAGTGGGAAAGACACTCACTCCAGAGACTGTCACCTTGCACTCCCTAGGACCAAGCCCAGGGCATGTTGCCCCCTCCAGAACCTGTGGTCTTGTTTCCGCATCCGGCTGATGTGCCCCTCCTCCCCCTGAGGTGCCTGCCTATTTGCTAACTGATGCCCCTGCAATGTTCTCTCCGTATTGGTGCAGGGATCAAGCAGGACCTTGGACTTGGCCCTGTGGCCACGTGGCACCTGCGAACTGTGGACTGGGCAGTGTCCCTTTTTTGTACATTTGTACATATCTGTTGCATTACCACATCGACTTATTAGTTTTGATGTTGATCTTATTACAATCACTCTAGTCAATTCCTGTTGTTCTTGCATTATTCAGCCAATTTTCGGGGATAAATAGTTTTCTTGTGTAGCTGGTTGTGTGTATGGCGTGTGTGTGTGGGGTGTGTGTTGTGCGTGTGTGTGTCACTATCGTTTTTCTCCCCCCCTCCCTTGTGTGCTAGATGACTGTACTCACCATCGCCGTCTTCGCCGGCGTTGGTGTTCACGGTGGAGCATGACATAGAACATCATCAGAAAGACTTGCAGTTCAGGTTCCATGGAGGTGTGGTTCTTCACTGTGTCTCCAATGGTGAGACCTTTGACTTCTGAGCACTGTTTCCGCCAGGCTTTTGATGGTGTTGGTACCACCCTAGAAAAGATGGCGGTCTGCCATGTCATAATATGGTGAGTGGTACTTTGTCTACCTCCTGGCTGTTGTTGGCTACCGCTGTGGTGCCTGTTGTTTCCACCCTGGCGGTCAGTGTGGTACATTGGCTGTCTATGTCTATCGGAGATATCACGCCACGGTCTTAATTAGGACCATGGCGGTACTTGCCACCAGCCTGTTGGTGGTATTTCCACCACTTTATCACCAACCGCCAAGGTTGTAAAGAGGGCCTTAGTGTTTTCTTTCATGTGCGTAAGTACTAAGTGTGACTACAGTGGTATTGCATGAGCTTTGCCATACTCCTAAATAAGCCTTGGCTGCTCATCCACAGCTAAATCTAGAGAGCCTCGCTCCCAGACACTGACTACACTACACTAATAAGGGATCTTCAAACTGGTGGGCGGGCCTCCCTAGGGGGGCCACAATTAAACCCGGGGGGGGGGGTGCCAGGCTTTGGCCAAAACAAGCATTATGCTAATAACAGGGCTTTGCTTTACACTTCAAAAACGAGCAGTAGTAAACGGCTCTTTAATGGACCATCACTAACATGTTTTGTCATTTATATCCAAGCCCCCCACACTCACTTGTAATAATCAAATTGTGGATACTTTCACACCTCAGTAAGGCCTGCCTGACCAGAATAGTATGTTTGGCATAATGTATTTGACTGCAATGTTAAAACAGTAAAATAACTTAACTGCAATATTTAAATAAGTGTAGACATATTTAAACATTGTCAATGTAATAGAATAATTTGGAAAAATTTAGAGGGAGGCTCATTGATATTTTTTTTCCACTGGCGGAGCGCAGCATTATAAAGTTTGAAGACCACTGATGTACATATATAATATATATATATATATACCCTTAATACTGACTTGCGAAAAACCTACATTTACTAGTAAAACCTTTACCGTGCATATGCCTTTTAAAGGCCTGCGTGGTAAGGGTACAGTCATTGTAAAATCCTCCGTGGTAAAGGTTATGTGTGGTAACGGTACCTGCGTAGTAACCACTGTGCTGTAATGGTACCGCTTGGTAACGGTCGCATTGTAAGAGCTTTTTCCCGTTTGTTATATTTCCTCTAAAAATAGAAATGTATGTCTTAATGGTGCCTGAAACTCTCATTTCCAGATAAATGAGAATTATAATTGACTTAACAGTCGTTTAGTTAAAAAAGCATGCACAGTATTCCCTTGCATTGTGTGCTACTGTTAGTAGTAGGCTATTGGTTGCACATTTCTAACACTCATTTTCTCATTAATTAGTTTGAGTAATGGCTTAAGGAATAAGAGACTAGATGTGACACTGATTTATGACTCAGAGCCTGAAACCAGATCATTATTTAAACCACTGTTGCATTTTTTACATAATTGCTGGCGCGTTTTAGGGACCTTCGCTCTTATGGGCCTAAGTAATAACTCCAATTTTATTACTCACTAGACGTACATTATTTGTTTGATGCCAAGTGCAAACACAGAAAGAAAATCTTAACTTGAAAGACATTCATCTAGTCATTTTCTAATCAAATCGGCGATCCCAGAAGACTCCAGGGTATGATGAGAGATTTTACCAAACACTTCATACTGTTAAATTATCCACATTAAAAAAACAATGAGGGAATAAACAAATAAAAGGTGAGGTTGCCTACGAGTAACCAATCTTTCACTGTGCAATACCTTTGGCCTTGACATTTTTAAAGTGTGAGTTTGATCAAGATATAATTAAAAGGTTTTCATTTCAGTGAACCATTCTGAGGCCAGAGAACATCTAATGATATCTACTAAATATATTTTTATAACAGAGACACTACAAATTGAACATTTCAAAAGAATCTCCGAATTGCATTTTGTGCACAATTATCACTCGTGTACAACGGTATTTCTTGAAATGAATTATTGTCTTCGCTGATGTAGGACATAAGGGCTCTGTTACACGAGGGTGTAATGGGCATTTGCACCTTCTTTTTTGTATTATTGCATAAGGGGTTCCAGTTGCTTCTACACCCACTCTTGTAATACATATGACACCATTGCCCATCTTGTACCAGTGCAATCACAAGGGAGTTATTAGACTTGGCATAGTTTCCCCAGTGTTTTTGCCTCTGTTTCCAGTATTTTTGACTGTGTGCTGGACTTAGTCTTTGCTGGTTTTGGTACTCTGGGCACTTTACCACGGCTGACCAGTGCTTTCTACCTAAAATGTATTGGTAATTGGCTTTTCCGTGTCTGGCATATTTGATTTACTAGTAAGTCCTTAGTACTGGAGGTGCCCAGGGGCTGTAAATCAAATGCTACTAGTGGGCCTGCAGCACTGATTGTGCACCACACACGAGTAAGCATGTAAACATGTCTTAGACCTGCCACTGCAGTGTCTCTGGGTTCACTTTTACACTGCCAATTTGATGTGGCAAGTGTACCCACTTGCCAGGCCCAAACCTTCCTTTTTACTTTACTAAATGTAAGTTACCCCTAAAGTAAGCTTTAAGTGGCCCCATGGGCAGGGTGCAGTGTATTCACGAGGCAGGACATGTACTGTTGTGTTTTACATGTCCTGATTGTGAAATTCGTTTTTCTCTATTGCAATGTCTATCACTACCATAGGTTAATATGGGGATTGTCCTTAAATTTCTTTTGAGTGTAACTTTCCATTGGGAGCAGATAGAGATATGGAGTTTTGGGGTCTATGAACTCACAATTTAAAAATATATATTTTGGTGAAGTTGCCTTTTAGATTGTCTGTTTGAATATACCACTTTTGGAAAGTGGGCATTTTCTTGCTTAACCATTGTGTGCCTCTTCCTTCTGAATCCACATCTGGGTCAGACTGACAGTTAGGCTTCTTGTGAATTCCGTGTAGACAGTGACACAAAGATAACTGAAGTGTGTCCTACATAAACTGATGGGTCTTCCGGGGACAGAGTGGGAGGGAGGAGCGGACACCTGCACCTGAAAGGGCTATGCCTGTCCTCCCACAATGCAGTCCCCAACCCCCTAGAGTGTGTCTGGTGCCAGGCCTTAGCAAGGCAGGATCTTGTGAACAACAGAGACCTTCCTATGAAGTTTGCCTACTTCAAAAACAATAATAAGTATAAGTAGTGGACCCAAAACCCCAGACTTTTAGAACACCTCTGGATCAAGAGGAACCTCTGCCAATGAGAAGAGATGTAGAGCTGCGAGGAGGAGTACTGCCCCTTTACTGGGTTGGCCTGCAGTTTCTGCTTCTGCCTGAGAGAGGACAAAGGCTGGACTTTGCTGTGTATCTTACTTGTGAAGTTTCTCAAACGGCGTGGACTGCGCATGCCTCTTGTCTCAGCCTTTGGGAGTGGAAAGCAGGCCTGAAAAACCAGGCACACTGAGTTCAAATGACTCTAGAACTGGTGCTGCTGCACGACTCTGCACTGCTGCACGACTCTGCATTGCTGCCTGTAATTCAGAGCTGTGGTCCCCGTTGGAGTGCGATGACCCTGACTGCGGATGAGGCCCACCGCTGCCGCCACAGCTTCACTGAAGTCCTGTGACATAGTGAGTACTGAGTGCTGTGTCACTGACGTCCGTGACACCTGAATCTGCTGATACAGCTGTAGCTCCCTGGCGTGATTCATTGACCCCACTGGATCGTAAGGGACCGACACCTCGCATCGATGTCACATCACCTCCCCTGTTCTGAAGTAAGGATCCAACGCCCCACTGGATCCAGTGATGCTGCACATCCCCAACTCCATTCACCAGCTTGTTTTCCTTGTTACCAAAGGTAACCTGGGAGTCCGTGCGTCAGACTGTTGAGAACGACTCCGTCAACGACATTGTTATACGCCCAGTTGGAGCTATTGTGTTTCTAAGCGCTATGTTGAAGTTTAATCTTTGAAAATTCATATCTTTGCTTATGTATGCTGTATTATTTTCATTCTGATCTTGTTTTACTCAGATAAATATTAGCTATTTTTCTAAACTGGTGTTGAGTGCTTTTATTGTGTTTTCACTGTGTTGCTGTGTGTGTTTGTACAAATACTTTACACATTGCCACCGAGATAAGCCTGACTCCTCGTGTCAAGCTACCAAGGGGGTGAGCAGGGGTTATCTGAGCTGTGTATCTCCCTTACCCTGTCTAGAGTTAGGGTCCCTGCTTTGACAGAGTACAAACTGACTGCCAACCACAGACCCCACTTCTAACAGGAGTGTTACCTCATAAGAATGGTGACCTGGTTCTATGTAGAGGATGGCACAATTTGCCCTTGTGCCTGCACCAATTCACAGAAGAAGGTACAAGGGTAAAGAAGCCTCCTGAAAATGCATTGATTTTGTGCTATGTTTGAAGTAGTGCACAGTCATTGCATCTCCTGAAGGCACTACTTTTGAGGGGCTGCAAGGATTCCCAAATACTCCTCATGCACCGCCCCGGTATGTAGGTGCAGTCACTCATTTTCCCTGTTTCTCTTTTAAAATGAATACTGGGTCATAGCTTGCAGTGAAAATAGGGTCTGCAGTTTTAAACAGTTGGTCAACATTTCACCAATAGGCTGTTCACTGTGCAGATGTAAGTTTGTGCCTGCACCTTTAGCAGTGTTTTTTTCCTAATCTTGTGAAGTGGTCAAGTGTACCCAGTTGAGGCATTGTGCCTGAATTCTAACTTTAGCTCAAGTTTGTAACTATAAACTACATTTTCTAAAAATCATCACATTTGTACAGGTAATTGACATGGAACACCGTATAAATAATAATGATAATTTCTTATGAATTTTCTAGAAATGGGAGAGAAGTGGAGCAGGTGAGATTTCTGAAGAGACCTCTGTTAGGTTGGCATAAAAGCAGTCAGGCTTAAATTAGAAGCGCAGTGTAGAGTATTTACACAGCACATAAACAGTAACAAAGTGAAAAGACGACAGAAGAAAAATTCCAAACCAATTTAAAACATACAGCATAATTTAATATTTTTTTGGACACCAAAAGGTCAAACATCCAATCAGTAGAATCAAAGTTATGTTTTTTTCAGTAAAAACTAGCACCTAAAAGATCAAAGTGCAAAAAATGGACATCAAGTCATGCGATACCAGGTCAAAGTCTAGAAATACGTCCCACCAAGATGGAGCATGGGGCAGATACAAGAAGTGGATTGGGGCCAATCGGTACTTACTTTTGGACATAGAAGACATTTTCAATAAAATGTTCTGAGAAGTTAAATTTCAGCTGGGCAAGGCTGCAGGCAGTGTCTGAAGAGTGAGCACTGTCGTAAGGGAGCAAATGGATGAAGGCGCAGTGAAGATTTCTATGTTTGGATGTAGGTTCCAATGTACAGTGCCTCTGTGCAGTTGCAAAAGGCGAACATTGCCATTTGTGACAGCAAAATGGCAAGGTACAATGGGCCAGATGTAGCAAAGTATTTGCACGTCGCAAACGGCGAAAATCGCCGTTTGCGAGGTGCAAATGCCTCTTTGCTATGCAGAAATGCATATTGCGAGTCGGTACCGACTCGCAATATGCATTTCAGAATCGCAAATAGGAAGGGGTGTTCCCTTCCTATTTGCGATTCGGAATGGAATGCAATACCATTTGCGACTGCATATGCGGTCGCAAAGGGTATCGCAGTTACCATCCACTTCAAGTGGATGGTAACCCACTCGCAAATTGGAAGGGGTCCCCACGGGACCCCTTCCAGTTTGTGAATGGACCCAAAACATTTTTTTCAGGGCAGGTAGTGGTCCAAGGGACCACTGCCTGCCCTGAAAAAAACCCGAAACTAAAGGTTTCGTTTTTTTTTTTAAGTGCAGCTCGTTTTCCTTTAAGGAAAACGGGCTACACTTTAAAAAAAAAAAACTGCTTTATTTAAAGCAGTCACGAACATGGAGGTCTGCTGACTACAGCAGGCCTCCATGTTTGCGAGTGCCTTGACTCGCTATGGGGCCGCAATTTGCGACCCACCTCATGAATATTCATGAGGTGGGTCATTGCGACCCCATAGCGAGTCGCAGTCGGTGTCTGAGGCACCGTACTGCATAACATTTTGCGAGTTGCAAATAGCGAGTCGCTATGACTCGCTATTTGCAAGTCACAAAATGTTTAGTTGCTACATCTGGCCCAATGTACCATCTCTATTTTGCGAGTTGGTATGCTGTTACCAACTCGCAAAATAGGGATTGCCACTCGCATTTAGGAAGGAGCATTCCTAGGATGTCCCTTCCTAATTATGAGTCGCTGAGAGATGTATGATTGGTTTGTGACTGTGAATGTTACAGCAATTTCAAATTGGTGGTAACCCATTCAAAAGTGGGCAGGGGTCCCCACGGGACACCTTCCCCTTTGTGAATGAATGCTAAAATATTTTTTCAGAGCAGGCAGTAATCCCACGGACTGCTGCCTACTCTGAAAAAAAGAAAAAAATAATGTTTGCTTTTTCTTTTTCTTTTTGAAATGCATCCCATTTTCCTATGAGGAAAATGGGATGCATTTAAAAAAAATGCTTTGTTGAAAAGCAGTCACAGACATGGTGGTTTGCTGAGCCTAGCAGGCCACCATCCTTGTGAGTGTGACCATTGCCAAATGGGTCGCAAATTGTGACCTACCTCATGAATGTTAATGAGACTAGTTGCTCTCTAACCATTTTGGAATCACTAACAGTGTGGTTCACACAGTTGTACATTTTGTTTTTGCGGCTCGCAATGTGTGATTCACAAATGGATCACAAATTGCAGAACAAAAGGTTGTACATCAGGCACATAGTCTCATTTTTGGATGTCTTAAATTTACAGCGGTATGAGTCAGAAGGTTGTAACCAATGAGAGTTCCAGGAGGCTGGATACCCCTTTGGTGAAAGACGCTGAACAGGATTTGCTACTTTGGAGTAGAACCCTCCACCGATCCCAGTGAACCCAAAAACTACTGCCCAATCCCCCCGTTCTCATTCCCATCAAAGGTACTGGAAAAGATCAACAACAAGCAACTCATGACATAATCCGGCTTCTGCAGCAATCATAGCACTGAAAATGCCCTGATCGCAGCCACTGACCGCATCCAAACCCTCCTGAGGAGGAACAGCAGTTTTGATCATCCTCAACCTCTTGGCAGCCTTTGACACCATATCCCACCACATGCTGATCCAAAGACTCCAGCACATCGGCATCCAAGGGACATGCTCAGATGGATCATCTCTTTCCTCACCTGAAGAACCTGGAGGATCCACCTCCCACCTCTAACCTGCGAACCCAACGAGATCACCTGTGGTGTCCTCCAGACCTCTTCTCTCAGCCCCATGCTCTTCAACGCATATATGACCCTACTGGCAAACATCGCCAAATCCCACGGTCTCAACATAATTTCCTACACAGACTCATTCTCCCACTCATTGACAACCCCTCCACCACCTGAACCAAATTCCACAGATGCGTTGCAAGTGTTGCGAGCTGGATGAAGAACAACTGCCTGCAGCTGAACACAGACAAGACGGACGTACTAATCTTCGGCAAGAGCAGCAATACATGGAATGACTCCTGGTGGTCATCAGACCTAGGACCTGCATCCACTCCCTCCAACCATGCCAGAAACCTCAGAATCATAATTGACAACAAGCTCACCATGAAATCACAGATCAATGCTATCTCCTCTGCTTCCTTCCTCACTTTGCGCATGCTACATAAGATCTTCAAGTTGCTAACTCTACACACGAGATGTACTGTGACACAACCCCTCATCACCAGCTAACTGGACTACGGCAACACCCTTTATGTAGGAAGTCTATTACAGAGATTTCAGGCCATACAGAACGTCACAACCAGACTCATTCTCGGCTTTCCTTGATGAACCCACATCACACCCTACCTCAGGCAACTCCACTGGATCCTCATACTGAAGAGATGCCAATTTAAGCTTGTGACCCACGCACATGGCTCTACACAACCAAGGACCCACATACATTAACTCCCACCTGAACTTCCATAAACCGTTGAGAAGACTATGCTCTGCCTCTCTTTCAGTTGCCCATACTCCCCACATCTACCAAAGCAGAAGTGGAGGATGCTCCTTCACTCACATCTCAGCTGTGAGAAAACAGGGCTGATTGCAGAGGCCCCTGACTTTCTCCCCCATTTTTCACTTTTTGCTGGTGCTTTCCTGACTCTAATCGTGCACTGGGCACTGCTAACCAGTCCCAGGGCCTGTGCTCTGTGTAAAATTAGTATGCAAATTAGGCTAATTATAAATGGTTAAGTCAACCTACCTGTAATTCCCTAGTATATAATAGGGCATGTAGGTTTAGGCACCCCAGCATAGGTGGTACCCCCATAGATGCACTGCTGAGGTGCCCAGTGTCATTTTAAAGGCAGGTCTGCCTTGCTGGCTGCTTTTAAATTAAAGTTACATGCAAATTCGACTTTGGAATTAAAAGTAGTTCCAAAGCCTTAAACTACCTTATTTTTACATATAAGTCACCCCTAAGGTGTGCCCCATGTGCCCCTAGGGATGGGTGCCATGTAACTATAAGCAGGGACCTTATAAAAATAGTTTTATAATCCCTGATGAGGTAAAACAGCCAAATTCCTTTTTCCCTCATTGTAGTGAATGGCCTCCATCGGCGACAATGGGGAGACTTTATTTTAAATTCTAAAGTCCCCTTAAGCATCAGATATCTTAAGTTTGGTATCAAATTAATTGTTTTAATAAATCCCACAACCTACAATTGTTGGAGTTAATATAACTTGTTCAGGTAAAGAGTTTTAAACTTTACCTGAAAAGTTGCTAACTTCAGCCCTGCAGTGCTTTGCTGATTTACTCTGATTGGCCACCTTGATGAGGTATGAAGTGGCCTGGCTCAACACAAAAGAGATGTGCCTGGGGGAGGAGATCTTCTCTCAGCAGATGGGGAAGCAGGAAGTGGGGAGGGCTGCCAAACTACAGTAGTCTTCAAAGACAGGAAAGGACATTTGGAGCAACCCAGCACCTCCCTCACATCCTGCAAACCCTGACAATTAGGTGCCCCCCTGATTAGATTAGGAGAGGGCAGGAGAAGGGTGTGTTTAAGATTTTTAGTCACAACAGTGAGTGGGCTCAGCCAGATACAAACTCCAAAAATCACTTTCAGCCATGATGGATTTTTGAGAAATGTTGCTCTCTGGGATTGATTTTGCCACACTTCCCAGGAAGTGGTCATCACTGGGGGAAGGACCCTGCACCTGATTGAAGATACAGGACCCCCCTGTTTCACCCAGGAGCAAGGATAAAACTGTCAGACCTGAACCCACACCTCAGATCCCTACCAGATCCCTACAAGGAAGAACTACAGGAGAAGAAGGGCTGCCCTGCTGGACCCCTGACCTGCACCTGGACACTGCACTCTGGAGGACTGCACCAGCTGCACACTTGGGCTTCACCACAAGAAGGACTTTGCCTGGCTTCAAGTGGTTCAAGGAGGAACTCCCTATTTGCTACAGGTGAAAATTGCTAACCAGAGTCCCCAGCACCAGCTCCTGAAGAAACTGACCAGCTGACCTCTGTCCAGTGGCCAATTTGGAGTTTGCACCAGATGCATTCTGAGAGTTGTAGTCTGCACCCTCAAGGAGCATTTCAGAGCTTCTGGAACATTGGGTTGAGCTGTGCATCCCAAAAGAACTTTAAAAGAACATCTGGGAGAAGATCCAGAAGTTTGGAGAATGTTTGGAAAAAAGTTCCATGAAGGGACCAACCTGCCATGGCAACTCTAGCCCACTTGCCTCAACCACGACCCGGCCTGACTTGCAGGTTCATCCCAGTGAAGAAAATCTCTGAAAAGGGCTCCTGCGATGCATATCCGAGGAAGAGTTCCAGGAGATTGGATTGGACTGGTGACTTGGTCCCCCTGAAGAAAATCTTCAAGAAAACGACTAAGTCCGAAGGTAAACATTTGACCGAGGCCTCCTCCGAGCTATAGCCGAGCGAGCAGGGCTCCATTGCGGTCAGCCTTAAACTTTGACTTTGCCCCGGTCGAGGTGCAACCAGATGACCAGACTGGCACTATTAGTTTCTAAGCGCTAAAAAGCATGAATTCTTTAAAAATGTATATCTCTACTTCCCTTTAGCCAATTTTATTAATTTTGTTGCCGTTTTAAAGATACAAATATAATCTATTTTTATGAATTGGTGTTGGATTTTTATTCTGTTTTGTATTTTACTTATTCACTGTTTTGTGATTTTTAAATGCTTTACTCATTTGTTTCCCTCCAGACCTGGCTGTTTGAATAAGGCTCCGGGACCAGCAAGTGCCTGAATACCCTATTGGGTGATTAGCCTCGATTTATCAATCCTAAAACAAAAGCAAAAACAAAAAAAACATAGAGGGTGCTATCTTGAAGTCTGGCAATACACCTCAGGCAAATCGAAGAGCAGATTTTCCTTGGTTCTCAGAGTAATTTTTAGCCAAAAAATCTCTAAGCCTACGTTTTAAATTTTGGGTATACTGGCACCTTCTGAAGCACTATAGAGGGTGCCAGACTGGAGGGTGTTGTATTTATATGTAATGGCTTAGGGTCTGATGCTTTTCCTTGACAACTAGGCTTCCATATCTAGAATACAGAGTGTGGATTCCAGAAGAGCTGGAGCTGGTAATCAGTTGTCAAGTAGCACAGCTAAGCCAGAGGTTGTTTTACCCTCTTGCTAATAAATGGCTTATGAAAATTTACAGCATGTCCTTTTCTTGAAGTGGAAACGAGGATGGGATAAGGAAGAATTTGGCAGACAGAAGACGCATTATTTGAAGTGCAGGGAAAAAATTCAAATGAGCAAGCCATGGCACTTTCATGACCCCAGGTGATATTCTCAAAGAAGGAGTCATACATGTGTTTTATCGAAATAGGACATCACTGAGGCAAATGAAGGTGAGTGCGAGTGATATCATTGAAGATAATGTTACTCAGAGGCATTAATTAGGCATCAGTGTGAGTGGTAGACGGTAGTGGTAATAAGAGACTTAGGCCCGTATTTATACTCCGTTTGCGCCGAATTAGCGTCGTTTTTTTCGACGCAAATTCGGCGCAAAACGAACGCCATATTTATACTTTGGCGTTAGACGCGTCTAGCGCCAAAGTATGGGCAAATAGCGTCATTTTTTTGCGTGAACGCCTTCCTTGCGTTAATGAGATGCAAGGAAGGCGTTCCCGTCTAAAAAAATGACGGCGACGCAAATGCGTCGTATTTATACTCCCGGGCAAAAATCACGCCCGGGAGGTGGCAGGTCAAAAAACCCCGCATTTGCGCCACTATTTAACGCCTGGGTCAGGGTAGGCGTTAAGGGGCCTGTGGGCTCAAAATGAGCCCACAGGTGCCCTCCCTTGCCCCCAGGGACCCCCCCTGCCACCCCTGCCCACCCCAGGAGGACACCCAAGGATGGAGGGACCCACCCCAGGGACATTCAGGTAAGTTCAGGTAAGTATAATTTTTTATATATTTTTTTTTTTTTTGGGTGGCATAGGGGGGCCTTATTTGTGCCCCCCTACATGCCACTATGCCCAATGACCATGCCCAGGGGACATAAGTCCCCTGGGCATGGCCATTGGGCAAGGGTGCATGACTCCTGTCTTTACTAAGACAGGAGTCATTTAAATGGCGTCTGGGCGTCGAAAATAATGGCGCAAATCGGGTTGAGGCGATTTTTTTGCCTCAACCTGACTTGCCCCATTTTAAGACGCCCTAACGCCATTTTCCCCCTACGCCGGCGCTGCCTGGTCTACGTGGTTTTTTTCCACGCACACCAGGCAGCGCCGGTCTGCTAGCACCGGCTAACGCCATTCCATAAATACGGCGCCCGCATGGCGCTTCAGAATGGCGTTAGACCGCGCTACATTTTTTTACGCTAAACTGCGTTAGCGCAGTTTAGCGTCAAAAAGTATAAATATGGGCCTTAAAATCTTGCCTGTGTTTAAACGTCGGAAATGGTGAGTGAAAAAAAACAGAAAAGCTATTTTGACTGAGCTTGAGTAACACAAATTGAACAACTTACTGGCATTATTATGTTTTAAATTGCCAAGAGTCACTCACCAAAAAGTGCAGGTTAGAATGCATCACAGTTCTTTACTGTGTGGAGAGAAGGAGCGGAAGAATTGAAGTTAGTGGAGTGCATTGCACATTAACACTTCTGCATCACGCACATAGGAATGAAGTCACGGATTCCTAAAAGTATCATAGCAAAGTCCAGACTCTAGTTCTAATTGAGAAGGAAGCGTAATCTGTACAACAGGACCCTGTTGAGAGAAATTGCTGATGCGCACAGCTGATTAATGAACTTGGAGTTAATTTTCAGTGAGCACAACATACAAGGAAAGCATTTTGAGCTCAATTGAGCACGTGGCTAAATACTTGGAAATCGCTGATGCACCCAGCATATAAGTTACCTACTTTGTGAGTGGAGCACACAGTTAGAAGGAATTGCTGACGCACACAGCATACAAGTTACTAATTTTCGAGTGGAGTGCACAGTTAGTAAATAAATAAGCCACTGATGCACACATCTTGAGGACAGATGCAAGTAATTATTCAGTATAAAAAAGGGGGAAAGAAACTCTAAATTCAATTAGTAAAGTGAAGAGTTAGGGGTAGCACAGACTAATGTAGGACATGTAAACTTCCAGAAAAAGTCCTTATTGTAGATGGAAATTACAGTTGTTTTATTTGGTGCACAGATAATATAAGTAGTACTATTATTTGGTTTTGGAATATTGACAACTTAACAAAATGGCATCAAAATCAATTCCACCACCAACAACATTTTTACAAGAACCTGGAGAATCGAGCATTATGTGGGAGGATTTGAAAGAAGCCTTTGCGACTTATTTGGAAGCTGTAGAAGGAGATAAGTATGTTGAATAAAGGAAGTTGGAGATTCTTAAGCATTAGGGGTTGAAGAAAGGAACATTTTAAAAACAATGCCTATGTCAAACATTAGTGTCAGAAATGGAGAGGAAGAGTATGGCAATGAAGAAGGGGAAGTGTAGGAAATAGCTAATAAAGCTCTACAGGAAAATTATGGAAAGAAAATGAGTTTAGTAGTTGAAAGACAAATTATTTTCCCTTGCTCAGAAACAAGGCAAATTCATAGACCAATATACTGCATTCCTAATACACCTAGGTTTGTCATGTATATTTAAAGATCTCAAAGAGAAGATGATGAGAGACCACTTCATTAACAGGTTATGGGACATAAGAATTCAAGAAAAGTTGTTTGGGTTGAGCAATCTTACTTTGGACAAAACAATTGATGTAGCCAGGCTTGGGTAAAATAAGTTCAATTATGTTAAGGAGTTGGGTGGAATGGGATTGAAAGGAAAAGAGAGTGAATTAGTAAATGAAAATTTGGTTGAAAAGAAAAGTGGTAACAAAGTTAATGAGAGCAATTATAGGAGAATGAAAAGTGGGTGAAGTGGAAAAAAGGAGAATGTTTCAGATGTGGGAGCAGCAAGCACACTGCATAAGTGAGTCAGTGCCCTGCTTCCGATAGCAAGTGTTTCAAATGCAAAAAGTTTGGGCATTTTGCAAGAGTACGTAGAATGCCTATTGTGGGAAAATTCAGGAAATCAGTAAATGTAGTGAACAAACATGAGTCATCCTGTCGGTAAGAAGAGGTGTATGAGAGTGTAGAAGATGAAATTGAAGTCTGGGCTGTGTGTGTAGATAAAACATGAGTGGTGTATGCACAATCTGTAGAAAAAGAAGTTTATCATCCACCAAAGTGTACAATTGGGGTGAATTGGAAGAATGTGCAAGTATGGATGGATTCATGTTCACTTTTTACATGAATCACCAAACAGGTGTGGGGTAATGTAAAGGTGGGTGAGCTAAACACTGCAGATGTGAAACCTGAAGTATATTGCGGAGGAAAATGTTCAGTTTTAAGATATTTCAGAGCAAGTTTATAGTTTCAAGGAAGAAAAGCCAAATGAAAATTGTATGTGGTAGAACAACAAAAATTGTTGCTCGGATGGAGAGAGCAGTGTGCTTTAGGGATTGTGTTAAATCATTATCACCCCAAACGTGTTTTTGACTAGAAATCAGATTGAAACATAGTGGGTGACCAAATTTCCAGATTTATTTAGGAATGAGTTGGGATGTCTCAAGACATTTGAGCGTGCTTTAGGGATTGTGTTAAATCATTATCACCCCAAACGTGTTTTTGACTAGAGATTAGATTGAAACGTAGTGGGTAACCAAATTTCCAAAGTTATTTAGGAATGAGTTGGGATGTCTCAAGACATTTGAGCACTACGTTGTGCTTAAAGATCATGTGGTACATAAAGTGCAGAGTATTCCAAGGAGGAATTGCTAAGATTGTGCAAGAAAAGTGTGATTGAGCCCATTGATGCTTTGAAGTGGCGAAGTAAAATTGTTATCGCAAGGAAGTGAAATGTAAAAATCCGTATGTGTGTGGACTTGAGAGACCTGAATGAATGCATCTTAATTGATTGCCATCCATTGTCAAGAATACACAAGATGTTAATGAGTGCGAAAGGAGGAAAATCATTTACCAGATTAGTTTTGTCAAGTGCCTATCACCAGGTGTGTTTACATAAAGAGTCTCGCCATTTGACATCCTTTATTACTCTCAAAGGTACATTTTGATTCATTTGTATGCCATTTGGGCTAGCTTCTGCATCACCAGTGTTCCAAAGAGTAACACAGGGAATTTTGAAGTACTTGGAAAGAACACTGGTATTCCAAGATGATGTGTTGAGGTGGGGAGAATGCAAACAAGCACATGATGATGTATTGAAGAAGGTTCTACACAAAATGGAAAAAATGGGACTAACCATATGCAAGAGTAAATGTAAGTTTTGTGTGAAGGAGGTGGAATATTTTGGGCACACTTTAAACAAAGACGGTATAAGACCCAATTTTAATTTGGTTGAGGCAATAGAAAAAGCACCTCCTTGACAGAATAAGGACCAACTAAGGTCGTTCTTAGGCCTAGTGGAATATTACTTGGAATTTGTAGACCATTTTGCTTACAAAGTTCAAATGTTACATGTCTTAGTGAAGAAAGATGTTGTGTTCTAATGGTCTGATGCATATCAAGAAGCATTTGAGATGATAAGGCAGTCTATTGTGAAAGCAGTGACTCTGAGACCATATGATCCTAAAGACAAAACTAAAATTGTGGCAGATGCAAGCAATTATGGTTAGGGAGTGTAATTACTACAGGATCATGGATGTAAAGTGAGAGTGGAAGCCTTTCCATCAGGCACATTGCAAGGAGTGGAATCTTGCTGTTCTACAGTGGGGAAGCAGGCATTAGCATGCTGGCGGGGGGTACAGCATTCTCAAATGTTTGTGTGGGGCACAAATTGTGAACTTCACACAGACCACAATCCGTTAGTGAAGTTATTTTCTACATCAGGTGCAAGTAAAGATACACGTCGTGTCGCAAAGTGGCTATTCCGTTTACAGAAATATTAATTAATAATATAATATGTGCCTGGTATTAAAAAAATTAATGCTGACTGTATGTCAAGATTACCTCTGGATAAAGATGTGGTTGAAGAAGAGGATGAGTGGATGGTAGGGAAAATCTCAGATGTTTGTGGAGCCAAAGGAAAGAATAAATGGAAAGAAGCAGTACAGTTGGATCCATTGTTACTTAAATTGATGGAAGCATCACTGCAGGCACAAAAATGGAAGATGATTGGAAACTTGGAGATTTTCAAACATATTTGGAAGGAACTGTCAGTTGTTTATGGGGTGATGAGGAGAAGTGAAAAGCTAATTGTACCCACGAGGTTAAGAGAGAAATTGGTGAAACTGTTGCAGGAAAGACACAGCCATGAAAAGGAAGGCATGTGTTTATTTTTGGTGGCTGGGAATTGATAAACATTTAGAGAGGTTTATGAGAGAGTGTTTTCCTTGTACGTGCAGCGATAAGTCACATGTTTTGAAGGAATCCTTGATCTGCCCTACTGCTTTACCAAAAAAGGAATGATAGAAAGTGACATGGATAACTGTGGTCCTTTTTAATGTTTAGGTGTATCAGACGAGTTTGCCACTCCATCCAGATGGATTATTTATCAAAGTCGCCGGAGGCGCATTTATGAGAGAAGTAAAGACGAGCAATATAATTGATTTTTGTGAACACATTTTCAGGAGAGAAGGATGTCCTGCAGAAATTATAAGCAATAATGGACCACAATTCCTTTCAGAAGAATTTGAGAATTTTCTTTAAAAAACGGGAATCAACATTGCAGAACACCAGTGTTCCATCCCAGGTGAAATGGTATGGTTTAGCACTTTTTTTTTTTTTTAAATATGTTTTTATTGTTTTATCAGCCAAATGGCAACATTCGAGTGAGTTACAAAAAAAAACATTTACATTATGTTTCAGTATGCATATTCATAGTGAATCTTTTGTTTGCACATACCTCGAATCCCATGCAAGTCCACCATTACCCAGCTGAAATATTACAGAGTTTATTTTACAATACGCTATAGGTTCGGCATGTGCAAAGTTATTGAAGAAACAAGAGAGAAATAACAGGAAAAACTAAAGATAAAGGTTAGAGCGGTTCTGGCGAGCACAAGTATAGGGGGGCTAGAGGGGGGGCAGGGAGAGCCAGGCGCCGGGGGCGAGAGCGGTCCCCGCAAAAAGCAGCGCGCCATGTCTGCGCTCCCGGTCTAGTGATGCCGCCGCCCCCGCACTCAACTGGATTGTCCCGGGAAAGCAGGGGTCCAGTCTGCTTGCAAGATTAGGGTAATGGTGCGGGGACAGCGGCCCAAAGGAGGAAGAAACAGCGGGGCTCCATATCTACCAGACCCCTCACGTGTCTGTGCATTTCAGCCTTCCAAAGATGCATTTGTGGGGTTCCCACAAGGGATATTACAGTATTTATATTAGTTTCCTCTTATCCCATGCGTGTCAGTCAGCCTCTCTAATAGTGTTTCGATTTTGTTATGGAAGTGGTGGCAAAGATCTCTTTCTTGTTACTCTAGGGCGGGCGTTCGTCATCTTTGTTTTCTGCAGCTATCACAAATAAATTCCATGTGTCTAGGCCTTTAACTTGGATACCTTTCTCCAGTAAGTTCTGTAAAGTCTGAGTTTCTGCTTTGGCCCAACGTATTACCTCCTCCCGACACTGGGCAACGCTGGGAGCGCCCGGTGATTTCCAGTGCGTGGCTATAAGGCGTCTGTATAGCACCAGTGCCAGGGCGATGCACTGATATGTTCGTTTGCGTTTTTTAGGGCAAGGTGCTATGCCCAATAAGGGTGGGGTATAGTGTAGTGTTTGTCCAATCAGCGAGCAGAGTTATTATGTCTATCATGTGTTCCGGATCGGGAGACATTCCCATGTCATGTGGTAGAAAGTGGCCTCTTCTGTGTTGCATCTGGGGCATGTCTATGGTGTTCGGGGGAACATACACGTTATGCGGTGTGGTGATAGATACGTCTGATGCACATAGTTAAACTGCGTGTAACAGAAGCGGGGGTTACGCAAGACCTCATGAGTCATTTTCATCGCCTGTTCCCATGAGTTTAGTGTTAATGGTTCCGGTAGAACGCGATCCCATTTATTTTTTTCCCGTTCCTGTTTATGTTCAGTCTGGGCAGCGAGGATGTTGTGTTTATTCGATATGCTTGATGGGACATTAGTGCTCCCCAGCAGCTCGTGAAGCAAAGGGGAGACATCAGGTTCCGAATTGCCACTTTTCCACCATGCTCGCATTGCCTGTCGGATTGCACCATAGGCTATGAATCCCCCCCCCGGCCCAGGGCATGTTTGTCAGATAATGCTTCATAAGTTTGGAGTTGCCCATCTTGGTGGATGTCCCCAAATGTGTGTATGCCTCTGCTACCCCAGGTGTTCAGGCCCACCTTGGACGGTATTTTCGCCAATGTCGGTTGAGCCAACAGTGGAATCCTCGGTGAGTACTGTGGTTTTTTATCGCATAGCAGTGCGTACCGGCCCCATGCCCAGTGTGCAGTGGACTGCAGCGTATTGCATGTGTGTTCAGGGTCGATCCGATTCATAAGGTATTGCAGAACCCCTGTACCGCCGAGATCCAACAATACCCTCAGTGCTTCTGCACCGGTGGGGTTTCCAATCCAAGTAGATATCCATTGTATCTGGGCAGCTGCATAATAAGCTTCGAATTTGGGGGCCCCCAGCCCCCCCAGTTTAAGCGGTTGGAGCACTTTAGTTAATGTGACACGTCTGCGGCCACTACCCCATATTAGGTCTGTTAATAAGCTATTCAATAGTTTGAAGAAGGAGCCAGGCAATACCAGCGGCAGTGCCATGAAATAATAGAGGAGGCGTGGTAGTACTATCATCTTTGCAATGGCCACTCTGCCTATAGGGGACAGTGGGAGTGAGCACTAGAAGGGCAGGGAACCCCTTGTTGATCTAACCACTTGGTCGAGGTTGCCATCTCTTAAGTCTTGACTATCATGGTATATATTTACACCCAGATATTTAAATGTGGTGTAGCACCATTTCAGGCCACCCGGACTTGATAGCGTTCTGAGTGCTTCGGGAACCGGGCGCATAGGAAATATGCAGGATTTTGCCCAATTCACCGTTAACCCGGCCACCGAAATAAATTTTTGTAAAAGATCCATAGCATGATCTTGAAGAAAAATCAGCGCATCATCTGCATATAAGGAAACTATCCAGTGTATTTGGCCATCTAAGACGCCCCATGTGGGGGCCATTATACGGAGACGGGCGGCCAGTGGTTCGATGGCTAGTGCAAATAACAGTGGGGACAGCGGGCATCCCTGTCTGGTGCCTCTTCCGATGTTAAATCTTTCAGAGATCGTGTCCCCCGTCTTAACCCTAGCCGTTGGGCCAGTGTATAATGCTCTCACCCAGCCAATGTAAGTTTGCCCAAAGCCCATGCGATTAAGTGTTTCTGTTAGGAATGGCCATCCCAGCGTATCGAACGCTTTTTCTATGTCTAATGAGACTGCCACCTGCAGCCTTCCATCTACGGGAGAATTTCCCATCAGGCATATTAAGTTCCTGATGTTGCTAAACGTGTTACGACCAGGTATGAAGCCTGCTTGGTCTTGATGAACCAGCTCTGATACACATGGTAGCAGGCGGTTGGCTAGTATTTTGCAGAGTAATTTACAATCTGTGTTTAGCAGTGATAATGGCATATATGAGCAAACATTCAATGGGTTGCGACCTACCTTCGGCAATACTGCTATCAACGCCTTACGGCATGTATCGGGGAGCTGGACCCGTTCTAAAGCTTCCTTTAGCATTACTAGATATGGGGCTGAGATCTGGGATTGAAACGTGCTATAATATTCGATAGGAATGCCATCACTGCCGGGTGCTTTACCATGTGTTAGCTGCTGCAGTGCTCGTTGGATTTCAACTATCTCTATCGTTCTATCCAGCTCTGTCACCTGTGAGGCAGTAAGGCGACTCAGAGTGATGCCGCTGTAGAAGTCATTTAGTTGGGTGTTAGTGGGCGGAGGCCGTGCCTGGTACAGAGAGCTATAGTACTCTCTGAAAGCATTGTTTATCTCCGCCTGTGTGTTGACTATCCGCCCTGTTTCCAGACGAATAGCACCTATGGGGAGGTTCCGGCGTTCATTATTTGTGAGCCATGCTAATAATTTACCGGATCTGTCGCCTTCTGCGTGTGTGCGGGCCATGTAGTGTCGGTAGTCGAAGTGCCTGAGCCGGCTATCTGTCTCGGTCCATTTAGAGCGTGTAGTAGTGAGTTTTGCTTGTGTTATAGTGCCTTTGGCGAATTCGCATTCGGAGGAGTGGAGTTCCCGTTCTAGTACGTGGAGTTCGCGCGCTAGTCTTTGACGTACTCCTACTGTGGTAGATATACAGATCCCCCTTATAACTGTCTTGTGTGCATCCCATTCAATAGCCCTGGAGCTAGTTGTCCCAGCATTCAGCATGAAATATGTTGAGATGTGCTTGGCTATATCTTCCCTAAAAGGGGGGCCTTGTAATAATTGTGTTTGCAGTCGCCAGGTTGGGATACAGAAGCGGGGCCCGCCCCATCTTATTTGTGCTATAAGTGGGCAGTGATCTGAGATTACCTTGGCGGAATACTCTAAGCTCATTATTTTATGTGTTAGGTTCTGTGAAGTGAGGATGAGGTCAATTCGGGTATGTAGGAGATGCACTGGGGAATAATAGGAATATTCTCTTTCATGTGGATGCATGTGCCTCCATATGTCGGTAAGGCGTCGCTCTTCCATCCATGTGCTTAGCATCCGGGAATTTTTGATTGTTGGGGCGGCCATGAGCGGGGGTGTGATCTATCCTTATCTGCGTGTGGGACACAGTTCATGTCCCCACCCCATTGCGGTACATTTGTTTGTAAGAATTCACCTTGTTTAACGTTCGGGGCATATAATCCGTTTATCACGAGCTCCTCCCCGTCCAACAGCCCCTTTAGTTGAATAAATCTACCATCCTTGTCTTTTATGCTGTGTTGTATTGTGTAAGGGACACCCGGGGCTATCCAGATCAGCACCCCTCTGGCAAAGGACGAGTCACCAGCGCTATGTATTGAACCCGCCCAGCACTTTTCCAACCGAGCAGCCTCTGCAGGTATAATGAGTGTTTCCTGTAGTATTGCTATATGTATATGGTGGCGTTTTAAGTGTGCATGTATTTTATGGCGTTTATTAGTTCCAGCCATACCCTTCACATTCCACGTTCTTATATTATATATGGGTTCCTTATTTGTTATGTTGTGCAGTGCCATGTAGTGCCATCTGAGCTGCTCCCATTCCGCCAGTCCCACTCCCCGCGCCCCCCCCGTCACGGGGCCGCCAGCCCCCCCCGGGCACCACCCCCACCCGCCCACCAGCCCCCCGGGCACCGTAGAGAAAAGAGAGAGCCCATAGTGGGTTAGAAATAGGAAGAAAAAAGGAAGATATAACAACCAAAAGGATATTGCGGGCAGTGCCGTCTGTTAAACAAAGTGGCACAACCGGTACCTAAAGTGACATCCAGGGAAATCAGTTCCATTCGGGTACCGTACAGGTGTAGGGGGGGGTGGATTAATCGAGGTCGGGCCCTTGAGTGGCCCACCTTCAGGATATATCTTTGCCTCTGCAGTCCCATGCGCGCTGGTTCAGTTTTCGAGGATTCAGTCATTGCTTCCGATGTTAATGGCGGTTATCCACTGAAGATCTCGGGAAGGGAGCCCCGATGTTGAGGGCATGCTATGTCTCAGCCGCTGCGGCCACTGCAGGTGGGGCCACGGGCGCCAATCCTTCTCCTTTAAAGTTCGTCTGCCGATCGCAGCATGAGATCCGGTCCCACCAGCAACGGGGAGGGGGATAGGCTTGAGTCTCCCCCATGTGAGGCAGTGTCGTTAGTGTCCGTTTCGTTCCTGGTGTCCAGCAACGCTCGAGCAAATGAGTTAGTGTCTTTTAATATTTGTGCTTGGTCCATCGCCATTTGTGCCTTTGTGGGGGGGGAGGATGTTTTAGTTTTTTTCTTCTTTCTGGAACTAGCGGTAGTCCATTCTTCGGATAGTGCATCTTCCTTGACCGGGTCGACCAATCCTTTAGCATGGATCCATGTCCATGCATCTTCAGGTGTTGGGAATATTAGGATTTTTTCATCCATGACGATGCGCAGGCGTGCTGGAAACATGAGGGAGTAAGTGATGCCCTTTTCTCGTAGCAATTGCTCCAGTGTGTAGTCAGGGTAGGCCGTTACCCTGCTGTTTTCCAGCGTAATCTGGTTAGATGTTCTAAAGTGTTGGAGGACCAAGTCTCTGTCCCTATAATTTAGGAAGCGTGCTATTAACGGTCGGGGTGACGCTCCAGGGCGAGGCGGTCTGCTCGGGATTCTATGTGCCCTTTCGATCACTGGGGTTGAGCTAGGGTCCTGTTCTTTAAGTGTGTTTTTCAGCCAGGTCTCTAAGAACGTCTCTGCATTAGGGGATTCAATTCAATCAGGGATTCCAAGGAATCTAATGTTGTTGCGTCTGGAGCGTCCTTCAGCATCTTCAGACCTACGTTATAGTTGAGCTATGTCCAGTTCCATTTGTTGTATTTTCGTTCTCATATCTACTACTTCTGGCTGGACCATTTTCATTGTCGTTTCAGTGTCATGTACCCTTTCTGTTAATTTGCGGTGGTCAGCACGGAGCAATGAGACTTCCAATACTGCAGCATCAATTTTCCCTTCCAGTGAAGATTTATTATCCATTATTGCTTGCATGATTTTATCAAACTGGAGGGAATGCGTACGGAGCGTTTCATTCAGCTGGAGAAGTGTGGTCGATTGCATGTCGGCATGGGCAGTCAGCAGGGGAGGATCTCCATCACCCATGGACCCCGTTTTGGGGTGTTTCGGTTTGACCATGTTTTCCTGTTTGTTTTACCCTAACCGGTCTGCTAGGATTAGTCGCTGGATTTATGCTGGGTGTGACCACCCCAACCACCGGTTTCCTCCCAATAGGTCCCCTGCTCCACCTGGCTTAAAGATCAAGTGAGGGTCCACATCCCGGTCTGATGTTTGTAACCATTTAGATCCTCCAGCCTTGCTCCGCTCCTGCAGGCGTGGGCCCCGTCTGGTTCACCGGTGCCCCTCGTCGCGTGGCAGCCATCGCCCAGACCGACAAGCAGGACCCGATTGGGCCAGATAGGCCGCGTCGTGTTCTTCTCCAGTAGGGGCCCTCTGTGTTTCAGGGCCCTTAGCAGTCCCGCCACTGTGGACCATGTGGGTTCCAATGGTGGAACAGGAGGGCTGGGGGGGGTCCTCGTCGACTTCGCGCGGCCCGGTCAGGCAGGGGCCGCGGCTCCGCAGCTGGGTCGCAATGGAGCCTCCTTCCCTACGTCCTGGGACCCACGATGGGCGCCGGGGTCAGGTCTCCTCCGTCTGCACGGTAGGGGAGATAGAGATCCGTCCCACGAGGGCAGCGGGCGGGCCTTGAGCGTCACGCACGGGCACCCGCCATCATCACAAGCCCATCCGGGCCACTTGATCGGGCTCAGCTGGTACGCTGCGCCCTCGCCAGGATGAGGGGCGTCCCCCACGCCGCAGCCTCCGCGTCAGGTCGAGGAGCGTCAGTGGAGGGCCCGGAGGACCGGGCGCCCACCCGTTCCTACCTCAATTCGATGTGCGGCACGTTCAAGCGGAGGCTGCGGCTCCGGGTAATGGCGGCGGTTCCTTCTCCTCTTTTCCGATTCCTTCCCGTGTGCCGCGCCCTCACCGGACGCAACTCTCCCGAGGTGTCCGCCGGTGTTAGCCAATGTTTCTGCTGCCAACCAACGCACATTGGGGCACAGCAGGGCACAGGATTTTAGTTTGTTGGTGGGCCGAGAGCGGAGCTCTTCAATTAAGCATCCGCTCCGGCCGCCATCTTGGCCACGCCCCCATGGTTTAGCACTTTAACCATGTACTGGGCTAGAACATTCAACTAGCCATAACCAGTAATTCTTCATGGAAGTGTCAAGTCAGGGATATGCGGTGAATTACAGGACCACTCTGCATTGCCGACAGGGGAAACACCATGTCTTTCATTGAAGGGAAGAAGGCATTGCACAGTTGCAGAACTAGCTTCGATAGAGAGGTCAGGTACAAAGGAGTGTTGATCACCATAGGTTGAAAGAGAAGGCTACAATGTATAAAATGATATATGGGAAAAGACACAGGCCCTCATTACAACCCTGGTGGTCAAAGACCGCCAGGGCTGTTTTGGAGGTTGTACCGTCAACAGGCTGGTGGTACAAACTTGCATATTACGACTGCGGCGGAAGCGCTGCGGTCGCACCGCCGGGACCGTTGGTTTTCCGCCACATTGGTCCCGGTGGTTTTAATCCTCCAGGGAAGCGCTGCTTGCAGCGCTGCCCAGGGGATTACGAGTCCCCTTCCTGCCAGCCTTTCTATGGCGGTAGGAACCGCCATGGAAAGGCTGGCAGAAAGGGGAGTCGCAGGGCCCCTGGGGGCCCCTGCACTGCCCATGCCTTTGGCATGGGCAGTGCAGGGGCCCCCTGGCACAGCCCCACACAGCAATGCATGACGGGTGCAACTGGAGTGTGGCCTCATTGGCAGCCGCACGTCTGTTACAACTTGGCGGGCGGTGGTTGCCGCCCGCCAATGTTGTAGTGAAGCCCACAATGTTAAAGTCTAAGAAAATGGCATGTAGTATAGAACTGGCATGTGGGTAAGAACTGGAAAAATGGTGAGGAATGGCAACTCCCAGCTTTTTGAATCAAGAGAAGTGGTGGTTGTGAAAGGAAACACGTTCAAATTGCTGGATGGCAAATGGTGGAATGTGAGAAGGGTGACAAGATGTAATGATGTAAAGTGAAGAAAATGGGGAGGAGAGTCAAGACTGATTTGAATATGATTGGGCGAAACTGCAACGGGATGACAAGCAAAACAACTGATGGATTAAACCTAGATCTGTGACTAGGGGAGAAAGTTTGATTTGTTCCACATTCCATCCATCATCTGTTCTTTTTGAATGTGTTGCCCTAAGTGGAAAGCGTATGCCCAGACATGGGTCCCATGATCGCTATGTCATCAGATACAAGCTAGCCTGGCTGATGATGGGTAAGACCCCGAAACTGGTCCCAGGATGCTTGTTTGTGTTCAAGGGAGGACCTGAACTGGCAGTTGGGGCTGGACTGTTTACATGGGGAGTAGGGGCAAGACTGATTTTCATATGGCTCGTTCCAAACTGGAATGACATGGCAAGTAAAAAAACTGATTGATTAAACCCAGATTGAGGGTGAATGTTTGATTTGTTCCAAATTCTGTCCATCATCTGTTCTTTTTGCATTTGTCACCCTAAGTGTGAAGGGTATGCCCAAATGTGGGTCCCTTGCTTGGTATGCCACCAGATTCAAGCTAGCCTGGCTGATGAGGGGTGATACCCCAAAACCAGTCCCAGGATGCTTGTTTCTGTTCCAGGTAGGACCTGGCCTGGCAGTTCGGGCAAGACTGTTCTCATGAGCAGGGTCAAGACTAATTTGCATATTGCTGGGCCCAAACTAGAATGGCATGGTAAGCAAAAAAACTGATGGATTGAATCCAGGTCTGTGACTGGGGGTGAATGTTTGATTTGTCCTGCATTTTGTCCATCATCTGATCTTTTTGCAACTTTCTAAAACTGGCATTTTCAAAACTGTAACTTAAAATCCAAACTTTACCATTAAATTGGATTTTTAATTATATTTTCTCAGACACCAAACATTAAGGAGCTCATCCTGAGTTTGGCGGTCATTACCGAAGACTGCCGTACAAACGGCAGCCGATACACCGCCAGCAATGGCGGAGTGATAACTCCCACATTACGAGTGATCCACACAACACCGCCCAAAAAAGACTGAAAAAACACACCATCTGCCCAAAACGATGGTATGAAGGAGGCGGCTGCACCACCACCACTGCCACTGTGACAAAATTCTGCCCGCAAAATTCCAAGTCACAAATCAGCATTGCGGAAACCAACACAGCGGTAATCCATTGGCGGTCCAAACTGCTGTGGAAAAAAATAGCCACCACCGCATCAACACTGCACCAGATAGGACCACACCAATAGCAACTCCTGAAACACATACACACACCTGTCCACAGCACTACAAAACACACCCTCACACATACCCAGAACCCTTTGCAAATAGAAACCCTGACAGAGCGAGAGAAGAGCACACTGAAAGGAGACAATGCACCTAGATACCACAGGCACCATCATACTAAGCACACATCACACAACACACCACTGCACACAAACACCACAGAGCACACGCACATACCATTGCACATATTCACAACTACAAACAGCACACCCAGAATCCCTGAACACCATACACCCCCATCTACAACACAATCACCATGGCACCACAACAAAAAACAAATTCACAAAAGAGGAGCTCAGGCTAGTGGTGGAAGAAATTGTCATAGTTGAGCTGCGACTGTTTTAAGCACTGGTCCAGCAGACATCCATAGTCCGGAAAAACTACTTATGGCAGAAGATAGTCAACAGTGTGAATGCAGTGGGGAACCATCCACGCACAAGGAAGGACATTAAGAAGAAGTGGAACGACCTTAGGGGGAAGGTAAGGGCCATGGCTTCCAGGTACCAAAATGGCACTGTGGGGGGAGATGGTCCTGGCCATACAACACATGGAAGGGCTGACGGGAATTGCTACTGGACTGGACACTGGTAAGTACATAGTACTCACTAGCCACCATGTCCCCATGCACATCATGTACCCTCATCACCTTCTCACCCCCTCAAACCACCCGAACATGCACAAACCCACTATTGGCCCTATACCCACCCTTGCATGCCACAGCTCCCAACTGACGCCATTCTCCACAGCTCCACCTAGTGCATGTATGCCTCACACAGCAGAAATGTACCACAACTACCACAATTGCAACACTCCTTAACCTTGCCTGACTGCTACGTCCATATCACATCTCTGCAATTGCATGTCAAATCATGTCACTCCCCATCACCAATATGTGATAGGAATGCACATCAGTACATGGTAATGACAGTAGCAAGACAAATATAAACAGTACTCCAAAATAGGGCCATTGCAACCTTCCACTGATGGGAACACAAGCAGTGGACTGGAAACTGTCAATGCCATTTCTGCCCTGCAAATACAGTGAATGATGGCAAACAACCATTTGTGTCACCACGACAATACCATCATCTGACACAATACCTCTCAAACCACAGGCCTCCCAAGTACTGACACACAGCAGATGAGCCCAGTGACAGGAAGCCCAGGCCTGGATGCAGCACCAATTGGGGAGGATTCACTTGCAGGTCTGGATTCAGATGACAAACTTGGCACCTCAGGCATGAGTGGTCAGTCCACCACCACTAGCCTCACCCTGCAGACAACTCACACCACCTCCCCTGTGTCGGCCAGCGCACAGCAGAGCCCACCTTCCCATACCTGTGTCCCAAGGTCACATCAATCATCAGTGTGCCCCAGGACAGGGACAGGAGTCAAGTGTGCAAACCCAAGACAATGATGGTCCTGGTGTCAGTCGGAGGGGGTACACTGCACCAGGGGCACAGGCACATGGGGCAAGGGCCAGTGGGATGCCAATCGTGGAACAAGGGATGAGGCAGGTACAGGACATGACTGGCCAGGAGGCTGTCTCCAGGGTCCTGGGAGCCGACAAGCAAACCCAGTACCAGTTGGGCCAGATACTCACCACCTTGGAGGACACACAAAGGCTGCAGGAGGAATACCACCAGGAGGCCAGGCAGCAGTGGCAGGCACACAATGCCATCATTGCCTCCATATTAGGAGAGTTCAAGGAATACAACTGCATCCTGCTGACATTCTCCACCCAACAGCAAGCCCCATCCAGTAGTCAGTCAACACCACTGCCTTCAACATCAGCACCTGCTACTGGAATGAAGGCACAGCAGGAGGACCCACAGGACACCAGCATCGCTACCCCTGCAGCCAAGGAACCCACCCATAAATGAGGTCACCCATCCAGACATCCTACAGGACCTCGGGCCAAGAGCAATCACTCACCAGAAAGTGATCCCTCTTCTGAAATGTCACCCTTGTGTGCCACTGTTACACGCTGTTGGCTGTCCAATACAAGGTTGCATCATTCCGAGGCAAATGGACATAGAACCTATGAACCTAACAGATGGACCACACATTCTGATCATCACCTAGAGCACTACCCCACTCGTCTGGACTATGAAATTCTACACTAAATAAACACCTATTACCACAAGTCATGGTGCATGTCTCTTTAATTATTGTATTGCCAAATATGTTACAGAAAAACAAAAGAATACACATGTCTACATACCAATAATGTCAAAGATACTGATGTGGTGGGATACGCCAGCAGGTGTGTAAGTACATCCATATTGTTTTAACATCCACTGTCAACTATGCCAACCGGCAAATCAGCAAGCAGACTGCAAACAGATATGTCACCTGAAGAAGGATAAATAAATGAAATGAGGTACAATGTTGCAAGGAATGTAATCCACAGTCATACATCAATAGCAGTTGAACACAAACACAGGGTGAGTGTCCCAGCAGCTATGTTACACCATATGGAAGGTTCTGCATTGGCATTCACACACGTGTGGGACAGGAAAGATGAAACATGGGTAACATCCTCAACTCCCTCAGTAGTCAGGAACAGGTACTTTACACACAGCAGATGACAATGCATTACATGCCTCCACAGCAGGGCAAGACTGATAAGTTCACCTAACATATCCCCATACAGGCATCCTGAGGACCCTAAACCTTTAATACCACTAGAAGGCTGTACCTCAATGGCACCAGCATTCCACAAATGAAGTAAGCAGCTGTGCATTTCCACTACCTCTCATGGTGAGTCACCTACTCTTCAAGGTTGTTAACCAATATGTAATGCTCTAGTCCCCACACATGCCTTGATGCATGCAAATACTGGCTACAGATTGGCTTCAGCAATACATCTAACATGCGCAGATTATATGTAATGCAGACATACCTGGAAAGTAGTAACAAATCATGTCACTCCTGTTGTCATGTGCCTCATCCTCGTCAGCCTCCCCCTCAGCATCAGAGTCACCGGCCGCAAACAATACTCCAGCATTAATGTCCCCCTACACCAAAAGTGGGATGTGCCTTCTGAGGGACAGATTATGGAGCATGCAGCATGCACCAATCATCCTGCAGACTTTCCCTGGATTGTACTGAAGGGCACCACCAGACACATGAAGACAATGAAATCTGGCTTTCCAGAGACCGAAAGTCCATTCAATCACATGCCTTGTCCGGCCATGTGCCTCATTGTACCTGTTCTGTTCTCCCCTAATGTAGTTTGAAATCTCCCATGTGACAGGAGCCAGGGCAGGTTGGGGTATCCAGAGTCACCTGTGTAGAAAAGGAAACATGGCAATGTGTAACATTGCTAGGCAGAGTTCTGACTGTGTCATGAGGGGTATACACGTCTGACGTGGAGAGCAGTACACAAACCTATGAGCCAGGCCTTTTCTCCATGCAGCTGTAACATTATTGTAGGGACACTGATGTTCCACAGGATGTAGGAATCACATACTGATCCAGGGCATTTTGCTTTCACATGTGTAATGTATTGGTCTGTGAGACACACTACTTGTACATTGAGTGAATACAAACTTTTCCTGTTTCTGTAGATCTGTTCATTGATCCTCGGAGGTATGAGGGCAATGTGAGTCCCATCAATGGCCCTAATTACATGTGGGACATTTGAGATGTTGTAGAAGGCTACTTTTACTGTGGGAAAATCTGGCGGTAGTGGGAACCTAATGTACCTGTGCACATGCTTGAGTAGGGCATCCAGCACATCCTGCAACACCTTATAGAACTTGGGCTGTGAAAACCCTGCAGCCAGTCCCACTGTGACCTGAAAAGAGACACTCGCCAGGAAATGCAGGACTGACAACACCTGGACTGTTGGAAGGATAGCATGGGGATTCCTCAAACCCAGCAGGAGGTCTGGCTTCAACTGGGCAAGCAGTTTCTTGATGCACAAACAGTTTATTCAATAGGTCATGATGATGTGGCGTTCTTCCATGGTTTCAAGATCTATGAGTGGCCGGTAAATTGGTGCATTCCTCATCACTCCGTTGTGGGCAAATCTGTGAGGGGACACAAACAACAATCTGGGAATCTCTCACAATGTAGGCTATTCAGTATGACACACGACATTCATTATGTAAGTTGCCTGTCATGTTGTGGGAGTACACATTACTTCACCCTCCGTACATAACCAGACAATGGCACATATTTCCTGTGGGATTGGACGTATACAGGACATATACACCTACATCTTCCATGTGTTCCACTATACTGATAATATATTTGCTAACAATTGTTGAAACAAGTGTGGAAATGTCACCAGACATGCACTCCATGTGTCCATATTCACCACGCAAACCAGAAGTATGTATTTGTAATGACATGCAGGTAGCTACGCTGTGTAGTCTCAGGACAGTAATGCCACAGATAAAAATGGCATGCGCATGTCCGCATGCATTGGACTGCTGGAATCAACCTCATTCTGAACCACCGTGCAACTCCTCATTGGTTAACATTAATGTCAATGAGAGACTGGGACCAATGGCGATCACCATCGGTGGTGACGGTCATGACTGCTGCGGTTGTAACCGCCATTTTGTGTGGGACAGCTCACTTGACTCCCAGCATTAGGGATAGAGAGACCTTCGCTTTATGTGCTACTGTGTCCTGTCTCTTGCAGCAACAATGGCATGCACTGCAGGGGAAAGAGCCCTAGTCTTCTCAACAGAGGAGCTGCAGAACCTTGGGCAATTGGTCCTACCCCTGTATGATCGGTTCTATGGAGCTATAGGACAACAGGTCAGTACAATGTCCTTTATCCCACATGTTGGGTGGTGTTTGACGATGTATGTGTGTGCACGTTGACATGTCATGACTGATCAGGTGTGTAGCATGCACATGATATGTGTGGGATATTACCAGTGTGCTTGGGCAGTGTTCGTTGTGTGTCACCAAAACTTACTACTGGAGTGGTATCATTTACATCATGTCCCCCCTTTTCTCACTGTTTCCCATTCAGGTCAGCGCCCACCAGAAGAAAGGGTTGTGGTGAGCCATCCCCAAGGAAGTGATGACCCTGGGGGTCGATTGCAGGCGGAGCACCCACTGCAGGAAGCGGTGGGAGGACCTGCGATGCTGGAGATGGCCTCCCAATGTGGGAGGGGTGCATGTTGGACCCTGACCCCCCTAAGGGCCTGCATGCTGGCTGTGGTGTACCCTGAGTTGGATGGGCACTTGAAGGCAGCACAGCAGCCACAAGGTTGACTGTCAGGTGACTACTGCATGGTTTTGCTCTGTCACCCTTCTTGGTCTTGGAATGAACGTAGCCAGATGTGATTTAGGGAATGTATATTCCTGGTTGCCACACCCAACAAGTAGGAGTTTGTGGTGGTCACTGCGTTGAGCCATTTAGGACAAGAAGCGGTGGTATTTTGACACATGTTCAGCTGTAGGTATGGGTCTCTCAAGTCTGCTATCATGTCAATGAGTGCATCCTCTATCTCTTCATGTACTGTAGTAGTACAACGTGATCATGATGGCAATGTATATGGGTAGTGACAGGCATTCTATGTGAAGGTTGCAGTTGCATCACTTCCTACATCAATGGATTCTCTGTACCACATGTATTCCTCACATTCCTGTCAGTTAGTTAGTGTTCTGAGTCCTTCTCTGCTTCGATTAGTATCATCCTGTAATGGATGACATGTGGTTGGGTATAGTCCTGTGCTTGATTCTAGGAGTAGTCATTTTGGCATTGATTGGCTTGTAGTTGTCTTCATGCAGATGTTTGGTATGCAGGGTTGAGATGGGTTTGGACAAAGCTTGCATGACTCTATTTAGGAATAATTGCTAATTGGTCTATTGTTTCGTGGACAGGGACTGTTATCTGCATTGTTTGTATGTGAAGAGGATGTGTGGGTTGTAATATTTTCCTCCCTTTCTCTTTCTGCCACCCTCCTTTTCTCTCTCCTCCTCTGTGCATGTGTGCATTAGCATTATCAGGTGAAGGAGGAAGGGCACCGGCTAGTGGTGATGCAGCAGCCCACGGGACACACTATGCAGCCAGCAGTGAAGCCTAGGGGACCAGGGGGACGGAGGGTGAGGGGATCACCATGGGGGAGACTGAAGCTACCACAACATCTGATTCAGATGCCTCCTCCGATGGTGGCTTCCTGCCAGTGGCAGACCCTTCTGTTACCACACCAACACGATTGTTGTCTGCCACCCCCCTTTCCAGCACCACCCTCCCTGTTGCACCCCTCCCAGTTGCCCGTGCCCACTCACCCAGGAGGGTGGGCATCTCCTTTGCCGCAGGCACCTCTGCCCCTGCCCAGTCAGCCCAGTCAGCCCTGCTGCCCTCAATGAGGAGGCTATTGACCTCCTGAGGTCCATCTCTGTGGGGCAGACAATGATCGTGAATGCCATCCAGGGACTGGCATCCCAGATGCAGCAGACAAATGCGTTCCTGGAAAGCATTCACAGTGCCCTGTCTGGCCTACAGAGATTGTTTCAGGCTCTGGCCTCCTCGTTGATGGCAGCCAGTGTCCCTTAATTTTCCATCCCACCTCCAGCTACCTGTTCCCAATCCACAAGCCCTCTCCCTACACCCGTCCATGGCACACCTACAGACACACATGTTCCCACTACAACAGACAAGGGGGGTTATTCTAACTTTGGAGGAGGTGTTAATCCGTCCCAAAAGTGACGGAAAAGTGACGGATTTACCACCAGCCGTATTACGAGTCCATTATATCCTATGGAACTCGTAATACGGCTGGTGGTATATCCGTCACTTTACCGTCACTTTTGGGACGGATTAACACTCCTCCAAAGTTAGAATAACCCCCAAGGTGTTCAAAGATAGACATGGGAATAACAAACGTACACACATGCGTGCACACACACAACACACATCTGCATCCACAACAACAGACACTTCTCCCAACACCTCCTCCCATACAGTCACATCTCCATTCATACCTGCCAGCACTGCATCATCACACACTTGCCCTTCTGTCATTCCTGTCATTCCCTCAATCACTACAACAGCAGACTCACAGTCACACACCCCACACAACACATCCACACTCACCACGACTACCATCTCTGCCACCTGCAGCACATCCACCTTACTTGCACACACCACCACAACATTTACTCACACATCACCCATTACCTCTCCCTGCATCTCTGCCCCCTCCCAGAAAATGCATATGTACCCACTCACCCACCTAAAATTAGGACACCACAGACATACAGACACTGCACACTACAGTATCCACGTTCAACACACAAACACGTCAGACGAGCACTCCCTTTGCCTCCACTACCAACCCTCAATCATGTGACCGCCCTGTGTAACTAAAAGAGTTTTCCTAGCTGCCCTTGACCTCTTCCTTAATCCTCTGCCACCCCATCTTACCTGTAAACAGCGTGTCCCCTGTCCCTCTCAGGCCCTTCCACCTCCCATTCCTTGGGTACCCTCTCAGGGGTTTCCCTTGCTCACCCACCCAGCAAAAAATCCACCCATCCCAGTGCCAAGGTCACCCCTCCAAAGCCCAAGCTGAAACGTGCCCCTTCCACATCCAAGCCTCCCCAACCATCCCCAGACCCCTGAGGTGCCTGCCTGTCCCATTGCTGCCCCTATGAAGTGGAGGCCTATTTTCAATCAGGAGTCAATTTGGGCCCATATTAATGGACAATGTGTCCTGCTGAAGTGAACATTGGACTTGCCATTGGCACATTTTGTACATAGTTTATTGTTTGAATACAACTGCCCACTTTGCTGTGGTTGGCGAGTTAAGATGCTTGTCCTGGTTTCCTTCTACATGGTGGTGTGACATCTGTATGCAGAGGTGTGTGAAGTCTGTGTGTGGATAGTGTCTGTGTTGTTGCATGTGCTTGGTAGATGGTTTGGGCAATGGGGATGTTGTGATGTGTGTGTCTGCTTGCGTGTTTGTATGGGGTGTTGTATGCATCCGTGTGCCTAGTGCTGCATGTGTGTATTTCCTTGATTGTTGGTTATACGTGTTGTGTCACCTGTATGATTGTTTGGATGTGTGTTCACGGCTATTGATTGTGTGTCATCACTACATGGAGTTCATGGTGTGTGTGTATGTGTGGTGTCACACGTGTCCGTCTATGCCAGCGTTGAGGTGTTTATGGGGTAGTTGTCGTGCGTGGTTATGGGGTGTATTGATGGTGTTGTTCTGTGTTGTGCTGTATGTTTGCCACGTATCTGCATGGCTTTGTGCGTGTATTGCATATTTGTCATTGACGTATATTGTATGTGCGTGTGTGTGGCCTTTACTGTGTGTGTGGGGTAGATGTGTTCTGTGTGGGAGTGTGACACTAAAAATGGCACAGTGAAATTTTCTAGATTTCACTGCACCATTTTTGTGGGCCTTCTTATGTGGGAAAGCCCCTCTTGCATACATTATGGCATCATGATTGATGCTGGCCTAATGTAGCGCAAGGGCTTACAAAGTGGAACAATGCTTGCCTTGCGCCACTTTGCAAATATGGCATGTGGGAAATTCCATCTTAACGCCACATTTGCATAATAAAAAATTACACAAATGTGGCAGGAGGTGTTGTTAGGGGCATCATAAATATGCCCCTAGGATTCTCTCCATATGCCTTTTGATAGCAAAGTTGCATGATGACATCACCCTTGACCAGCCAAAAAATGTCAGATTATAAAACATTCCTGTATCACTTACCAAGCGGTCATTACAACCCTGGCAGTCTTGAGACTGACAGGGTCACAGTGGTGGTCTGACTGATGCCAAAGCTATGTAGAGGCTGGCAGAAATCGGGTGCAACTTGGCATGGGCAGTGCAGGGCCCACATAGCTAGCCCCGTTGTGTGATCAGGCAGTGAACAGCGCAACGAGTGGTGCTTCACCCTATGCACTGCAGCATTGCTGCCGGCTCATTTATGAGCTGGCGTCACTGTTGTAGGCTGTTCCCTGCAGAGCCAGCAGGTGGAAACACAGTATTGCCGCTGGCTCAATTATAAGCCGGCATCAATGTTGTAGGCTGTTCCCGCTGGGCCAGAGGGTTGCAACACAGTTTCTGCCGCTGGCCCAGCGGGGAACTCATACTGCCGTCAGCAGGAAGGCAGTGACACTGGCGACAACCTGGCCGCTGGAGTGTGGTGGATGGCCTTTTCTGTCCATCAAACTCATAATGACCACCTAAGTGTTTAACTAAGCATGTGCACTGAGCTGCATTAATCAAACGTAGGAATGACTATGCCAATACTTTGTTGCTGTATCCCAACAAAAATATTAAAACAAGCGATAACTAATCAAGCCTAAAACTCTGCTTTCCCCTGAATGATCATGGAGAACATCTTCCTCTCTACTAACTTTGATGGAGATGACATTTGTGTTGAATCACTTATTTATTAGACCTTTCCACAGAGTTCAACATTGTCATTTATCGATGGCCACAACAACAACTGTCTGAGATCTATAGATGGAGAATGGTTGGGACCAAGAATAATCTTTCATTTTATGGAAACACAGGCCAAACTAGGGGACCAAAAGCAGCCGGGTCAAACAGTCTCATACCAGCCCAGCACCCTTAGACTCTGTGTGCTATTTCCTTCTTTAACCCATTCATTCTATCTTTTGCCTTCTTTCCTCTAGCCCTTCTCCCTCTCTGGTCACTTTCTCTCTACCTACCCTGTTCCCTTTCTCCCTTCCTGTGGCCTGAACGTGCCTACTGCAATTAAACTTGGGGAACTGGGGGAAGTGAAAAAGTTACCAGGAGCTGTATTATAGATGTGTCTGGGTATGCAATAGGCTTTTGGGCCCATGTTACATGCCCCTGGGGAACTTTGGTGTTACAGAAAGGGCCGCAGGCACTTGTGCAGCCCTATCTGTAATACAGATAGTGCTGGTGCATATATAGAGCCAGCTCTAGCACCACAGGGTGTTCCTTCATTTGCATGGGGATGACAGGTTCCCAAGCTGATAATATATTAGGATTCTAGTTGTATCACAATTATTCCCTATCTCCATCACATGGTTTCCTGGGTACTGTGACAATACTAAAATAGACAAATTATCTACTGTTACTACCGCATGATTCTCTGAAATGTCTTGCAATTGAATAAGTGCAATCATTGTTAGTGATTGCCCTACAGTGTTTCAAAATGTGTTAATTAACCAGGAACACTGTACTTCCCAAATACCATTTTCCTCTTACATTCTAATACATAAATTGTGTAAGTAATGAATTTAATGAACCTCTTGGTTTCTTTCATATGCGGAAACGGGCATGTAGCTCAGACCTATTGATGCAATCTTTGCCTTTACAACACTCATAAAACCATGCCAGAAAAGCAGTAGTCTTGTCAGACGGTAAATAACTTGTAACCACTATATGATTTAAATACCTTGTTTTCCTAAATAATTTAAAAGAAATACATAAATATTAACAACAACAGAAAACTAAATTAGAAAATATCTACTAAAGAATTAGCTAACAATAAATTCATTTTGAAAAACTATTGAAAAAATGAATTTTAAATAAAAAGTATGTTTTCTGAAAAATAATCAAGCACTAAAAAACAAAATAATGTAAAAATAAACACAATTAAAATTAACCAACAGTAGTACAAATAAGTAATATCCCACAAGTTTAAAATAAAACAGGAAAAGTGTTAAACTTCAACCTCATACTATATAGTTGAAAAAAAAAAAAATAATATGAAAAAATGACAAAGTTAACGTACTACATAAATATAACACATAAATAAAAATATAAGAAAACTACTACATAAATATCACACATAAATAAAAACATTAGAAGCTATAAAATGAAATTTACAACTATCATTATTAAATAAACATACCAATAAATGAATACATATATCAAAAACAGTAAGTAATTTATATATTATATAATCGATATAAAGATGTACACGGATAAATATCAATTGAGCATTTAATGAACATAAAAAAGTAAATTATAATAATTATAACTTAAACAATTTCCATCCTATTTCCCTACAAATCCCTACAAATGCAACAATTCACAAATTAAACTTGAGTACATAAAAGACAATTACATAAACAAAAATGTATATAATTAGTAATTATTGGAATATTTAATATACATTAAAAAATCAGGTAACATTAAACATAAATGAATTACAATACATTTACCTCCCTACCCTACCTCTAAAATGAGGGCACATATAATAAGCATACTAGTAGCCAAAATAAATATATTGACTGTAACATATAACATTAATAAATAAGTAATATCTATTACAACTATATTACATTGAACAATATCAAATGCAGTACTCTTAAAAAGATATTGTATTTAAAGAAAAACTAATATTATTTCATCTAAGATATTCTATTCCACAATTTTTTTGTAGTGCTAATATTTTTGACACACTATTTATCTCACACAATATTTTGGAATAGATATTTGTGTCATTCACCCCTCTTTACACTAGACTCATTGGGGCATAGGCCAAAATGTCTGCATATAATTCGATCTTCTTACTACCAAAGAGGCAGCTATGGATCAGAGACACTACCAGATTTTGATACGTAAGAAAGGAGCACAACAGACAGAGCATGGGTACCACTTTCTGTTACCACATCTAATTAGTATAATTTTTCCAATGATACGGCCCAAGCACCATTACATATCCTGGTTAAGTGGAAAGGCACAGTGATTTTTTTTCAAATTGTTAAGGGCCAAGCTTTCTCCAGACAATGATGTTACTGACAGTTGTAAAGGGAGTATCTGGCTCTAAGGTCTGGTCCTGAATCATCAGGACTCTGCTATGTAGCTAGAGATTCCTGTACTCTCTGACCAAAAGCGATCAGCAAATACTTCACTGGATTCACTATTATTTTCTGTAGCAGCCATCTGGTAGTAAAAAGGATAATTCATGTTCTGTGTCTGTTTTCTGTAAGTGAAGGAATCTTATGCCTTGGGGTTATATTTAGATTATGGCGGATGAGATAGTCTATCACAAACATCGTGGATGTCCCATCAGCAGTATTACAAGTGCATTATATCCATTCTCTGAATCCTTGATTGCTTATTAAGACCCCCAGCTTACATCCAAATCATCTGTTTTATGGAGCAGATAATTATCACAACCGAAGGACAGGAATGGTATGAATTATATATAAAATGTGGTTGAAAAAAGAGGTATGTGTTCCACTTCCAGTGCTAGAATTTTAATAAAAATAAGATCCCTGTATGTTCCTCTGGTCATTTAGAATTTAGAACATAGACAAACATCCTTTGTCGGTTGAAGTATTGTACTGGCATGGGCTAATCTTTCTCGAAGGAAGTAACTCTAAATGACAATCCAATATATATAGTTCAAAATCAAATAGTGTTGCACTCCAATTTGTTTTCTCCAATCCATTTTATTTCAATTTACATCACAAACTTCAAAAGAGCTAACACAAGTGTTGAGGTGAAACCTCTTCTCCAAGACATTCTGATAAAAGGACTGGAAACTTTTACTGGAGCCACGCCACATTTGGAACACCTGATACCACACACAAAGAAGTTTGAATAGGGGTGGATGCAACTCACAGAGTTTTTCTCCTCAGAATTCCGCAGAGTTATATATAAACTCCACAATATTTTGCGAGTTGCGTGTGCTGAAATCAGGACGTCTTACTGCCTGTGCTGATTTTTAGTGGTAGGAGCTTGTTCCATGGTGACACATCAGCAAGGACAGCAACACACGGCGTGCCAGAGGGCACTGCTGCTCAAGTTTCTTTTGCTGCCACTTTAGTAGATTTTCCACTTGAGTGGCAGCTTTTTGAACGTGAATTGTCATGACCCCCTGTGACTGCCCGCATTGGAAAAATCTTCAATGGTGCCCTCCTAACACCCAACAATCAAGATAGGGAATATCATTTCTCACCAGTGGTGAGGTGCTCACAAGAAAAAAACTCTCCCTTGCAGTAAATTGAAGAATGTGCCCAGAACTCTGCATTGAATGTGTAGTGTGGACTGGCCAAAATGGCCAAAGTGACGCAAAATCTGTGGTGCAACAACATTTTTGTGGCCACCTCTAGTTTCGAACTATTTTATCATGAAACAGAATAGATGTGCTGAACTAGAATCTAAGTGTAATGAAATAAACTGGATGGGAGGCAACAAATTGGAGTGCAACATCTTGTGATTTTCAACTGTCTAGATAAGTTTACTATTTAGTGTTACCTCCTTTGAAGACGTTTGGAATGTATAATGCGCCCTAAGGATTTGATGCCCGGAGGTCTACGGTGCTAGTTGAGCATTCTTACACCGCAAATTTCAGGACTGTGCCATCATGGGCTGTTTTGGACTCTGGCCCATCCTTTACTTCTCCACCTCCAAAATGATTTTTCTTCACACATGCAATGTCCATATGGCTGTCAACTCACTCGGGCATCTAACATTCTCTGCCCCAGTGTTTGTATTCAGGATCCCCAGCAGCACCTTCTACAGGTGGAGGATAGAGGAAGTCAAGTAGAAACACCCAGTCAGTAAAACACAGGCTTCACGGCAGCTTCGGGCCACAACAGCAGTTCTGAAACAAGGAGCTCATGCACACCCTGAATGGGATCAGGTACTCACCTGAACCCTAAAAGAAGCTTGCTCTCTACGGCTTGGTCAATGGAAGAGGTCTGTGCAGAAATGTTTTAAGACAGGGGCAAAGTGGGTTCTGGTCTGGGCCCCAGCCTCTCAGGGGGCACCCTAAAAGATCCGGCTCTGTTCTTCACACAGTCCTATAAATTCAATAGTGTTCTGATCAAGGGCCCTAAAAATATGTTTGGCACATGGCCCGAAAAATCATGAGGATGTCTCTGGGTCTGGGACAGCTGTAGGGGAGAGGTGTCAATTAGAGCTTCATTGGAATTCAATGAGAGCAGCCCTCACAGAAGCTCGGTAGAGCACTTCCTTCTAGCCATGCTGTTAGTAGCTGTCTCCCCACATATACGCACAATACTATGATTTTTCGGCGTTAGTATATTCAGGGACTGTATGAGTTTCAAATAGTTTTTATGTGATATTTATCATTTAGCCATTCATGGTTTTATTCATGGTGAATAGTTTCAATACTGAAAATGAGTGAGACAGATATCTTGTTAAATTATATTTCAAAGAGAGACTCTTCAAGCGCTTATGTTTTATACAGATGTGTAGAATACTGTATCTACTACTCTGGTTACAAATAAATTACAGTAAAGTGAAGAACTATGTTAAAAGTATTTTTTGTTCAATTGGAATTGCTTTAAAAAAAAAAAAAATGTATTGAGGTTTTATGTTTTAGAACTCCTGCGGGTACAGCGTAATTGAAGGAAGAACAGCTGCCTAAGTGTCACATCCTCCAGCATGCTTTAGCACAAGACGGAGGGGGAGGGTTCTGGAGGAATATCCACCTAGTATGAAGGGGCTTATGAGGCTGTACAGGGTCAGAGTCAGGGATCCCCAGATGCCAACAGTGTCTCTGGGAGCTAGGGAGGTAAAATGGCAAAGGAGTTCCCTGAACTGTGTGAGTATAGTATCCCAGGCAGAGGCTATGGGGCATCTGCGGTTTCGTTGAGCTTCCTTCCAATGTAATGCAAAGCTTTCCACCCTTTCCCAATGGAGCAGCGCCCTGTATCACTGGGAGGAGTTGGGTAGTGTCAGGCCCTCTAGTGCATGGTTAGTAGATGCTTGGTCCTCAGGGGACCAAAGATGGCAAAACGTGCCGGCACCTTGTGGTTTTTACCCCCCCTCGTGGAAAATACCCATGCCCGTAGCCTCCCAGGAATTTAATGTTGTTAGCCATTGTAGAAAGAACCCTGGAAACCCTACTTAATTCATCAGTTCATTTCTACAGTATAATATTATTGGCTCAGACAGAATGATCATGACATTTATATCTTTATTCATTGTACACATTCAAATAGTTTCCTTGATTGTGAATAGTTTGTTGTAAACATTGTTGCACAATTCATTCTTATATAGTACTCCTAAGATATATAAGAATCCTAAACACTCAACAATCACGTATTTGCCATCCTACAAACTTGCATACCAAATGAAACCTCTTCATTCAACCTAAAATATCTAATGTCTGATAGGATAAACAGAACATATCAGTCTATGTGTATCACTGAATAACAATTTTGAAAAAAAGCATAATCTTTCTTTCTTTGCTTTAGACATACCTGTCTGAAAAATCTCACAAAAATACAAATTCATACTTTATTCACTGTTTATAAAAAGGCACAATTTTACTTTATGTGCCCTTGACATTCTCTATGATGTGCAATCTTTGTGGCTTATGCTCTTTGTCCTTTTGGCTTATAAACACCGTCTTCAGGAAAGCCACTTCCAGACCTTTGTCCTGTCGATGACCTGCAAATACATGACATATTCTGCAGCGCCAAACAACAGTGAAACACATTTTGTACCCTATCTCTCTTTTTTCACATGGTAGTTTTCTGTGTTTGTGGGAAAGGAGGAGGGCATAGGGTAGCCAATCACCCTGAATGTCCACACCTTTCTGCAAGAGAGTCAGTAATAAATTGCTCATGCTGTGGGATAAAGAACAGTAGCTAATAAACAACAAACAAGAACCAGAGCCTGTAGCTGTGGGCCGCATTCCCAAAAAAGCCAGTACATTTAAAAGGAGTGGTGATAGACTACTGCCATGTATCCAAATGTGGGGCATGAGAGGCTGGAGATAATTTATTAAAGGTGGGATGTCTGGCAGTGGAGGGGTGGTGGGAGGAAAGACATGAGGGTCCCCCGAGGAAAGAAGGACAACGAACCCTAACCTAGAATCCAAGCTGGGTTGGTGGACAGCAGTCAGGTGCTGCCCCTCTGATAGATCACCTCTTTGGCAAAGTATTAGAGTGTCAAAGTAGGTTGTCCACTGATTGTGGTGTAACCAAAGGGCCAGCCAGCATCCCCATGTCTTGAGTCACCTGAGGCCATGTCAATTTCACTCATGGCTAAGCTGGAGTCAGTGTACTGAGGGTTTGAGCACTGGTGAAGTCTAAATGCTGCTTCTGTGGCTGAATGTTGGCTCTGTCTCATCTGGTGCGTGGAGGGTGCCCTGGCAGCACCCCGGGTCTTGCCCCATCACTGACCCCACCCACTTCTCCACCTGTGAGGGTGGGAAACATTATTGCTTGACAGCAGTGGATGGTGGCTCCTCTTGAAGTGAGTTTCCACCCCAGTCCCAGGCATTGTACCAGTTCTGTGAAAAGATAGGCCTGTTGATCATGTCTGATCCTCAACTTCACCACGAACAATGGGGAGTATTAGATATCAAGATCTCAGAGGTGACATTTCACAAGAAGAAAGGAAGAGCATTGGCATTGGGACAACATTGTGTAGTCAGGAAATATCAAAATCCAGCAGTTTTCACACTTGAGTAGAGCTGCTTATCTAGCTGCCTGTTTGTTAGCATATCTGTCTTTGTAATGGAGCAGTATTACAATCAATGGGCAAGGGGGCACCCTCTCCAAGAAAAAGTCGGATGAGAGGGACTGGGCTGATGTGAAGGACTTTATCTACTCCCCAGGAACTCGTTCATCACAGAGGACCCCACAGAGCCCTCCGGCAGGCCCATCATGTAGATGTTGTTCTGATGAGCCCTCCCCTCTGAGTCCTCTGTGCGGTGTTCCAGCCACTGCACCCTGTGGAGGACATCCAATGTATTCTTTGCTTGGTCTACCAACTGTGGTCTCATGTCTTTGATGTTGTGCTCAGTTTCTGTGACTCTGGAAGCCAGTTTCCTCTGATCATTGTACAGAGGTCAAATTAAACATGGATCTCCACTGTCTGTTATTCTATGGATGTCCAAGATGTCTCAATTGCTTGTAGTATAGCATCCATTTTGACAACGGATTCTTGGGTTTGCAGGGGGCATAATCCTTCCCACTTGTGGTGGTCTGGGGTACGAGATGCTGGCGAGGGTGGTCAGGTCTGATTCTTTCTTGATTTCAGTCTGCCCATGTTTTTGGATGTCATGGACTTTGAGACACTGACCAGGTCTGGGCTAGGTAGTGAGTGCTGCTCTCTCCGCTGGTGGGTGTGCTGTGAGGATATTGTGGAGGGCAAGCACCCACACTATGTCAGAGTGATGCCCAAAAGGTGTTATTGCCTATCAATGAGGGAGTTTTCTTTGTACCTTCCAGCTTCAGGGATTGCTATCAGGTGAGGACAGTCCAGCCCCCTTGGATTGCTGGTCCAGGTGGAGTAACAGACACAACCTGTTCTGGGCACTGCAAGGGATATGTCTCCCAGAGAACAAGTAAATGCCTGAGGATGTACCTCACTTCCTCAATACCACAAGGGGGGAGCCTAGTGTCTGCAATCAATTCATTGGTTGTTTGCCGACCGGACTATGTCACAAGTCTTGAGAGGTCCAGGAAGTCTTGGTGTTGAGTAATGAGCAGCAGTAGAGAAAGGCCCCTCAGGCCACCAGGGATCCACGTTAGATGTTGTGCTATATGGTGCCTTCTGATAGGGAGGCTTTGAAGTGTGCTCTTGACATGCTGGTCAGAGAATCGGGCTTGTGGTGGGCAGGATGACAGAGGTGTCAGCCCGCTGCCTTCACCAATCTAATCATGTGGGGCCGTCCAGCTCTCCCAGCATCTCTGCTTGGCTGCACCTGCCTAAGGTCCCCACCTTGTTGTTTTTGGGCCACATAAAGTCAGACAGAACAGAAAGGAGTGAGGTAGTGGGCTGCCCCCTTGTCACAGCGGTGTCCAGCGGGACTCGTAGCACCTCTTTGGGCCCTATCACTTACTTGGGGCATTCTGAAAAAAAACCTGGGCTGCATGTCGACTGCACACAGATATAGGCCGCTGTCAACATTTCTGAATGGGCATGGAGAGCGGGTCCCCTGCAATGGTTTGTGCCAGTAGGTAATGTGGCCATGTTTGTGTGGTTTTGCGCCCCCAGTATTCTCTAATGGGGATGTGTATGTACCCCCTGGTTGGTGCTGGCCTCTCATTGAGGAGGGTCTGCTGCGGCTCTTGGAGTTGTTCAACAACTGAGGCACTTCTGTGTCAGGTCTGGCACAAGCCCACCAGGGCCACTTGTGCACAGCTAAAAGGCCCATGCAGCTGGATGGCCAGCGTGACGACTGCGGGCCAATAAGGGCCACAGTGGAAACTCTGGAGTGCCTGGTCCACCCAATAGGATGTGGCTACGGTAAGGTAGAGCAGTCAGCCAGGCTGTGGGGCATGTGCAGTGTATCATGGCTCGCCGTCCCCTCCGGTATGACACAATGGGAATCTGTGCACTGCGTGCAGGCTACATGCAGAGACAGGCCACGGAGTGAACTTCCAACATGACCACTCTGGGGTGGGAGTGGGGCGCTTTCTGCCTGGATCACTGGTGTACCTTATGTGTCTCAGTAAGCTCCCTCGGCGCTCCTGATTTGAGCATTGAGGTGGCACCTTGTTATGCCACAGGATTAGCGGCATGTCCCCGAAGGTCCACCGGTCTTGGGAGATGCAGGGGATGGAGCTGCACTCCTCTCGTATTGTCCCTGAGAGGACTTGGCAATGTCCGTCCAGGCCCCACCACTCCACAGCAGTTTCGGGGGAAGTCTTTGGGCTTGTGTGGCAATCGCATGGGAACACTAATCCCCGCTTTGAAAGACCCCATGATATTAGGCCTGAGGAACTGCCAGCATGTGTCAGGATTTCCTTTTGTACGTCAGGACAGCCGGTTACTGTATAATTGGCGCTTGTTCGTAGAAGAGTTTGAAAAAGGTTTTGATTGACGTGCTGTCACCATGTCAGCGGATAAGGAACTTTTAGAGCTACAGCAAGGCAATAAAGATGTTATCTCTGATTTACCTCATTTTAATCGATTGGTGGTAGAAACATCTTGGCCCGAAGAGAAAAGGTCTGCACTTTTCTATCAGGGGCTCAAGGAAGAACTGAAGGACATTCTGGCTCAAATCGACCCCCAACCTAAAACCTGTACAGACCTTCTCAATCTAACAGTGCAATTGGATCATAGGCTTACTGAAAGAAAAGGAGATAAAATGCACCCTGAGCATGGCAATTGGCGACTGGATAAATATCGAAATCCCTTTCCCTCTGGAGCCTCAGAAAATTCTGTTGCACCCATGGAAATAGGAACTCTTCGTCAACCTTTAACTAAAGAAGAGAAAGAATTACGACGACGTATGGGTCAATGTTTGTACTGCGGGAAAAAAGGACATTTTGTAAGAGATTGTTTATTTAAACCAAAAAAACAAGATAGATTACACTACCACTTCAAAGAAAACAGTAGCTATGCTTGAGAATCCTGAGGAAAACTAGAAAGCCCAAGAAACAAGGAAAGGTACCTCTTGGGTAAATTAATGATCCCTTCATTATGTTTTAAATCAGTTCAACATTGTAGACACCTTCAACTATGTATTCAAATTATGGTTTTGGGAAAATGGCAAAAAGTCCAAGCCCTAAAAGACTCTGGGGCAACTGGAAACTTTGTAGACTCACAAACTTGCAGAACTTACAACTCATGTGTGTCAAAAAGAAGCTGCCAGAGATTGTAGAAGCGGTGGATGGTAATGAGTGATCCGTAGGTCCAGTCACCATGTGTACCTCACTGACTTACATGAAGTGTCAGGATGCCAAAGGTCATGAACATCAAGAGAAACTACTTTTTGATATCATTCAAGCACCTCAATATGGGTTTATATTGGGTATGCCTTGGTTAATGCTGCATAATCCACATATAGAGTGGCAAAAACAGGCTATAAACTTTTCTTCAGCATACTGTCAAAATAATTGTTTCCACTATGAAAAGGAAAGACCACATCAACATATAGCTACGGCAGCGGAAAAAGCAATCACTTTGCCTGCAATATATACTGAATATGCTAATGTCTTTAGTGAACAAGCAGCGAGTACCTTACCTCCTCATAGACCATATGACTGCCAAATAGATCTTTTACCTGGTGCTAATACACCTAACTGCTGAATTTATGCTCTATCTGAAAAAGAAAACATATATCTGCTAGAGTATCTTGACCAATGTTTAGCAAACGACTTAATTCGTCCATCATGCTCCCCAGCTGCCTCTCCTTTGTTCTTCGTACCAAAGGCAAATGGTGAATTAAGACCTTGTATAGACTACGGACTAATTAATAAGATTACTGTGAAGAACAAATATCCTTTGCCATTAATCCCAGTATTGTTAGATCAGGTCAAAAACACAGTAATATAAACCAAGCTTGATCTTTGTGGAGCCTACCATTTAGTCCGCATACGTGAAGGAGACGAATGGAAAACAGCATTTAAAACCCGTTATGGTTTATTTGAGTATCAAGTAAAGCCTTTCGGACTCTGCAACCCTCCTGCTGCCTTTCAGTACTTTATTAATGATGTGTTAAGAGAATATCTTGATATTTTTGTAATTGTTTATATCGATGACATCCTGATTTATTCCAGTTCCGAAAAGGAACACAAAGAACATGTGACAAAAGTGCTATACACCTTCCAAATGCATCATCTATATTGTAAACTAAGCAAATGCGAGTTCCACAGTAACACAGTGGAATTTCTGGGAGTTACTCTAACTCCTAATGGTATGCAGTTGACGGAACGAAAAATCCAAGCAGTGATTGAATGGCCCACACCAAAATCGGTCAGAGATCTCCAATGTTTCGTGGGCTTTGCAAATTTCTATCACCGTTTAATTGACCATTCCTCTCAAAAAGTAGCACCGATCACTAAACTATTACGAAAAAATACCCCCTTCAAATGGTCTACAGAAACCGAGGAAGCATTTCTCACATTAAAAAAGGCCTTAACTTCTGTACCTATTTTGGCTCACCCTATAAGTGACAGAACCTTTCATTGTGGAAGCAGATGCTTCATACGTGGCAATAGGAGCAATATTGTCTTAACGTCATCCAAACACGGGACAATTACATCCAGTCGCCTATATGTCAAGAAAATTAAACACTGCTGAGCAAAATTACACCATCGCAGAGAAAGAATTATTAGCCATTCGAGAGGCCTTCAAGGAATGGGGACACTATTTATCAGGAACAAAACATACCATCACAGTATATTCAGATCACCGAAACCTACAATTCATGAGTTCGGCTAGAATATTGTCTCCCAGACAACTACGATGGATGTTGTTCTTCACCGAATTTGATTTCGTGGTCACTTTCAGACCCGGGGTAGAGAATAGAAAAGCGGATGTTTTGACAAGACAAGATTCTTCTCTATCACATGAAGAAGCAAAACTACAGACTATCATAGAACCCTCTAAAGTGTTATGCCTCATAGCTGCTGACAAATTCCTTGATATTATTCATTCTCATTTTCACATCACCGAGTGGCAGAACTGGTTACAGCAGGGTTTCAAATTTTCAATTCAGCAGGGTCTACCTTTATTTGAATCCCGAGTTTTCTTACCGACCACAGACTTAAGATTTACAGCCTTTAATTGGTTACATACTCTTCCTTTGGCAGTGCATCCAGGCCCCCAGAAAACCATTGAACTCAGGGAAAGATATTTCTGGTGGGCCACTTTCTCCAAAGACATCAAGCAATTACTTCAATCGTGCGAAACCTGTGCTCAGTGTAAAAGTTCACACAGAAAGCCAAAGGTTTCTTAATTCCCCTGCCTATCCAATGTCAACCATGCTAACATATCTCCATGGACTTAATTTCTGGACTCCCTGAAGTACGTCATTTGAACACGATACTGGTGGTAGTAGACAGCCTCACTAAGTATGCACATTTTATTGCTCGTAAAGATCTCCCAACATATATTGCTTTAGCCAAAATTATTCTTCAAAATATTGTTTGTCTACATGGGATTCCAACGACTATTCTCTCTGACAGAGGTACACAATTCTCTGCTCTTTTGGCAAGAGTGGTGCCGAACCTTAAATATTGATTCTACACTGTCTACCAGTCACCATCCGAGAGGTGAAATCAAACATTAAAGTAATATTTACGATGTTATGCTTCTGACACGACATGGTCTGATCTTCTCTGGTTTGCCGAATTAGCATCTAATATTTCTTGTCATTCATCAACAAAGAAAACTCCTTTCTATGGTTTGTACGGCCGTCACCCACACATTCTACCTGTTACAATACCAATTGCAATACAAAAGTTACCTGCGGTCCAAGATATGTTATCCCATATGCGAAAAATACATTTTCAGTTACAAAAGAATTTACAACAAGCTTAAACAAAGTACAAAATACAGTACGATAAAAAACATCAAATTGGCCCTATATACAAAGAAAAGGATATGGTTTGGCTTTCTACAAAGAATTTTAAGTTTAAAAACAAGAACATGTTTCACCCTAAGTTAATTGGGCCGTACAAAATAATTCGCCAGATCAATCCAGTGACATATAAATTGAAAATACCGTCCTCTTTGCGTATGCACCCAGTCTTTCACACATCTTTACTCAAACCTGCCGCTCCTTCTAGTGTGCCCCGTCCAGCCCCGCTTTTAGTCCAAGGGCAACGGGAATATGAGGTACGAGCCATTCTGGATTCCCGATTTTTTGGTTCTTCCTTATGGTATTTAATAGCACGGAAAGGATACGGAGCGGAGAATAATTATTGGAAATCTGCCTCACACGTCCACGCTCCCCGATTGGTGAAGCGTTTTCATTTTCTCCAACCAACTCCCGGGGAGGGGGTGTCCTGTCAGGATTTCCAGAAGGCATGGTCTCTCACAGCTCTCTTATGGCAGTCTTCCTGCTAAGATGCATGCCTGCTACCTTCTTTCTTGCAGCAGGCCACACCTCCCATGCCATCCTTGTGGCAAATCACATCTGCCTGGAAGCAGTGCAAAATGGTGGTTACAATGCCCCCATTCTTATTCTGGACTTGTATTTTCAAGTAGGACTACAAATCCCAGCAAACTTTCACTGTTGGCCATGTTGGGGCGTGGCTAGGTTATAAATACCAGCCACAATCGGTTTCCAGCGCTTACTATTCTGGAAACCTTCCTGCGTATGAGACTCTTCTGTTGTTCTCCTGCCTTTTGACAGGGGATTCTCTTTGAGCGAGTGGACGGACTCGCTGCCGGTGAGTTTGTTCCAATGGGGTTTTCCCCCGTCGACTTATCTGAAAATCTTGGTTACTCTGTTTCCGTTCCTCTTAAGGGATAGCGGTTTTGATACTTTGTTTCCGCTCTTCAGTTTTCTCTGAGGAGATCGGTTTGTGAACACTTTGGGGGTGATTCTGACCGCGGCGGACGGCGGTCGCGCCCGCCAAGCTGTTCCCGCCGAAAGACCGCTCCGCGGTCAAAAGACCGCGGCGGTCATTCTGGCTTTCCCACTGGGCCGGCGGGCGACCGCCGAAAGTCCGCCCGCCAGCCCAGCGGGAAACACCCTTCCCACGAGGACGCCGGCTCAGAATGGAGCCGGCGGAGTGGGAAGGTGCGACGGGTGCAGTTGTACCCGTCGCGAATTTCAGTGTCTGCAAAGCAGACACTGAAATTCTTCGTGGGGCCCTCTTACGGGGGCCCCTGCAGTGCCCATGCCATTGGCATGGGCACTGCAGGGGCCCCGCGGCACCCCCTACCGCCATCCTGTTCCTGGCGGGAGAACCGCCAGGAACCGGATGGCGGTAGGGGGTGTCAGAATCCCCATGGCGGCGGAACGCGCTCCGCCGCCATGGAGGATTCTCAAGGGCAGCGGGAAGTCGGCGGTACACCGCCGACTTTCCGTTTCTGGCCGCGGCTGAACCGCCGCGGTCAGAATGCCCAGCGGTGCACCGCCAGCCTGTTGGCGGTGCTACCGCCGACCTCCGCCATGGCGGTAATTACCGCCAGGGTCAGAATGAC